>NC_079189.1:378364025-378681752 GCF_029499605.1 Hyla sarda | reverse complement strand
TTCTTCGGCTCCCGTGCTCTCCAGACCTGACCCTTCCAAACCCTTCCTATTGGAGGTTGATGCCTCCTCAGTAGGAGCTGGAGCTGTTCTTCTACAAAAAAATCCTTCCGGGCATGCTGTCACTTGTGGTTTTTTCTCTAGGACCTTCTCTCCAGCGGAGAGGAACTACTCCATCGGGGATCGAGAGCTTCTAGCCATTAAATTAGCACTTGAGGAATGGAGGCATCTGCTGGAGGGATCAAGATTTCCTGTTATTATCTACACCGACCACAAGAACCTCTCCTACCTCCAGTCGGCCCAACGGCTGAATCCTCGCCAGGCCCGGTGGTCTCTGTTCTTTGCCCGATTTAATTTTGAGATTCACTTTCGTCCTGCCGATAAGAACATTAGAGCCGATGCTCTCTCTCGCTCCTCGGATGCCTCAGAAGTTGATCTCCCTCCGCAACACATCATTCCACCTGACTGCCTGATCTCCACTTCTCCTGCCTCCATCAGGCAGACTCCTCCAGGAAAGACCTTTGTTTCTCCACGCCAACGCCTCGGAATCCTCAAATGGGGTCACTCCTCCCATCTCGCAGGTCATGCGGGCATCAAGAAATCTGTGCAACTCATCTCCCGCTTCTATTGGTGGCCGACTCTGGAGACGGATGTTGGGGACTTTGTGCGAGCCTGCACTATCTGTGCCCGGGATAAGACTCCTCGCCAGAAGCCCGCTGGTTTTCTTCATCCTCTGCCTGTCCCCGAACAGCCTTGGTCTCTGATTGGTATGGATTTTATTACTGATTTACCCCCTTCCCGTGGCAACACCGTTATTTGGGTGGTCGTTGATCGATTCTCCAAAATGGCACATTTCATTCCTCTTCCTGGTCTTCCTTCTGCGCCTCAGTTGGCTAAACAATTTTTTGTACACATTTTTCGTCTTCACGGGTTGCCTACGCAGATTGTCTCGGATAGAGGGGTCCAATTCGTGTCTAAATTCTGGAGAGCTCTCTGTAAACAACTCAAGATTAAATTAAATTTTTCCTCTGCATATCATCCCCAGTCCAATGGACAAGTAGAAAGAATTAACCAGATCCTGGGTGATTATTTGCGACATTTTGTTTCCTCCCGCCAGGATGACTGGGCAGATCTCCTTCCATGGGCCGAATTCTCGTATAACTTCAGGGTCTCTGAATCTTCCTCCAAATCCCCATTTTTCGTGGTGTACGGCCGTCACCCTCTTCCCCCCCTCCCTACCCCCTTGCCCTCTGGTCTGCCCGCTGTGGATGAAATTTCTCGTGACCTTTCCATTATATGGAGAGAGACCCAAAATTCTCTCTTACAGGCTTCTTCACGCATGAAGAGGTTCGCGGATAAGAAAAGAAGAGCTCCCCCCGTTTTTTCCCCTGGAGACAAGGTATGGCTCTCCGCTAAATATGTCCGCTTCCGTGTCCCTAGCTACAAGTTGGGACCACGCTATCTTGGTCCTTTCAAAATTTTATGTCAAATTAATCCTGTCTCTTATAAACTTCTTCTTCCTCCTTCTCTTCGTATCCCTAATGCCTTTCACGTCTCTCTTCTCAAACCACTCATCCTCAACCGTTTTTCTCCCAAATCTGTTCCTCCCACTCCTGTTTCCGGCTCCTCGGACGTCTTCTCGGTCAAGGAGATTTTGGCTGCCAAAAAGGTCAGAGGGAAAAATTTTTTTTTAGTAGATTGGGAGGGTTGTGGTCCTGAAGAGAGATCCTGGGAACCTGAGGACAACATCCTTGACAAAAGTCTGCTCCTCAGGTTCTCAGGCTCCAAGAAGAGGGGGAGACCCAAGGGGGGGGGTACTGTTACGCCGAGCGCTCCGGGTTCCCGCTCCTCCCCGGAGCGCTCGCTTCACCTCCTCCGCTGCAGCGCCCCGGTCACGTCCTCTGACCCGGGGCGCTGCGATCCTGCTGCTAGCCGGGATGCGATTCGCGATGCGGGTAGCGCCCGCTCGCGATGCGCACCCCGGCTCCCCTACCTGACTCGCTCCCCATCTGTTCTGTCCCGGCGCGCGCGGCCCCGCTCCCTAGGGCGCGCGCGCGCCGGGTCTCTGCGATTTAAAGGGCCACTGCGCCGCTGATTGGCGCAGTGGTTCCAATTAGGGTTATCACCTGTGCACTCCCTATATTACCTCACTTCCCTTGCACTCCCTTGCCGGATCTTGTTGCCTTAGTGCCAGTGAAAGCGTTCCTTGTGTGTCCCTTGCCAGTGTTTCCAGACCTTCTGCCGTTGCCCCTGACTACGATCCTTGCTGCCTGCCCCGACCTTCTGCTACGTCCGACCTTGCTTCTGCCTACTCCCTTGTACCGCGCCTATCTTCAGCAGCCAGAGAGGTGAGCCGTTGCTAGTGGATACGACCTGGTCACTACCGCCGCAGCAAGACCATCCCGCTTTGCGGCGGGCTCTGGTGAAAACCAGTAGTGGCTTAGAACCGGTCCACTAGCACGGTCCACGCCAATCCCTCTCTGGCACAGAGGGTCCACTACCTGCCAGCCGGCATCGTGACAGGTACTCCAGTGAAAAACTATTCTAAATCAACTGGTGCCAGAAAGTTAAACAGTTAAATTACTTATGTTTAAAAATCTTAATCCTTCCAGTACTTATAAGCTGCTGTATGCTCCACAGGATGTTTTTTTCTTTTTAAATTTATTTTCTGTCTGACCACAGTGCTCTCTGCTAACACCTCTGACCATGTCAGGAACTGTCCAGAGCAGGATAGGTTTGCTATAGGGATTTGCTCTTGCTCTTGACAGTTCCAGAGACAGACAGAGGTGTCAGCAGAGAGCACTGTGGTCAGGCAGAAAAGAAATTTAAAAAGAAAAAAAACTTCTTCTGTAGTATTCAGCAGCTGATAAGTACTGGAAGGGTTAAGATTTTTAAATAGAAGTAATTTAAAAATCTGTTTCACGTTCTGGCACCAGTTAATTAAAAATAATACCTTTAATACCTACGGGAGTTAAAGAAACAGTGTAAATCACTCTGCTGTTTAAAGAATCCTAGCCACTTCAGGCCACCACCACATCCAAGTAGGAGGGGGAGCCTGGTTGGGACACAAATCTTTTAGACATTTCAGGCATATTTTGTGGATATGAGATTCAACACATTTTTCAGAGAAACAACACATTTTCAAAAGTCAGAAGTATACCCACCTATTATGCCTCTAATATGATTAGAAAGAGAAATAGACAAAACGTGCTTCCTTGTGCGGAATCACCAAGCATGAAATGGAAAATTCTTGGAGGAAGGAAACATGCTCACATGGACAGGTTGTGCAATTTCAGGCACAACACTTACAGAGGCACATCAAAACTAAGGTTGAGCTGCTGCGGCATCCCACACCGAACACATCGGTGTAACATGCAGATAAGGGAAGGAAGGTGGAAGTGGGAGGTGGTGTCCGTGCTGCTGGAAAATTAGGTGGAATCAGCATACATCGAAGTCATCGGAGGTGAAGAAGTACTTTAATTTAATCAAGCGTGATGAAAGGGTTTACACCCAGAAACACGTTGTGTGAACATAATTAAAGTACTTCTTCACCTCCGATGACTTCAGATGTATGCTGATTCCACCTAATTTTTCAGCAGCGCGGACACTACTTCTACCTTCCTTCCCTTATCTCTAATATGATTATGATACTAGAGAATGATATTATAATAGCAAAGCAATGGAGACTATCTATTAAAAACATATTCTTTTTAATTTGTTTCAGACTTTTCTGGAATATTCAAATACTGGCGCAGAGTTTGTGTTTGGAGAAAAGTATGTTGATCACTTTTTCGCTTTTAAGGTAAGCCCTAAAAAATGTTAGAAATTCTAGTGAAATGTTAATTTACCCACAATAATTTTTATAGTACAGCAGAAATGGGCAGCAGCACATTGATGTATACAGTGAGGAAAAAATAATTTAGTCAGCCACCAATTGTGCAAGTTCTCCCACTTAAAAAGATGAGAGAGGCCTGTAATTTTTATCATAGGTATACCTCCACTATGAGAGACATAATGAAAAAAAAATTCCATGAAATCACATTGCCTGATTTTTAAAGAATTTATTTGTAAAATATGGTGGAAAATAAGTATTTGGTCAATAACAAAAGTTCATCTCGGTACTTTGTTATATACCCTTTGTTGGCAATGACAGAGGTCAAACGTTTTCTGTAAGTCTTCACAAGGTTTTCACACACTGTTGCTGGTATTTTGGTCCATTCCTCCATGCAGATCTCCTCTAGAGCAGTGATTTTTAGGGCTGTCGCTGGGCAACATGAACTTTCAACTCACTCCAAAGGTTTTCTATGGGGTTGAGATCTGGAGACTGGCTAGGCCACACCATGAAATGCTTCTTACAAAGCCACTCCTTCGTTACACGGGCGGTTTGTTTGGGATCATTGTCATACTGAAAGACACAGCCACGTTTCATCTTCAATGCCCTTGCTGATGGAAGGAGGTTTTCACTCAAAATCTCACAATACATGGCCCCATTCATTCTTTCCTTTACACGGATCAGTCGTCCTGGTCCCTTTGCAGAAAAACAGCTCCAAAGCATGATTTTTCCACCCCCATGCTGCACAGTAGGTGCACAGTTTTTACCAAAAAGTTATACTTTGGTTTCATCTGACCATATGACATTCTCCCAATCCTCTTCTGAATCATCCAAATGCTCTCTAGCAAACATCAGATGGGCCCTGACATGTACTGGCTTAAGCAGGGGGACACGTCTGGCATGCTTTGAGTCCCTGGCGGCGTAGTATGTTACTGATGGTAACCCTTGTTACTTTGGTCCCAGCTCTCTGCAGGTCATTCACTAGGCCCCCGTGTGGTTCTAGGCTTTTTTCTCACCGTTCTTGTGATCATTTTGACACCACGGGGTGAGATCTTGCGTATAGCCCCAAATCGAGGGAGATTATCAGTGGTCTTACATGACTTCCATTTTCTAATAAGTGCTCCCACAGGTGATTTCTTCACACCAAGTGGGTTGCCTATTGCAGATTCAGTCTTCCCAGTCTGGTGTATGTCTACAATTTTGTTTCTGGTGTCCTTCAACAGCTCTTTGGTCTTGGCCATAGTGGAGTTTGGAGTGTGACTGTTTGAGGTTGTGGACAGGTGTCTTTTATACTGATAACAAGCTCAAACAGGTGCCATTAATACAGGTAAGGAGTGGAGGACAGAAGAGACTCTTAAACAAGAAGTTACAGGTCTGTGAGAGCCAGAAATCTTGCTTGTTTGTAGGTGACAAAATATTTATTTTACTGAGGAATTTACCAATTAATTCATTAGAAATCCTACAATGTGATTTCCTGTATTCTTTCTCTTCATTCTGTCTCTCATAGTTGAAGTGTATCTATGATGAAAATTACAGGCCTCTCTCATCTTTTAAAGTGGGGGAACTTGCAGAATTGGTGGCTGACAAAATACTATTTTTGCCCCACTGTATACACCCAATGTCATTTTTACAAAATTGGTAAGGGTATGTTAAAACAGGGTGGTGTAAGATGGTGTAAATGACCATCTAAAATGTACTGTATTGTTGCACCATATTTTAATTGTAAGGTTTTAAAAATGGTTTCATTTTGTTTAAATGTAGATCATGTAGACAGATCAAATTGTCAATTTATGTGAACAGATTGGCCCTGATTTACTAAGTGTAGGTTTCTTTGAGGGGTTTCAATTCCCTACAATTTTTTTTCAACTGTATTTACTAAGCTTTTCCTATATTTTCCACTATCCCTACATTGCTTTTGCTTTTTGCTTTTTTTTTTTTTTTTTTTTACACATGCTCTGATCTGTCTGGTTTTCCTCAGCTGAAATCCACCACATTTTCTGTGGAAACCTTAGTAAATATGTTGGGTTTTTCTGAAAATGTCAGAAACATGCCGCTTTTCGGTGACTACGCCCCATTTTCCCAACATCACACCACTTTTTCAGGTTTTCTTAGTAAAATGGAGAGTTAGTCGGGTTTCTTTCAAGTCTGGCGCAAATTCTGGTGCAGACAGGTTTGGCGCAAAACCTGACAGAACATGTCGGATTTGCAAGAGTAAATGAGGGCCATTGTGTAGTATATTTCAAGGGGCTTCTTGTCATGGAAGTGCCGCAAATTAAAGAACTCTTCACTGTGTTTGGTCAGTACCTAGAGCTTGAGTTGTATGAATTCTCTGTCCTTGAAGAGGACAGTGCTGAAGGGGAATCTGTGGCAAAATCTGCAACTGCATTTCCTCATCCTGACATTAGAGAGAAAGAATCAGGAAAGGTTTTGTGGCCCTCATGGTTAAACCCTTTTTGACCTATAAGACCCTATAAGAGAAAATAAATAAATAAAAGTTATAGGTGGCAGAACAGTTTTAAGCAGTAAAACAAAGTATACAAATGTGGTATTGTTCTAATCGTACTGGCCTATAGAATAAAGGTAACATGGTTTTTTTTTATGGTGAATTCAAAAGAAATAACTTTCCACAAAATTGTGCAACTGCATTGAAAATTTTAAAATTTCCCCCCACAAATATTTTTTTCTGGTTTTATAAAGATTATTAGGTATAATGATGGGTGCCAAAAAAAAAAATATATTCTTGTCCTGTCAAAATTAAGCCTTATACATCTCTGTTGGTGGACAATTAAAAATGTTATGAGCTGTAGTAACATAGTTCATAAGGTTGAATAAAGACCAGAGTCCATCAAGTTCAACCTATATCCCTAATGAGTAACCTACTGAGTTTATCCAGGGGAAGGCAAAAAAAGACCTTCCCGTCTCCAAATATGGCAGTCAGAATAAATACTTGGAGCAACGTTCTGTCCCTATAAATCTAGTATACATTACCAGCGATGTTATTATTCTCCAAAAATGCATCCAGATCCCTTTTGAACTCTTTTACAGAGTTCCCCATGACCACCTCCACATCTCACTGCTCTTACAGCAAAGAACCCGCGTCTGTGCCGGTGTAGAAACTTTCTTTCCTCTGAGCATAGAGGATGCCCCCTTGTTATTGATACAGTCCTGGGTATAAATAGATCATGGGAGAGATCTCTGTACAGTCCCCTGATATACTTATACATAGTTATTAGGTCTCCATTAAGCCTTCTTTTTTCTAAGCTAAATAACCCTAATTCTGATAATCTTTCTGGGTACTGTAGTCCTCCCATTCCCCGTATTTCTCTGCTTGCCCGTCTTTGAACCCTCTCCAGCTCCACTATATCTTTCTTGTACACTGGTGCCCAGTACTGTACACAGTTCTATGTGTGGTCTGGCTAGTGATTTGTACAGTGGTAGAATTATTTCCTTGTCGTGGGCATCTATGCCCCTATTGATGCACCCCATGATTTCATTTGCCTTGGCAGCAGCTGCCCGACACTGGTCACTACAGCTAAATTTACTATTAACTAAGACTCATAAGTCCTTTTCCATGTCAGTGGCCAGTACCATGTGCATAACCTTACATTTGTCAGTGTTGAACCTCATGTGCCACTTCTCAGCCCAAACCTCCAACCTATCCAGATCTATTTGTTACAGTGCACTGTCCTCTATAGTGTTTACCACTTTACCCTCAAACAATTTACATACAATGGAGGTTAAACTAACAGGTCTATAATTCCTGTGATCACCTTTTGTCCCCTTTTTAAATATTGGCACCACATTTGCCATGCACCAGTCCTGGGGAACAATCCCTGTTACTATAGAGTCCCTGAATATTAAAAATAGGGGTCTGTCTATTGCATTACTTAATTCCTTTAGAACACAGGGGTGAATGCCATCTGGACCTGGTGATTTGTCTATTTTGATTTTTTGTAGGTGGCACTGTAATTCTTCCTGAGTTAGACAGGTGACCTGTACTGCGGAGTTTACCTTATCTTGCTGTATTTCACCTGGCATTTCATTTTCCTGTGAATACAGTGGAGAAGAATCTGTTTAATATATTTGCTTTTTCCTGATCCCCGTTTATAATTTCTTCCTCATCATTTTTTAAAGGGCCTACACTTTCATTTTTAACCTTTTTGCTATTTATATAGTTAAAGAACATTTTGGGGTTAGTTTTACTCTATTTGGCAATGAGTCTTTCTGTCTCTATTTTTTGCAGCTTAATAATATTTTTTGCATATTTAAAATGTTTCTTTATAGCTTTTTAATGCTTCTTCACTGTTGTCCTGTTTTAGTAGTTTAAATGCTTTATGAGAAGGTGAGAAGGGAAAAAGTGAGCAAAAGATTAAACTTCAGGAGGGTCAAGAAGAATTAAAGGACAACTGTCACCAGAATTCCCCCCTAAACAATCCCCAGTATGTGAAAGCTGCTTGGTAGTGTAATGCTGCCATACCTTAGGCTATTTTATCTTTACCTGTCAGCAACAGTTGGGTAGTAGTGGCCAGGGGTTCACAGTTTCCAGGGGCCCTTACGTCTCTCTCCTCTCTGCTTGGCTAGCTGTTTGATTGACAGACATGTCCTCAGCACATGCACCATCTGAGTCTCTTCATCAGCATGCAGTAAGCTGTTACATTGAGCACTCACTCACTCTGCAAGCACTCCTGGTACCTCCAATAGAACAGTGCCAATTCTCTTCTTTTTTCTTTACACACTGCCGGTAGTGTCTGAAGTAAGTAGGTGGGTAGCTAGGTAAGTAACCTGGAAGATGCCAGGGTGAAAAAAAATGTTAACCTCCTGAAAGCTGCGCCATGTCTTTCTTCCTCCACAATGCAGGTGTTGATGAGTGACGTCATTGTACTGCACCCAGTGTAGACCGCAGGTCCTGTGGCTTATACTGAAAAGCAGCTTTCACCTGTATGGTCAATGATAGCAATATATACCCTTACCCTAGATTATAAGTAAGAATAATGCTCAATGTACACATAAACGGTCCATCCTGGGCTTATTTAGGCATTCAAACCTTTTTTGCTGGTCGTTTTAGTAACCCTAAGTTTCAGACTCTTTCAGACAAGCCACTATTGTTGTACATTTTTTAAGCCCTATAGCCATAAAAGTGCTGTGTCTGAGATTCCAGATGAAAGAAATTCTGAATTTCCTGTTTTTCTGTTGTATCATTCAGGTTCTACCCATTGTGATATTCTTCAGCACCATCATGTCAATGCTTTACTTCCTTGGTTTTATGCAGTGGTTGATTAAGAAGGTAAATTTTCGTAAATTTTTTTACAATTTTTAAGGCCTACCTTCCATTTACATGCTATGAAGATAAGGAAAGCATCTCATATAGATGAACAAAGTACTCCAATGCTGCTGAAGTCCAACATAACATACAGTTGTCGTACAAGATCTGCAATACTGATACATTAAAAATGCTTACCCTTCTTTCAATGTGTTTTTAATCATGTATATGGTTTAGCATGTGGCTATGTACTATGTACTATTGTTAAATTAGTTGGAGTCAATAAGAACACGTTTTGTTAAAGGGGTACTCCGCTGTTCAGTGTTTGGAACAAACTGTTCTGATTGCTGGAGCCGGTGTCGGGAGCTCGTGATGCCGTATCCCCATCCCCTCATGACGTCATGCCCCCCCCCATAGATTTACATTGAGAGGGCGGGGCATGACATCATGAGGAGGCAGGGCTATGACGTCACAAGCTCACGGCACAGGCTCCAGCGTTCGGAACAGTTTGTTTCAAATACTGAGCCGTGGAGTACCCCTTTAAGCATAAAAAGTAATTTGATTTTGTAGTGCACATTATTTCCCAAGCCAAGACAATGGAAACTATGAAAAATGTTACTAGGATATAAGGGTTCAAATACACAACTAGATTACAGTTTTACTGATACCTCATAGGACAGTTCATACAATTCTCGGGAAGAATAGCTCCATAGATAAAGTATCCTGTGGCAACACACAGAAGCAGCATAGTTCTGTACTAGGGGGCAGTATCATGCACTGCCACATAGGCTCCATGCAGTCGCGCCTCTATAGGTGTCACAGAGTCAACTGGGAAAGGGGCGAATACACTTTCATTTTCACAGATCCCTATCTGCCATGTCTGAACTCTGTGTTACAAATCAGAATTACTTTAATCACAGTTTTGATGTTTGGAGAATAAAGTAAGGAAGCAATCAAGGACTAGATACATTTACTGTACATATGTATTTGTATGGAAAATGGTAGTAAAAGCAATAATAACTACAATACAACAATTTTACAACTGTTTTCACAGGTTGGTTGGTTAATGCAAATTACCATGGCAACAACTCCTACAGAATCATTGGTTGCTGCTGGCAACATATTTGTGGGTCAGGTACGGAACTCATATTGATTTTAGTTATAATTTCCTATTCTATAAAGAAATAAACATCACAAATATAAATATAAACCAGACTTTTTAATTTCCTTGCTGTAATCAATTGCTGAAATCAATATTCCAATTTGTGTTCTGGTTGTAGACTGAATCGCCCCTTTTGATAAGGCCATATCTGGAACACCTGACAAAATCTGAAATACATGCAGTGATGTCTGCTGGCTTTGCTACGATTGCAGGAAGTGTCCTTGGAGCATATATTTCATTTGGAGTAAGTAAAGATTTTTGATGTCCCTGTTCAAAAAATGTTTACCTTAAAATGTTCAATGTATCCCTCAAAAAACAAGGCCTAAGATGTAAAGACATATAAGAACAGTTTTTTAAAAGATGGACAGTCATTTACTCTCAAATTTATTCAGGATAGTGTAAATAATAAAATAAGTCATATTTATCTTGTCAATCTTCTGTCACTCCCTTTCTAATACTTCCAACCAGTATCTGTACTTCCAGGTCATTCTCAACATGGACATGTGAAGACTGCAGCCAGTCACTGGTTGAACCAGGTAACCAATGTGGTCCTTGATTGGCTGCAGCAGTCACATGTTCCAGAGAGACCAGGGAAGAAGAGAGCTGGGAAGACATCTATATTATTAAACACCGATCATTTTTACCTTACAGGGAAATCAAATTAAAGGGATCATACCACTATGTAAATATACAGACTTGGACAAAACTGTTGGTACCCTTCCATTAAAAATAAAAAAATAATAAAACGGAATGCTCCCTAATATAACTTGAAACAGACAGAGTAATAATGAATAAAAAAAAAAACTTACTGAAAATTAGCTGATGAAAATCATCTACTAGTTACAAATTGTGTTTTAACAGTTACATAAAAAAAAAAAAAAAAAAAAAAAAGGCTATTAAGAGAGGTCCAAGCAGGTGGATGTTCTTGTGACGACAGTTGCACACATGATTGCGAAGTTTAAGCTCCACGGGACTGTAGCCAACCTCCCTGGACATGCAAGAGGAAAATTGTTGACAAATCGAAAAGACATATACAGTAATACCAATACCGAACAACTTCCAGTGAACTTAAAGGCCAAGGTACATCATTGTTAGATTGAACCATTCATCGCTGTTTAAATGGGTACTCCGGTGAATGTGGTGCCCTGTGTCATTAAGCTTGGTCTCAGTCACAGGTTTTGGTTTCTCCAACATGATAATGAACCAAAACACACAGCTAAAAGCAACAAAATGGCTTAGAGTGAAACATTGGACTATTCTGAAGTGGCCTTCTATGAGCCTTGATTTTAATCCTATTGAACATCTATAGAAGAAGCTGAAACCTGCTGTCTGGAGAAGACACCATTCACACATGAAACAGCTGTAACTGGATACCTGTGGACATTGAGAGTTACAGAAGTCCCTTGATCTCAGTGACTGCTTTAAAAGGTTGTGCAACAAAATATTAAGTTTGTGGGTTTTTCTATCTTTAACAGAAGGGTACCAACAATTTTGCCCACGTCTGTAATCTATTGGCAGAATTTTATAGAGCAGGAGTATTCGACAGACTATTATACATCTTAGTGGGAAAAGATTCAGTATAATTTGTAATTTATTGATTGAAATCTCTGGTATTTCTATTCTTAGCAGTCCAGAGGACAGTGTCACTCAGTGATAGGATCAATCTCTGCAATTAAGAGAGAGAGATCTATGGTTGGAGTATCAATTAAATCTGTAAACTTTAATCGGTTACCATCTAAGGACGAGTCGGCTCGGGCCGCACCATATAGGCCGGCCGACATGCGGCTATTATTTAATTATTTAATTTAAATAATTTGTCTGATTAAAAACAAATCAATATGGTAATTGAGAATAGCTGTCCTAAATATGATTCTTCTTGGTGAATTAAATCCAATTCCCAATTTCGTTGGCACTACAAGGCCCATATAAGCTGGAGGCCAATCATGGTATACTTACGGTGAGTATATCAGGACAGCCATGTTTATCTTGCAAATATTTACATTATTGACATTTTAAGTTATGATGTAATTCTTTTTACAAGACTAACCTATAAAAAAAATCATCAGATAAATGAAATGTCTTTTTGCTTTTCTGATTTGTAGGTATCTTCTTCTCACCTGCTGACGGCTTCTGTCATGTCTGCCCCAGCTTCACTAGCTGTAGCCAAGTTATTCTGGCCAGAAACTGAACCAGTGAAAATAAGTATGAAGGATGGGCTTAAACTGGAGAAAGGGTAAGAAAGTAGACTGTAACTCCACATGTATTATCACCACATTCCAAGAGTTATGAATTTTTATTTATTTATTGATTGACATAGCCATATGACTGCTTGTTTTTTGTGGGACAATTCGCAGTACAAGGGCACTATTTCAGGATTCATATGATTTATTGGTACTATTTTAGAGTAGGGCTGACTTTTTGATTGCTTTCCTTTTTATTTTGAAAGCAGATTCACAAAATTCCGGATTTTTTTTGTTTTGTTTTGTTTGTTTTGCATACAGTGCTCAGTTTGTGGGATAAATAATTACGGTAGATCATTTTATAGTTTGAGTTGTTATAAATATCTCAGTATTAAACATCTAGTTTTTTTAAATGTTTTATGTAATAAAAAAATTATATTGTAAGAGGTAAAAAATTGGAGTGGAGGAGGGTTTATTATATTTTATTAAACTTTTATTTTCCGTAATGCTGCCCCAGCTGCCATGGAAACACATGGGTTGCTTATAGAGTGTTCAATCCACAGAAACTCCTTAGATGCCAAGGACAAAATTTGACCATGACATCTAAGAAGTTAAACTATTAATAATGAATGTTTCAACACACCTGGTACTAAAAGAAGAAGCTCATCTTTTATACGCCAGCTTAGCTCTTGCCTCACTCGCCATGGCTATCCTAGCCCCACTGTAAGAAGATGACAGGGTAGAATAGAGACTCTTAATGGTCATTATCAGAGGTCATTAAAAGGGTACTCCTTTGGAAATTATTATTTTTTTTTTAAATCAACTTACTCCAGAAAGTTAAACAGATTTGTGATTTACTTCTATTTAAAAATCTTAATCCTTCCAGTACTTAGCAGCTGCTCTGTTTCTCAGGAAGTTATTTTCTTTTTGAATTTCCTTTCTGTCTGACCACAGTGCTCTCTGCTGACACCTCTGTCCATTTTAGGAACTGTCCAGAGTAGGAGAAAATCCCCATAGCAAACCAATCCTTCTCTGTACAGTTCCTGACATGGACAGAGGGGTCAGCAGAGAGCGCTGTGGACAGACAGAAAGGGAATTTAAAAAGAAAAGAACTTCCTGTCGAACATACAGCAGCTGATAAGTACTGGAAGGATTAAGATTTGTAAATGGAAGTAATTTAACAATCTGTTTAACTTTTTGGCACCAGTTCATTTACTAAATTTTTTCCAGTGGAGTGCCCCTTTAAGATGTTAAATGTAATATTTGTGAACAATGTATAACATGTTAGATAATATTACACTCACACATAGGATTTACCTCTGTAAAGCTTTACTAATAACATTCATAAAATGACAATACAATAAATACTACATTAGAACTAGGACATATTGTGTAATAAAGTAAGTGATGAGCCCTATACCGAATCATGGGCCATGCTCGGCAAAATAATGAAAATTAAAAAAATGTACTAACTCAGCAAGAAAGAGGCCCCTGCAAGCGGTTAGGTAAATGCTGAGTGAAATCTTATATGGGAACCCACTTTGATGGCTTTTTCAAAGCTTCTGATAAGATAACTGACATCATGTGAGGTAGTTGAAAGTGTACCTGGGACAGTAATTTAAAGGGGTACTCTGCTGGAAAACATATTTTTTAAATCAACTGGTGCCAAAAAGTTAAAAAGAAATTACTTCTATATAAAAATCTTAATCCTCCCAGTACTTATCGGCTGCTCTATGCTCAAGAGGAAGTTTTTTTCTTTTTGAATTTCCTTTATAAATGTAAGGATATACACAACTATATATACTATTTGAATAATTTATATGGTACTGGTCATGTCACATATACTAGTACTTATACATATTGGGGAGATTTATCCAAACCTGTGCAGAGGAAAAGTTGACCAGTTGTCCTTTGCATCTAATCAGATTGCTTCATTTTTTTCAGATGCTTTAAAAAGCTATGTAATTGGTTGCTATGGGCAACTGGTCAATTATTCCTCTGCACGGGTTTAAATAAATCGCCCCCGCTGTCTGGTATATTTATTCCAATATACTGCTTGCTTTCAATCAGGGATGCAAGAAATATTCTTGAAGCTGCTAGTCAAGGGGCTTCTGCATCGATTTCTCTGGTGGCAAACATAGCAGTGAACCTAATGGCTTTTCTGTCACTGCTAGCTTTCTTCAATGCTGTCCTCTCGTGGCTTGGAAATATGTTTGACTATCCACAGCTAAGCTTTGAGGTAAATATGGAGTTTTAAACATTTTTTGAGTATACATTATGATATATTTTTAGACTATCTTCCAACTCACCCATAAGCATGAAAGTCTGGATAGTATTTGTTGGAATAGTATTTCAAATTGCCTATTGTTTCATGTAAAGTTAAACTGAAATGTTTCCTATAACAGTCAGGGCTGTAATTTGTATCTCAACTGGGCCGAGGGCCACTCTGTCTTCTTGGTAGAATGTGGGAGAATGGTCTTTGAGCTTCCTCAGACACCCAGACATGTAACGCTGATAGCTTAAAGGGGTTGTCTGGGGAAAAGAAACATTTTCTCCATGGTTGGGATATATACAAATACCGTATATACCGTATAAGCCGACCCGAATATAAGCCGAGGCCCCTAATTCAACCCAAAAACCCAGGAAAAGTTATTGACTCGACTATAAGCCTAGGGTGGGAAATACATCATCCCCCCTGTCATCATCCAGACCCCCGTCATTAACATCCCCATCATCATCCCCTTGTCATCATCTTTCCCCATCATCACCCCCCCCCCACCCTTCATCATCACCGTCTGTCAGTCCCTTCATCAGTGGTCTTCAACCTGTGGACCTCCAGATGTTGCAAAACTACAACTCCCAGCATGCTGGGAGTTGTAGTTTTGAAACATCTGGAGGTCCGCAGGTTGAAGACCACTGCGGCCTTCGTCATCATCCAGACCCCCCTTTAGTTTTTACTCACCTCCCTCGGTGGGAAGGAAGGGTGAGCTGGTCCGGGCCATCTATGCTGCAGGGACCGTCCGGTGGGGAGGGTTAGTCGTTCCGGGCTGTCCAGCTTCACCGGGAGGCCCTCTTCTCCGCTCCGGGCCGGCCCCGGACTAGTGACGTTGCCTTGACGATGACGCACAGGGACGTTCATGCGCAGGGATATCACGGACGTCTGCTGCGCACGGATGTCCCTGTGCGTTGCCGATGGCTGTCCGGGCATGCTGGGAGTTGTAGTTTTGCAACATCTGGAGGTCCGCAGGTTGAAGACCACTGAGAAGGGATTGACAGGCTGAGAGCTCACTCGAGTATAAGCTGAGGGGGGCGTTTTCCGCACAAAAAAATAGTTTTTTACTCGTGTATATACTTATGTATATACAGTAATAAAAATGCTGTACTCGCCTCCTCTGGTTACCCTTAGTTGCTGTGCCGATACTCAACAGGAACTGTCCGGCTCAGCCAATCAGTGGCCGCAGCAGTATCCTACCTTAGTCACTGATCGGCAGGTCCCCTCAGTTTGGGGACATCAAAAAACCTGGATGAAGGGGAGACCAGCTGAGGACCAGAAGTGTTTATTATTGTTACACCACCCCCATTCGTGGATTATTTTTTTTCCTAAACAACTCCTTTACCTCTTGATAATAGTCCAAGTACTGTGTTATGCACATCTATAAGTAATACTAAATCCATCTAAAGACTGAATTAAATTTATTACAAAAAAGTTGTAATTGCTACATGCCACGCATTAAAGGGGTACTCCAGTGCTTAGACATCTTATCCCCTATCCAAAGGATAGGGGATAAGATGCCTGATCGTGGGAGTCCCGCCGCTGGTGACCCCCGTGATCTTGCACGCGGCACCCTGTTTGTAATCAGTTTCCGGAGCGTGTTCGCTCCGGGTCTGATTACCGGCGACCACAGGGCCGACGGCGTGTGACATCACGCCTCCGCCCCCGTGGGATGTCACGCTCCGCCCCTCAATGCAAGCCTACGGGAGGAGGCGTGACAGCTATCACGCCCCCTCTCGTAGGCTTGCATTGAGGGGCGGAGCGTGACGTCACACGGGGGCGGAGGCGTGACGTCACACGCCGTCGGCCCTGTGGTCACCGGTAATCAGACCCGGAGTGAACACGTTCCGGGGACTGATTACAAACGGGGTGCCGCGTGCAAGATCACGGGGGTCCCCAGCGGCGGGACTCCTGGGATCAGGCATCTTATCCCCTATTCTTTGGATAGGGGATAAGATGTCTAAGCACCGGAGTACCCCTTTAAAGTGTGTCCTTTAGAACCCCAATAAATATACCCAATGTCAATTGAGCTTTAAGTTATATTATTAAATAACATGACCATACTTATTCTGCATCATAACTTTTTTTTGCACAGATAATATGCTCTTATGTCTTCATGCCATTTTCCTTTATGATGGGTGTAGACTGGGAAGATAGCTTCATTGTTGGAAAACTCATAGGGTACAAGACTTTTTTCAATGAGTTTGTTGCATATGAATACCTTGCTGGACTGATTACAAAGAGGAAGAAAAATGGTCCGCTCTTCATAGATGGAGTAAAGCAGTATATGTCAGTAAGTAAGACTTTATTAAACAAAAACTTAACTAGAAAGTGCACACAAACAACTCAGATGAAATAGATAAGTCTTTATTAGCATACATGGAATATAAAATCGCATAAAAAAATACATATGCAACAGAACAAATACTGGACAGTATGTATGGATGAAGGCACCCAAACAAAGGACTTCTGAGAAAAAGAAAAGAGGCAGAGACGTAGAAAATGTTACCTAAAATAGTACAGCGTGGCAGATAAACCTATGCTGCTAAATGACCATATATAACATAGAGGTACCATACACTAGTGCAAAAATATCTTTGACCAGCCCAGAGGGTAAGACAGGAAATCCTAATACCACGTGTGGAGCCAGATTCATACATGCCTACCCCAATGCACATTTCTCTATTGGGAGCTCCATCAGGGGGCGTAAGTAGTAGAATTTTGCTAGTACATTAATGTTACTGTTTATTATATTTTACTGTTTATTTTGTAGTAAATAGTAGATACGTGAAATTATTTCTTGTAAATATTCTTACCGATCTCATAAATTGTGTTTTTTTCCATCTGCCATTTTGTTTAGAAGCATAGATAAAATTATATACGGTACCTTGATTATATTATGTTAAAACTGAGTCATGTCATCATAGGGGGTTCATCTCTCTCATGGTTGGGCATCTGTGCCTTCCCTCACACTGCAGTCCCAGATTTAAAAAATGTGTAATACCACAAACCTCCTGCGGTGAATGCTACTGGAAGAATGAAACCCCCAATAGGCGGGCCCTTGCTTAGAGTTTGTCCAAATGGGACAATGGTTTAAAGGGGTTTACATGATATTAAAAACACTTGGTCATAGTCTGTGTATAGTGACGACAACAGTGGTGTTGGTTGCAAACCAACTTACTGAATAACAAAAAAAAAAGAAGTCACCAGGTTTATGCTGTCTTATCTGAGAACATAAAGTAGATACAGACACCTTAGTTTTGTGCTGTGCCATTTGCTTGCCAATAGTGTGTAGTTTTCATCAAATCATTGTCACGGCTGTGGTTAGGTGGATCCACTGACCTGTTGAGGAAGATGGCTTGGGCCATACCAGGGAGCAGAGTCTAAAGTGCAGCTGGTTTTCACCAGAGCTGCCACAAAGCAGGATGGACTTGCTGCATCAGGCGGCACCCAGGTCGCTACCCCTGATACGACTTGCCCCCACAGGCAGCTGAGGTATAACGTGGAACAGGAAGGATGAGGCACAGACAAAGTCAGGACAGGCAGGAGGTCAGGACAGGCAGCAATGAAGCAAGATCAGGTCCCGTAGCAGGAGGTCAGAAGGCAGGCAGCAATGAAGCAAGGTCAGGTCACATAGCAGGTGGCCAGAAGGCAGGCAGCATAGGAGCCAGGTCAGTATACATAGCAAGGGATCAGATACAGGGCAAGGCAAAACACAAATATACGCTTTCTCTTGGCAACTAGGGCACAAAGATCCGACAGGAAACAGGAGGAAGTGCTGGAACTAAATAGGATTGGTTTGGGAAAAGCACAAATTATTGGTGCACTGGCCCTTTAAATTTAGAAAAGCCAACGCGCGCCCCCTAGGAGACAGGAACGTGCATGCCGGCAGGGATGGGCAGGAGGAGAGAAACAGAGAGGGGCTCGCAAGCGAGTGCGCTCCACAACATGAGGAGAAGGTCCAGCGGGGACAGAAGAGGACAGGGAGGAAGGTAAGTGGCAGTCCGGGTTTCACATGAGGGCGCATCCCACAATGCGAACAGCCCCACTGCTGGGAGCAGAGGGCAGAGCCCTAACAATCATGGTGAAGTGGAAGCTGTCCATTGTGGAGAGAGCCCTTGGCCAGCATTGATAAACTGTGTTTAAAGGGGTATTCCGGTGCTTAGACATCTTATCCCCTATCCAAAGGATAGGGGATAAGATGCCTGATCGCGGGAGTCCCGCCGCTGGGGACCCCCGGGATCATGCACGCGGCACCCCGTTTGTAATCAGTCCCCGGAGCGTGTTCGCTCTGGGACTGATTACCGGCAACTACAGGGCGGGCAGGGTGTGACATCATGCCGCCACCCCTGTGTGACGTCACGCTCCGCCCCTCAATGTAAGCCTACGGGAGGGGGCGTGACATGCCATTAAACTCAGGGTGTCAGATACATTTCTGGGTGCCAACAGCAGAGATAGTTCTCTGGAAATGAATCTATTCTATATTAGAGGAAATAAGCTGCTTAGGGGAAGCCCATATGTAAATGTTGTTATCAGGCTTCTTATATGAGACTTAGATACTTTGATATGATACCATTCTGTTATCTGCTATCATTCCATTTCAATCTCACTAAAGTAAATATGCTTTTAAACCGATCTATTTCTCATTCTGACCATCAGTCAATAAAACTTTTCCATAAAAAGAAGCCAAAAGCAATTGATGTTTGGTATTTCTCATTGTTATGTCTTTTCTTTTAGGTTCGGTCAGAAGTTCTTGCCACCTATGCTTTGTGTGGATTTGCAAATTTTGGCTCCTTGGGAATAACTATTGGTGGATTATGTATGTTTAGACATTTTATTCCATATTTCTTGCTTTACATTTTAAACCATTAAGTGGGATGTCACAAGATATGACAAAATATTGCTCCCCAGCACTGGGCTAGTGAATTGCAGCTCATTGGTAAATCAAGATGTCTAAATAAGGAGACCATGAGGGCGATTTATCAAAACCTGTCCAGTTGCCCATAGCAACCAATCAGCTCGCTTCTTTATTTTATAACAAGGCCTCTGCAAAATTAAAGAAGTGATGGGATTGGTTGATATGGGCAACTTTTTAAACTATACCAGGCAAACCAAAATAGCAGCAATAACTATTGCTGTATAGTGTCAAATAGTGACCCATAATAAGGGTACCATCACACGGGCAGATTAACTGCGGAAAATACGCAGCGGATTTTGCTACCATTGACTTAAATGGGTCTGAAGGAAAATCTGCAAATCTGCACTATTGCAGATTTTCTGCTGACCCATTAAAGTCAATGGTAGCAGAATCCGCTGCAGATTTTCTGCAGCAAATATGCTACAGAAATTCTGCAGGTAATCTGCCCATGAAAACATACCTTTACCAAGGGTAGTAGATGGATGTATAGTGACTTACCTAAGAAAGTAGCTCCAGCTTATACCTAGAGCACAAATTGAGTTACCACCTGCAACTCTAGAGACTGCAGAGGAGGGGGTTATTATCAGCATCCCTGGCGGCCTGTGGCAAAGAAACGGGTTAGCATTTACTTCACTGGTGGACTAGGGCAGAGAAGGGGATACCGGTATCCCTGGTGGTCTGGGGTACAGAAAATGTACATGTATGCCCTGTGTCATATAGGGGTAAAAATAAAACTATTAACATGTGCTAGATATATGTCAAAAATTCTCATTGGTAAGGGTCCCAGTGCTGGGACCCCCACTCATTATTAGTTACAGCCATGAGAAGTGTGCAGCTAAGAGCTTTTCCCCCAACTCACTGTGATCTCCATCTCACTGTTTCCATAGACTCATAATGAAGACTGTCTCCTGTGAGCCTGGGAGTCACTTCCCCTGGCTATATCTACCAGTAAGTAGGGGTGCCCATTAAAGCTGTGTGTCAGCACTGCCACATTGAGCACCCCCGTAATATCATCAACCACTGTCAAGGGTACCCCTTTAAAACATTAAAGGGGTACCCCGGGAAACTAAAACTTATCCCCTATCCACAGGATAGGGGATAAGTGTCTAATCGCAGGAGGTCCAACCGCTGGGCCCCCTTCCCAGCTGCTCATTTTTCAGGTCAGGCTGAAAGATGAGTGATAAATGAGAAAACCATTGCTGATTTTTAGAGCAGCAAAACCATAAAATACACTGCTCAAAAAAATAAAAGGAACACTTAAATAACACAATGTAACTCCAAGTCATTCACACTTCTATGAAATCACACTGTCCACTCAGGAAGAACACCCCCAATAAAGGAGTGGTTCTGAAGGTGGTGACCACAGACCACTTCTCAGTTCCTATGCTTCCTGGCTGATGTTTTGGTCACTTTTGAATGCTGGCGGTGCTTTCACTCTAGTGGTAGCATGAGACTGAGTCTACAACCCACACAAGTGGCTCAGGTAGTACAGCTCATCCAGGATGGCACATCAATGCGAGCTGTGGCAAGAAAGTTTGCTGTGTCTGTCAGCATAGTGTCCAGAGAATGGAAGCGTTACCAGGAGACAGGCCAGTACATCAGGAGATGTGGAGGAGGCCGTAGGAGGGCAACAACCCAGCAGCAGGACTTCTACCTCAGCCTTTGTGCAAGGAGGAGCAGGAGGAGCACTTCCAGAGCCCTGCAAAATGACCTCCAGCAGGCCACAAATGTGCATGTGTCCACTCAAACGGTCAGAAACAGACTCCATGAGGGTGGTATGAGGGCCCAACGTCCACAGGTGGGGGGTTGTGCTTACAGCCCAACACCGTGCAGCACGTTTGGCATTTGCCAGAGAACACCAAGATTGGCAAATTCACCACTGGTGCACTGTGCTCTTCACAGATGGAAGCAGGTTTACATTGAGCACATGTGACAGACGTGACAGAGTCTGGAGACCCCGTGGAGAATGTTCTGCTGCCTGAAACATCCTCCAGCATGACCAGTTTGGCAGTGGGTCAGTATTGGTGTGGGGTTGCATTTCTTTGGGGGGCCTCAGAGCCATCCATGTGCTTGCCAGAGGTAGCCTGACTGCCATTAGGTATGAGATGAGATCCTCAGACCCCCTTGTGAGACCATATGCTGGTGAGGTTGTCTCGCTCCATCCACCAACACCACGTTGCACCACAGATTGTCCAGGAGTTGGCCGATGCTTTAGTCCAGGTCTGGGAGGACATCCCTCAGGAGACCATACGCCACCTCATCAGAAGCATGCCCAGGCATTGTAGGGAGGTCATACAGGCACGTGGTGGCCACTAGTGATGAGCGGGATTGCCCATATTCGAATTTGTGATATTTCGCGAATATATAGACGAATATTCGCAATATATTCGTGAATTTCACTTATTCGTTATATCCGCATATTCGTGTGTTCGAGGAAGAAAACAGTGAGGGGGTGGGCAACTTTACTATTGGTTGCTAGGGATGTTGTTGATAACCTCTGACAAGTGAATTTGCATCATTCTAATTGGCCCACAAGTGAAAAGAAGAAATATGTGAATATTCACATATGCGAATATTCGCACATGCGAATATCCCCATATGCAAATATGTGCATATGTGGAAAAAAGCAAATATTCGCAATTTTGAATATATAGCGAATATATTCGCAATATTCACGAATTCGCGATATTCGCGATAAAAATTTGAAATGCGAATATTCGCGCCCAACACTAGTGGCCACACACACACTACTGAGCCTCATTTTGACTTGTTTTAAGGACATTACATCAAAGTTGGATAAGCCTGTAGTGTGGTTTTCCACTTTGATTTTGAGTGTGACTCCATATCCAGACCTCCATGGGTTGATAAATTTGATTTCCATTGATAATTTTTGTGAGATTTTGTTGTCAGCACATTCAACTATGTAAAGGCAAAAGTATTTCATACGATTCATTCATTCATTCAGATCTAGAATGTGTTATCTTAGTGTTCCCTTTATTTTTTAAGCAGTGTATATAAAACTATGAAAATCAGTTTGTAAAATAGGGAATCCAAAGTAGTCAATGCACACAAAACTACAATCACATCTACCTTATGAAATTCCATGAAAATGATTTAGGCTGTGTTCTCACGTTGCAGTTTAATTGCATTTTTTATGTGTTACTTGACTTCATAGAATATTGCATTCAAAAAACACATGCATTTTTTATTTATAGCCTAAAATATGAACGGGCCTACAACCATTGTTAGAAATGTCACTGTATTTTCTGAAGTGAATCCCTCCAATTATAGAACACAACTAAGGCCTCTTTTACCTGGATGTTTTGTAAAGGGTATTCCAAAAACCTTTTTCACGGAGCAGTTAAATAGAAAAATACACCTCTCACTGACTAAGCAGAAAGGTCCTTGTGCCAACACTGACACAAGGAAATGCTTGCAGAGGAGACTGGCAGCAGCAGCTTTAGAAGAACGAAGAGGGGAAGTATAGTTATTTTTTATTTATTTTTTCTATTTAACTATGAACACAGTTAGAAAAGAATTCTCCAAGATAAGTCCCTATTATGTCTGTCTTTTTGCAGTCCATAATTCTTAGCTAATGTTAATATATAGGGGCCATTCACATAGCTATATAAAATGCACCCATTAAAGTCTTCAAAGGGATTAAAATGCATTATTTATGATAATAATGTACCATATTTTTTGTCATATAAGACGCTCCGGCATATAAGACGCACACAATTTTAAAGCATAAAAATCTAGAAAATAAAGATTCTGAACCAAATACAATGTAAAGTATAGGACAGTGATCTTCAACCTGCGGACCTTCAGATGTTGCACGGTCTGTCAGTGCATGCTGGGAGTTGTAGTTTTGCCCCCCATGTGAATGTATAGGGTACAGTCACACGGGCAGGGGTTTACAGCAAGTTTCCCGCTTCAAGTTTGAGATGTGGCAAATTTTGCTGGGAGTTGTAGTTTTGCAACATCTGGAGGTCCGCAGGTTGAAGACCACTGGTATAGGAGGTAATACTCACATGTCCCCGCCACTCCCCGTCACCACTGCCCTGAATGTCGCCCTCCATCGCTGTCTCTGCGTCCCCGGGGTGTCCCCGTCACTCCCGAACGTCTCTGCTGCCCGGTATCCTCGCTCTCCGTTGCCGCCATCACGTCGCTACGCACACCGCTCCTATTGGATGACGGAACGGCGTGCGCAACGACGTGATGATGACGAAGGAGAGCGTCGGCCATGCAGGGGATCCCGGCACGGAGCAGACACCGAGGAGGCAGGTAAAGACCCTCCCGGTGTCCTGTAAGCTATTCGGGACACCGCAATTTCACCGCGGCGGTCCCGAACAGCCCGACTGAGCAGCCGGGTTAGTGTCACTTTCGCTTCAGACGCGGCAGACAGCTTTGATCGCCGCGTCTGAAGTGTTAATACAGGGTATCACCGTGATCGCGGGTCCCAGCCGTTGATGGCCGCAGGGACTGCCGGTTTTAATGTGTATTTGCCGTATAAGACGCACCAATACTCCCCCCCCCCCAGTTTTGGTGTAGAAAAAGTGCGTCTTATACGGCGAAAAATACGGTAATTTATTTATTTTGTCATCCGTTTCCAAATTAAAATGTAATTTCTTCTCTAGAAAACCTGAATATTTGAACACACCCTTAGGCTATGGTCACACGTGGGAATGTCAGCTCAGAAAATCTCTGTGCAGATATTACACTGACAGCAGAGCGCCGACACTCGGAAATGTGTCGTCTAATAGATGGCAATGCATTTCCGTGCAGAGTCCACAGAAAGAATAGACATGAAAATGTCCACGTCAGATGTTTCCAGCATGTGAACAGCGCAGCAGAATCCCATTGAAATCACTCTGGGACTCTGCTGCTTCGGAATTCCACACGAAAATTCCATCATATGAACATAGCCTAACCCTCTCTATCTTTCAGCCAATCCCACAGTACCTGTTACATAGTTACATAGTTACATAGTTAGTACGGTCGAAAAAAGACATATGTCCATCAAGTTCAACCAGGGAATTAAGGGGTAGGGGTGTGGCGCGATATTGGGGAAGGGATGAGATTTTATATTTCTTCATAAGCATTAATCCTATTTTGTTCCAGGAATGTATCTAATCCTGTTTTAAAGCTGTTAATTGTTCCTGCTGTGACCAGTTCCTGAGGTAGACCGTTCCATAAATTCACAGTCCTCACGGTAAAGAAGGCGTGTCGCCCCTTGAGACTAAACTTTTTCTTCTCCAGACGGAGGGAGTGCCCCCTCGTCCTTTGGGGGGGTTTAACCTGGAACAGTTTTTCTCCATATTTTTTGTATGGGCCATTAATATACTTATATACGTTTATCATATCCCCCCTTAAACGTCTCTTCTCAAGACTAAACAATTGTAACTCCTTTAATCGCTCCTCATAGCTAAGATGTTCCATGCCCCATATTAGTTTAGTCGCGCGTCTCTGCACCCTTTCCAACTCTGCAGTGTCCCTTTTATGGACAGGTGACCAAAACTGAACAGCATATTCCAGGTGAGGCCGTACCAATGCTTTATAAAGGGGGAGTATTATGTCCCTGTCCCTTGAGTCCATGCCTCTTTTGATACATGACAATATCCTGCCGGCTTTGGAAGCAGCAGCCTGACATTGCATGCTATTCTGTAGTCTGTGATCTACAAGTACACCCAGATCCTTCTCTACCAGTGACTCTGCCAGTTTAATCCCCCCTAAGACATACGATGCATGCAGGTTATTAGTACCCAGATGCATAACTTTACATTTATCCACATTGAACCTCATTTGCCAAGTGGATGCCCAGACACTTAGTCTATCCAAGTCATCTTGTAACTTATGCACATCCTCTATAGACTGTACCGTGCTACAAAGCTTGGTGTCATCTGCAAAGATAGAAACAGAGCTGTTAATACCATCCTCTATATCATTGATAAATAAATTAAACAACAGCGGTCCCAGTACCTGGATGTAGTCAAGAAATCCTTTAAAGATTGAACTGCTTCATGAGAACATAGGCTTATATGGGTGCATGTGTGTTTATCTGAATGAGAGGAGGGGATAAGCCAGTGACAAACAACCGTCAGCCCTTTTCTATTGGGGGAAAGAAATCACACAGATTCAATTTTTTGCCCTCCAGGTGGCAGACATTGATGGGGTGCCCCTATAAAAAATGTACAGACAGCTTTACTTTAGTTTTGAACTGTTGACTTGTCACCCTGGTTTAAACGCAATTGCTCTGTTGTATGTTACAGCCTCAATGGCACCAAGCAGAAGAGGTGACATTGCAGCAGGTGCCATTAGAGCGATGATCGCGGGTACGGTAGCATGCTTTATGACTGCTTGTATTGCAGGTATTGTATTTACAACAAATATATTTTACATTTTTTTTAATCATCTACACAAGGGTTCTTCTTGGTTAAAAAGTGATATATCTTTTGGACCAATGATTGCAGAGTTGCAGGACTGATTAAAGTTATACTATATGTATCTGAGCTGTGACTTCTAATAAATCAAGGACTTGTATGTCCATCACATGACCAGAACAGATTTATACCCCCTGGGAGAAAACAAGACTCATATTAACCCCTTTGCACCACAGTCATTTGTAGAAACTGTGTTTGGTTTCTATCTTTTGACCTATAATTATATTCATACCAAATTTCATATAGCTTTTTCATGTTTTACTACTTTAAAAAATGATTTGCATCACCTTATTGCGGCAATACTATTTAGGTTTATGTTTTTTTTACTTATACCTTTCCATTTGGAAACGTAAACACTTTTACAATATGGAAACAAAGATCTTAAAAATCATAATGAATTGATACAGAAAGTTTATTGATTATTTTGTACATGTTCATAATCATACAAAATAAAGAAAGCAGCGTGGAGGCACTCGACTCAGTCTGCAGAGTTTATTCAGCACAGGTGAAATGCACGGTCGTGTATTTCACCTGTGCTGAATAAACTCTGCAGGCTGAATCAAGTGCCTACATGCAGCTTTCTTTATTTTGTATGTGAATGGCACTGTATCCTATTTGGTAGAGAGCACCGTAAGTCTGTTACCAGATGGCCGGACGTTCAGGACCAATGCACTAGTGGAGCCTCAGAGGGACCTAGCGGAGAGGTAGTTCCAGCTGACTACTACTCCACGTTTTGTTACATGTTCATAATGTAAACAATAACATTTACTTTCTGAAACTGGAAAACAAACTTAATAAATGTATGACATACAATATATACAGTTGTTTTAAAGGGTTAATCCGGTGGAAAACTTTTTTTTTTTTAATCAACTGGTGCCAGAAAGTTAAACAGATTTGTAAATTACTTCTATTAAAAAATCTTAATCCTTCCAGTACTTATTAGCTGCTGAATACTACAAAGGAATTTTTTTTCTTTTCGGAACACAGAGCTCTCTGCTGACATCATGAGCACAGTGCTCTCTGCTGACATCTCTTTCCATTTTAAGAATTGTCCAGAGTAAAATCCCCATAGCAAACATATGCTGCTCTGTTCCTAAAATGGACAGAGATGTCAGCAGAGAGCACTGTGCTCGTGATGTCAGTAGAGAGCACTGTGTTCCAAAAAGAAAATAATTTCCTCTGTAGTACTGGAAGGATTAAGATTTTTTAATAGAAGCAATTTACAAATCTGTTTAGCTACTTTCTGGCACCAATTGATTTAAAAAAAAAAGGTTTCCACCAGAGTACCCCTTTAAGCCTGACATGGAAAGTAGCAATACTAAAATAAAAAATAGCGGGGCAAAGGTGGGGCTTCTGACAAAAAAGGTATGTTCACATGGTGGGCGGACATTCAACAGACAGCAAGTGCCAGCAGAACATGCTGGCGCTAGGATCACTCGAAGATGCATTTCCGATTGGATACCGCAGAAATTCAACAATGAGACTCTGCTGCAACAGAATTTCTGAGCTATATTTTTCTGTCATATTCCACTCGGAAATTCGATCATTTGAATGAGGTCTAAGACATTTGTGATGTGGATGGGTATAATGGCTTGACTTCTAGAGCTTAATTTGTTAAAATTATGTTTATGTGAATATTTGTTTCTAATTCTAGGTAAAAATATGTTTACACTTGTCCTTTTTTTCTTACCATAAATAGGAATTTTAACTCCACCAGTTGCACAGATCATGTGCAGAGATGTGTTAGACAGCGTCTTCCTTAATTCAACAAACTTGCCTGCTAGCACACCGGAGATTACTGACTGCTGCACAACATTCTATTCATGGTAACTATGAATTGCCACAATAACCTATTGTTTACATGAGGTTTTTATGTCTTAAATATTTTTCAAGAATTTCTGGTGATTTTTTTTTTTTTTCATTTTACTATCTACGGTATATTAAAAAAAAAAAAAAACTGAAACATTGCAGTTGTAATTCAGGCCACTAGGTGAAAGGTGACACCAGTATATTACTAACACTGGATCCACCACAATTCACAGCAGAGATAAGCATCCCCCTTCCTAGAAAATGACCTCTGAAAAGGTCACTGAGAATGCCCAGTGCTGTTTCCAATTCATCTGAATAGAACAGATCCTGACTTTTGCTGTCTATGGTCCATAGGGCTTGCCATAAAGCATATCTTTAAATGCTGTCAAAAACTGCTCAGCCCCCATAATAACACATACAAAAAATTTAATGAAAAAGTTACAATCAGAAAATACAGTAGTTTAGAAAAACAGAACATTGGAAAAGAAAATCTAGGTGACACAGGTTTTCTCAGCATTAAGAATTATCCCATGTACTGACTAAGGAATTATCTTATGATTGTGGTGGTTCCTACTACAAGGACCCCCATGATCTTGACAAGAGGGTCCCCAATCCTATGGAAACAGAGCAGTAGTCACCCATGCGAACTGCCACTGTATGCATTGTCTATAGGAGCTGTTGGAGAAGGCCAAGTGCTGTATTCGGCTATCTCCAGAAGCTTTCATAGACAATAAATGGAGTGTGGGTGCTCATATGTGACTACCAATTAGTTCCGATTGGAGATTTGGAACCCTGTTTGTTCTAGCAAAAAGACCCCTATGATCATATATATTTATTTCCTGTTTATAGAGGATGGGTCTGAATGGTTAGACAATCCCGTTAAAGGGGTTATTCATTTATAAAAACAAATGCCCCCCGCTTACACAACTAATAACTCATGATTGCAGCGGGTCTAAGGAGTGAGACCCGATGTGATTAATAACTTTAGACATGTTCATTTAGACTTTTATATGGATTAGATACTGCTACATGTTTTACGGTACCCTTGGATTGCTGGGTCACATGAGAATACAGACTTTGGCTAGGAACAGACCTGACTGTGGTGTGCATAATTTGCTCTGCATCCCACAACTCTAGTTACACCTCTGATTTCCTGGTTTATTAGACTACCTACACGAGCTTGGTGGCCTCCCAAGGAAATATACAGTATTACCCCTTTGGATCCACAGGAAAGGCCTCTTACCAAGCCACCCAATGTGTCCCTTCTTCTTTTGAAGAAGATTCTAGACAATTGTTATGTTTCAATGGGTTAAGTATTGACTTACAGGGTAGCTATTTCCAAAATTTGGCACTAGAGAGTCAGTTCTTTTCTTTCTGAATAAGGGCCAATGTACATAAAAACAATGATGATTATTTTTAACTATGGGCCATACAGATTTGTTAACATTTTCACTATGAACATTCTTCCTCATGAATAGGAGAGTATGAACATTAAAATGTACCTGTCGTTAACAAAACCTTTTTATATAATGTAGATAATACCATTATATGTATATTTGTAATATACATTGGTAAAACAAAAAATATTTTTGGGATATTTCTGTCCCTGCAGCTTTTGCCTATGCATCACTGCGATGCACTGTGGACATGCAGGGCTCTGTGCAGTGAGGACAAGCAGGGCTCTGTGCAGTGAGGACAAGCAGGGCTCTGTGCAGTGAGGACAAGCAGGGCTCTGTACACTGAGGACAAGCAGGGCTCTGTACACTGAGGAAAAACAGGGCTCTGTACACTGAGGACAAGCAGGGCTCTGTGCACTGAGGACAAGCAGGGCTCTGTACACTGAGGACAAGCAGGGCTCTGTGCAGTGAGGACAAGCAGGGCTCTGTACACTGAGGAAAAGCATGGCTCTGTACACTGAGGACAAGAAGGGCTCTGTACACTGAGGACAAGCAGGGCTCTGTGCACTGAGGACAAGCAGGGCTCTGTACACTGAGGACAAGCAGGGCTCTGTACACTGAGGAGAAGCATGGCTCTGTACATTGAGGACAAGCAGGGCTCTGTACACTGAGAACAAGCACGGCTCTGTACACTGAGGACAAGCAGGGCCCTGTACACTGAGGACAAGCAGGGCTCTGTACACTGAGGACAAGCAGGGCTCTGTACACTGAGGACAATCAGGGCTCTGTGCACTGAGGACAAGCAGGAAGCAGGGCTATGTACAATGAGGACAAGCAGGGCTCTGTACACTGAGGACAAGAAGGATTCTATACACTGAAGACAAGCAGGGCCCTGTGCACTGAGGACAAGCAGGGCTCTGTACACTGAGGACAAGCAGGGCTCTGTACACTGAGGACAAGCAGGGCCCTGTGCACTGAGGACAAGCATGGCTCTGTACACTGAGGACAAGCAGGGCTCTGTACACTGAGGAAAAGAATGGCTCTGTACACTGAGGACAAGAAGGGCTCTGTACACTGAGGACAAGCAGGGCTCTTTGCACTGAGGACAAGCAGGGCTCTGTACACTGAGGACAAGCGGGGCTCTGTACATTGAGGACAAGCAGGGCTCTGTACACTGAGAACAAGCAGGGCTCTGTACACTGAGGACAAGCAGGGCCCTGTACACTGAGGACAAGCAGGGCTCTGTACACTGAGAACAAGCACGGCTCTGTACACTGAGGACAAGCAGGGCCCTGTACACTGAGGACAAGCAGGGCTCTGTACACTGAGGACAAGCAGGGCTCTGTACACTGAGGACAAGCAGGGCCCTGTGCACTGAGGACAAGCATGGCTCTGTACACTGAGGACAAGCAGGGCTCTGTACACTGAGGAAAAGAATGGCTCTGTACACTGAGGACAAGAAGGGCTCTGTACACTGAGGACAAGCAGGGCTCTTTGCACTGAGGACAAGCAGGGCTCTGTACACTGAGGACAAGCGGGGCTCTGTACATTGAGGACAAGCAGGGCTCTGTACACTGAGAACAAGCAGGGCTCTGTACACTGAGGACAAGCAGGGCCCTGTACACTGAGGACAAGCAGGGCTCTGTACACTGAGGACAAGCAGGGCTCTGTACACTGAGGACAATCAGGGCTCTGTGCACTGAGGACAAGCAGGAAGCAGGGCTATGTACAATGAGGACAAGCAGGGCTCTGTACACTGAGGACAAGAAGGATTCTATACACTGAAGACAAGCAGGGCCCTGTGCACTGAGGACAAGCAGGGCTCTGTACACTGAGGACAAGCAGGGCTCTGTACACTGAGGACAAGCAGGGCCCTGTACACTGAGGACAAGCAGGGCTCTGTACACTGAGGACAAGCAGGGCTCTGTACACTGAGGACAAGCAGGGCTCTGTACACTGAGGACAAGCAGGGCCCTGTACACTGAAGACAAGCAGGGCCCTGTACACTGAGGACAAGCAGGGCTCTGTACACTGAGGACAAGCAGGGCTCTGTACACTGAGGACAAGCAGGGCCCTGTGCACTGAGGACAAGCATGGCTCTGTACACTGAGGACAAGCAGGGCTCTGTACACTGAGGAAAAGCATGGCTCTGTACACTGAGGACAAAAAGGGCTCTGTACACTGAGGACAAGCAGGGCTCTGTGCACTGAGGACAAGCAGGGCTCTGTACACTGAGGACAAGCATGGCTCTGTACATTGAGGACAAGCAGGGCTCTGTACACTGAGAACAAGCAGGGCTCTGTACACTGAGGACAAGCAGGGCCCTGTACACTGAGGACAAGCAGGGCTCTGTACACTGAGGACAAGCAGGGCTCTGTACACTGAGGACAAGCAGGGCTCTGTACACTGAGGACAATCAGGGCTCTGTGCACTGAGGACAAGCAGGAAGCAGGGCTATGTACAATGAGGACAAGCAGGGATCTGTACACTGAGGACAAGAAGGATTCTATACACTGAAGACAAGCAGGGCCCTGTGCACTGAGGACAAGCAGGGCTCTGTACACTGAGGACAAGCAGGGCTCTGTACACTGAGGACAAGCAGGGCCCTGTGCACTGAGGACAAGCATGGCTCTGTACACTGAGGACAAGCAGGGCTCTGTACACTGAGGACAAGCAGGGCTCTGTGCACTGAGGCTCTGCACAGAGCCCTGCTTGTCCTGCCTTCACTTCCTATATTTGGACTCCTCTCAGAGACACACAGTAAATAGCTGCATGAAGAGCATTTTTTCACCCAAAAATATACACATTTTTTTTAATCAATGTATATTACAAATATACATCTAATAGTAATATCTACATTGGAGAAAAGTAAGAAAGTCCAGCGTTGTATAGTCAGTTAATTATTGAGGAATTTATTCGTAACAAAACATGCAAGTACAGGTATCGGTAAGTGACGAGTTTTGGCTGTCAGTACACAGCCTTAGTTAGTCCAGGACGTTGTGAGGCTGCAAAGGGTGAGCTGGAATCCATTGCACATTGGACTGTAATATCTACATTATATAAAAAAATTTTGTTAACGAAAGGTACACTTTAACAATATTTATAATAATGGTGTTCTCTCTTTCTGTTGCAGGGTTGTTGCTGAAAGTCCAACAAATGTTACCATTGGAGGCAACTATAGCCTTAGTACATTATCTGGATGCTGTCGGCTTATTGATTCACCGTCCTTCAATTGTACTTGGTTTTCTGCAGTTCCTTAGACTTGACTTTACTGTAGAATTACAATTTCTACAAATGCATTAAAGGGTATTCCACTTTTGAACACCATTATACAGTCTTACTTCATAAAAAGTTAAGTATAATTGTAAATACTTTGTCCCAAACATACTATACTTGTAACTGTGCCAGGATTTTGGGTCAGTTAGCACAAAAAATCAGCTTCTGACACATTTACTATGCATTTTCAAAACATTTTTGACATTTTTCAAAAGCCTGGCCTCGATTAAAGGGACCACGGCTTAGGTGGAGAGGGGTGTGACTATTGACCAAATTCTGGTGCATGTTTAAGTTATCTAATAGTTGTTCCAAAACTTAAACTAGACAGGATTCAGATGTGTCAATTTATCAGTCAGCATGATACACTATGATAAATCTGGCACATAGACAATTTAGAAAATCTTGCCCATTGTGTTTGTTTCCTTCCACAGTTTCTATGTTACAGCTGGAATTATAGTCCAGAGCTGCAATAAATAATTCTAATAATTCCTTTTGGAACCTGTCAAAAGCTTGTGGTCAGGAACAATACAATGAAAGGAGAACTGCAGCATAAGTCAGGGGTGCCCGGGCAGCAAAAACATAAAAAACTAACTTTAACTCTCCTTCCTACATTCCCTCGTTGCAGAGATGTTGGTATCCCATTCCTCTGATGCTTCTGGCTTCTGGCTTCTTAGGCTCGAAACACCACAGAGCAGGCAGCGTATCGCTGGCCGCAGCAATGTCCCGCCTCGGCCGGTGATAGGCTGGGGGCACTGTCATGTAAGGAGCCGGGGCAGCAGGGAGAAGGTGGGGCCTGATCGCCTTACATGACAGTGCGCTTAGCCTATCACCGACCGAGGCGGGACATTGCTGCGGCCGCCAATACACTGCCTGCGCTGTGCCATTTCAAGCCTAAGAAGCTAGCAGCACCGGAGGAACGGGATGCCGACATCTCCGCAACAGGGGAAGGTGAGTTAAAGTTTGTTTTTTATGTTTTTGCAGCCTGGGCACCCCCTGACTTAAAAAATTTACGCCGCACTTCTCCTTTAATATATTATAATTAATATATTTGCACCCCACTGATCATCTGTTATCCAGAGTCATGATTTTTGCACATACAAAAAAATAGAGAAGGAAGCGGACCGATTCCTATATTGTGTAGTAGCCAAGATGGGTTGTTGCAGCACAGTTCTCAATGAATGGGAGCTGAGCTGCAATAATCCAGTATGGTCACTACACAGTATACAGAGCTGTCTGCCTCCTGCTCTGTTTTTTGAGTGTGCCAGCACCATGGCTCTGTCTAACAGACGATTGGTGTGGTGCTAAGTATTGGTACCTCACTAATCTGATATTGATTGATAGGTCATCAATAAATGTGCCTGGAAACTCCTTTCATGTGGATGAAAAATTAATTTAGACTGTAAAATAGTCTTCAAAAACCCTTTAATTCTTAATACAGTTCTAAGTGTATATATTTTTTATACTCAAGTGTACATTTCTTGAATATGGTTTAATATTGTTTATGAAACAACAATAACATCAATTGTATTTATATAACATTAAATGTTTACATTCATAATTGTCTTTTTGCATTTTGTTTTCTGATATGTGCCGAGATAAAATTCTAATTGTTTATATGCTCTATGAACAGTCCCACTGACTGAATACATTAAAGGGATTTCCTGCCTCTCCAGGTGCTATAAAAAAAAAAAAGAAGCCATGTTTATTTGCTACTGCTGTTCCCATTTTGTTGGTGCCCTTTCCCAACTGCTCTCTGCTTCTTTTTGGTTCATATTTCAATTCTGAAGGAGGTGTCCACTCTGGACTGGTCAATCCAACCACAGACCAAACGTGAGTATTGTTTGGTGTACACAGTGGCATCATCAAGGTGGGCCAGAGGGGGGCCATGGCCCGTACCTACATCATACCGTGCCCCCCCCCCCCCCCCAATTGAAAAGCACGCAACCATCTTTAGGGCCAAAGATAAAATGAAAAAACAGACAAGGAGAGATCTCCCCTGACCAGCCTGCTGCGATGTTTATACAGAAGCAGCTGCCTGAGTCCCGACATACCTAGAGCAGCAATCACTGTGTCAGCAGGGGCGGACTGACCGGCCAGTCCGATCAGACGCTGTCCGAGGGCCCGGCCGGGTTAAGGGTCCGCCGCTGCTACTGAGGATCCGGGACACTCGTCCCAGATCCCCAGCAGACAGCACTGCCTTCTCCGGTATGTGCGATACACGCACATACAAGAAAAGACGTCCCCTCTGTCTGAGCCGCATCTGCAGCTTACACAGAGGAGATGTGACCTCCGCCCCCACGCAGTACAAAGTACAGGCGCTGATGACGTCACTCATCAGCGCCTGTACTGTGAAGGGGAGAAGACACAGGCCCTGCTGCTGAGCAGATTGCTGTGTGGGACATCAGGTGAGCATTTTTTTTTTACTCTGCATATACCTATGGGAAAGAGGGGGGGTGTAACTCTGCATATACCTATGGAAAAGAGGGGGGTGTAACTCTGCATATACCTATGGGAAAGAGGGGGAGGGGGTGTAACTCTGCATATACCTATGGGAAAGAGGGTGGTGTCTGCTGCCTTTACCTACAGGGAAAGGGAGGGGTTAACTCTGCTGTCTATACCTATAGGGAAGGGGGGTAACTCTGCTGCCTATACCTACAGGGAAGGGGGGCTACCAAACTTTATACCTGAATGCCTAACTACTTACCTACATACCAGGCTATCTAACTACCTACATACCCAGCTACCTAACTATGTACATACCTGGCCTTCATAGATGGCTGCCTAACTACCTAGCTAGCCCTCTATCTACCTGGCTGGTCACTTACCTAAGTATCTGGCTTCCTGATCTACCTTCCTAGTTACCTATTTACCTGGCTACCTACCTACCTTCCCTTTTACTGTGCAGGACATCAAGGAGGGCATTATTACAGTTTGTGGGCCTATAGATGGAAAGATTGTGTAGAGGAGGGGAGGGCACTGGAAAAATGCAGAGTCTGACATATTTGTCCAGCAGATGTTAAGAGATCCACATGGCAGTCTTATTAGGACTGAGAAGAAAAGGAAAGAGGACGCCACTGATCTGAAAAGACGTAATTGTGAGTCCCAAAATGTAACTGTAATCACTTATATGGTATACACATCCTGTGTACAGCTGATATCTACCGCCATATGGTCCTGTATATAATCACTTATACAGATCCTGTATAGTATACTAGTCTGTGTATAGTGGTTTTATTCAGTACAGTATGGCGGTATTATCCAGTTATTGTGTGGTGGTATATATTTACTCCTTGCATACCAGCATTATTGGTCATGGAAATTTACCTACGTTAAAGTGTTTCTTACATCTATAAATTTTTGTTTATTGTGTGTGGGATTTGGGTGGAATAGGGGTGTGGCAGAAGATTGATGAGCTGCAGAGACTAGCACTGGCCCTTGCCTTTTTTGGTCTGGGGGCCCCGAGTGTTGCCAGTCCGCCCTTGTGTATCAGCTTGTCAGGACTCAGGACCTGTATGAATGTGAGTCTGCAGCTGCCATGCACAGTTCCTGAGATATCCTTAGTGAGGGAAGAGGCCTGCCCTGTGACTTCTATGTGAGGATTAGTGTTGCTCACGAATATTCGCAATACGAATTTTATTTGCGAATATCGCATATTCGCGAATTCGCGAATATTCGCGAATATAGCGCTATATATTCGTAATTACGAATATTTTTTTTTTCACAGTACACATCACAGTGATCACCCCTCTCTGCTTCCAGCTTGTGTGGTGTAAAGAAGGCTCTAATACTACTGTGTGAGACTGGTGTGCTAATTTTCGCATATGCAAATTTTTACTTATGTTAATTTTGCATATGCTAATTTTTGCATATTTTATTTTCGCATACGCGACTTTTCGCATATGCGAAAATAAAACGAGAATATGCGAATATTCGCGAATATATGATGAATATTCGTCCATATATTCTCGAATATTCGCTAATTCGAATATGGCCTATGCCGCTCAACACTAGTGAGGATAGGAGACCTGTGACTGTGTGTGTGGGGGTTGTGCTGTGACTATAATGCCAGGGGCCTCTGTGTGTGGGGTGGGGGCTGGGGACAGGCTGTAATGACTGTGTGTGGGGTGGGGGCTGGGGACAGGCTGTAATGACTGTGTGTGAGGTGGGGGCTGGGGACAGGCTGTAATGACTGTGTGTGGGGTGGGTGCTGGGGACAGGCTGTAATGAATGTGTCTGGGGTGGGGGCTGGGGACATATAATGACTGTATGTGAGGGGACAGTGACCTGTTAAAATGGCTGCATTTGCAGGGGATAGGGACCTGTTATACTGACTGTATTTGGGTGGATGGGGACCTGTAATAATGTGTGGTGTCCCAGCACTGGTAGCTGTCCCCATGGCTTTGGACTGTCTCGGGCAGCTTGGCAGCACAAGGTGTTAGGCCCACTGGAGTTCTGCTGTTGGATTAATTATATATATTATAATGTGAGTGAATATATTTTCATACATTCATTCTATTATTGTTCTATGTATATATATATGTTTTATATTATGTGAACTGTACCTTTAAATTGGGAGCAATGAACCCCATGTGACTTTGCCTGCCAATGAGACCCCAAAAGTCTCCCCTGTATAGTGAGGTGCAGGGGAGGAGTTAGTTAGTCTCTAGTTTAGTGGCTCCTGAGCAACAGCTAAGCTCAGGTGTGCTGTGTGTCGTGTGCTCTGAGGAGAGGCCTACTTCAAGTCTAATCACTCAAATGGTCATCCTGCAAGGATTGCTTGCAAGGAGGAAATTCATGTCTCTGCGAAACAGTCTTCAGTACCTTGACAGGACCCTAGCAACCAGGAATCAATCTTCCATCTCACAAGTCAATGTTAATCTGTTTGGTGTAAGAACCAAAAGTCTCTATAAGGCAACAGGACTCCCAAGGACTCCCAAAGGGTTACGCTGCACTCTCACATCAAAGGCTAGCTGCATGTCTAATACCATCTGCACCAGCTCTGTAAAGACAGTTATCCATAACTGTCTGGCCCAGGAGAAGCTGTCTTCAACCTCGGACCGTGTATAGGACAACGGTGCCCTGGCGTCACAAATAGTGATGAGTGGCAGGGGCCATATTCGAATTCGCGATATTTCACGAATATATGGAGGAATATTCGCCCTATGCTCGCGAAATTCTCATATTCGCTATGTTCGTTCACTTTTTATTCTATGCGAAAATCGTAATTAAATTTGTATAGTGCGCATGCGCAATTATATCTTTTAACTAACTAACACTACACCTAACACTTGAACCTATCTGCTAATCTAACCAACCCTATCTAAAGCTTAAAGAAGGGAGGGATCAGTGTCCTCTGGAAGTGCCGATATTCGTGAATATTTGCACTTTCGCATATACGAAATATTCGCACTCCACACCAACTCACACAGTAAATAATATTCTAGCCTTCTTTGAGCCACAAGCTGGAAGCAAGGAGGTATGATCACTTATTTTTTTACACAGTACACATCATTGTTGTGATGTATATGTGAAAAAAAGCGAATATTCATCATTACAAATATATAGCGATATATTCTAAATATTTACAAAATCCCAAAGTGCCGATATTCGCTGTAAAAATTAGCAATTTGAGTATTCGCGCTCAACACTAGTCACAAAGTGATCAGGTATTTCCACCAATACCACCCCGTGTCACCACAAATGGTTGTATTCACAGGGGATAGGGACCTGTTATACTGGCTTTAGTGAAATATACACAGAGAGGTTCACATGGTTGTTGTGCTCCATTGGCACAACTAAAAAAAGGTGATCTCAGTGATAAGCACAATGTGTTGCACAATTTTACCCTTGTGGCACAGTGTGTGACATTATTATATCCAGGCAGCACAGTGTGGGACACTATTATGTACTGGGGCACGACGTGTGACATTATTATACTGAGGCAGCGCAGTGTGGGGCACTATTATATACTTGCAGCACAGTGTGCGGCACTATTATGTCCTGTCAGCACAGTGTGTAACTTTATTATACCCTAGCAGCAAAGTGTGTGACATTATTACACCCTGGCAGCACAGTGTGTGGCATGGTATGCAGCACTATTATATCCTGGCGGCACATCCAGTATGTAGTTTTATAATTGCCCGACTACTTTTGTCCTGGCTGGAGATGCCACTGGGTCTCCACAGACAACCATGCTATTCTGACTCACTAATAAAAGGTATATCAGTGTGAAGCAAGCAAATCTAGTCCCAAACTATATTCGCTCTATTAAAGCCTATGGCTATGGGCATGACATGTTATATATATGTTTGAATGTCGTTTTGTCAGTTATCAAGTGTATACAATACAGTCACATTTTGAATCACATTATTAACAAAGCCTAAATTATGGTTCAGTTGCTTATTGTTTTTAATCATTCTGTTCTAACTGTAGAGATATCAGCAGAGTGGTCAGAAACCGACCAGGATCCTGAGCCATTTATAAGATAGAAAGGGAATTTCTGACTATGGCTGCATTCACAACTCGTTTTCAGCCTACGAGTGCCGGTTCCGGCTGGGGGAGGGGAAAACCGGGCACTCCCGTACCCCAGTCGGACCGGCGCTGAAATCCATTTACTTTAATGAGCCGACCGGAGTCAAACGGTGACTCCAGCAGATCATTTTTGACCCGTATCCGGTTTCCAGACCGGACCTAAAACCGTAGTATACTACGGTTTTAGGTCTGGTCAAAAACCATAAATGGATTTCAGCGCCGGTCCGGCTGGCGCCCGGTTTTCCCCTCCCCCAGCTGGATCCGGCAACCGTAGGCTGAAAATGAGGTGTGAATGCAGCCTACCCTAGACTGAGATTAAGGTCCCTATACTCTTTAGTTAAAAAGTGACAAAGCCCACCAAATTCACCAGGGTCGGCCAATTCTTAAAAGTAACCTTCTGACTTTATCTATCAGGGAAGAGAAGATTTGGTCATGTTGGATTTCAATGCCCTAACCTTTTGTTCTTAGAGAAATAAGTCTCAATCAGAACTGTTTGACAACTACCTACCCCTCCTCTCCCCCCTGAGAACACATCAATGCTAAGCAGAGCTGAATATTCATGGACATGAAGAGATCGTTCGGCCAATAGCTCTTGAAGGTGTATGGCAATCTTAAAGGGGTACTTCGGGGGAAAACTAATTTTTTTAAAGAAACTGGTGGCAAAAGGTTAAATAGATTTGTAAATTACTTCCAGTACTGTATGCTCAACAGGAAGTTATTTTCTTTTTTAATTTCTTTTCTGTCACAGTGCTCTCTGCTTACACCTCTGTCCATGTCAGGAACTGTCCAGAGCAGGAGCAAATCCCCATTACAAACCTGTCCTGCCCCAGACAGAAATCTGTAATGTATAAAGGGGTATTACAAGATTGGCAATACTTTACCCAAGTGGAAATGTCAGAAAGTAACAAAATAAGTAATTGTATCGCCTGCCATTCAAGAGGTTTCCCACCATTTTGCCTTATGACTTGGCAATGTAACCATGTGACCATTGCAGCCAGTCACTGGTCTCAATGAATTACAGCACTCTTTCCCTGCCCCTATGGGTTCAACGCCCCTATGAGTTTACCAATGGCTTGCAATGTTGATGAGATTATTGACCACATTAGGCGGTCATTGGTGAACGCATGGGGCCATGGCTTTGGCCCAATGTATTCGTCAGCATGTAGGAATGCGGCCTAACGCTGGAATTGGGGAGAATTCACCGAGTAATTGGTCTCTTTATACTTTATGGTCTCTTATTACTTTTATTTTTTCCCCTTTGACCAAATTGATTCTGATCTCCTAGAACCCTTTTAAAAAATGTTTTTTTCCAAATCAACTGGTGCCTGAAAGTTAATCAGGTCAATAAGTTATTTCTATTAAAAATTTTAATTCTTCCAGTACTTATCAGCTGATGTATGCTACAGAGGAAGTTGAGTAATTATTTCCAGTCTGACCACAGTGCTCTCTGCTGACACCTCTGTCCATGTCAGGAACTGTCCAGAGCAGGGGAGGTTTGCTATGGGGATTTGCCCCTGCTCTGGACAGTTCCTTGCATTGACAGAGGTGTCAGCAGAGAGCACTGTGGTCAGACTGAAAAGAACAACTCAACTTCTTCTGTAGTATACAGCAGCTGATAAGTACTGGAAGGATTAGGATTTTTTTATAGAAGTAATTTACAAATCTGTTAACTTTCTGGACCCAGTTGATATGAAAAATATAGTTTTTCACCCGAGTACCCCTTTAATATGCTATTTTATAAAGCAGGTGTTTCATTGGTAGTACTAAAGACAGCAGTCTGTAACAATTAAGGAAATAAACACACATAGCTCTTTTGACTTGACTTTGATCTATTTCTATAAACGCTTTGTATATACCGGACATTTGTATGTCTGATTCAGTAGAAAGGGTAGAGAAACATACAATATTACCAGGCAGCACAAGTGTCATGCATGTCCTCAGCCATGTGGTGGTAGCAGCGCTCTTTTCTCACTACCTGGAAGCCTGCACTAAAATCATACAGAGTGTCTGATATAAACTGTGTAGATGGAATCAAAAATTGCTAAATTTGGGATGTTGACAATATCCCCGGATTTACAGTGGCGCAGAATTTTCTAGATTTCTCTGTAAATGTGACCTAATATTATATTAGCTTTTCATACAAGTCCTAAAAGTAGATAAAGACAACTACTTAAAACAAATAAGAAAAAAAAATAGAATTGGTCATTTCTTTTTTGAGGATAATGATCCAATATCACATATCTGTGAGCATTAAAAGTATGTGAACCTTTGCTTTCAGTATTTGCATCTAAATGTTTCCAGTAATTGTTGATTCATCTCGCACATCAGCTTGGAAGAATTTTTACTCCATACGATATAGATTCAACCCTTTAATGTTGGTTGGTTATCTCCCATGAAGCACTTGCTTCAGTTATTTTCATAACATTTTTATTTTATTCCAACCTCTTGTGCTGTCTTTTTCCTGTCTCCTGTGGTTGACTCCTCACACTGTGGCTCAGTTAAATGCCGGCTGCAGCAATGTCCCACCTTGGCCGGTGGTGGGCTGAGTGCAGTGTGATGTATTGGACTCCGGCACCAGGAAGAATACCAAGGATGGGGCTCAATACATCACACTGGTGCTCAGCCTATCACGAGACATCGCTGCATTCGGCGATTAGCTGAGCCACAGTTTGAGGAGTCAAACACAAGAGCCAGGAGGAAGACCGCAGCAGAGGCCAGGGGCAGGAAACCGAAAGCAGTGGTGGCAGGAGGTGAAACATTTTTATCCCAGAGTACCTCTTTAACCTGTTAAGGACCAAGGGCGTATCTGTACGCCCTGAGTCCGCTCCCGTTCTATAACGCAGGGCCACGGCATGTAGGGTCGGGTCTGGCCTCTAACAACGGCTGGGACCCATGGCTAATAGTGCGCAGCACTGATCGCGGTGCCACGCACTATTAACCCTTTAGACGCGGCATTCAAAGTTGATAAAGTGAAACTAAACTACTCCCGGCTAGCTCAGCTGGCTGTTCGGGACTGCCGCTGTGAAATCGCAGCATCCCAAACAGCTGTACAACACGAGGAGGGTCCCCTTACCTACCTCCTAGTGTCCGATCACCAAATGACTGCTCAGTGCCTGAGATCCAGGCATGAGCAGTCAAGCGGCAGAATCATCGATCAATGGTTTCCTGTGAGAAACCATTGATCAATGTAAAAGATCAGAGTGTGCAGTGTTATAGCCCCCTATGGGAGCTATAACATTGCAAAAAAAAAAAGTGGAAAAAAAGTTAATAAAGATTATTTAACCCCTTCAATAATAAAAGTTTGAATCACCTCCCTTTCCCCATTTAACCCCTTAAGGACCCAGCCCTAATATACCTTAAGGACCCGGACATTTTTTGAACATCTGACCACTGTCACTTCAAGCATTAATAACTCTGGGATGCTTTTACCTTTCATTCTGATTCCGAGATTGTTTTTTTGTGACATATTCTACTTTATGTTAGTGGTAAAATTTTGTCGATACTTGCATAATTTCTTGGTGAAAAATTCCAAAATTTGATGAAAAAATTGAAAATTTTGCATTTTTTTAACTTTGAAGCTCACTGCTTGTAAGGAAAATGGATATTCCAAATAAATTATACATTGATTCACATATACAATATGTCTACTTTATGTTTGCATCATAAAATTGACATGTTTTTACTTTTGGAAGACTTCAGAGGGCTTCAAAGTTCAGCAGCAATTTTCCAATTTTTCACAAAATTTTCAAAATCGGAATTTTTCAGGGACCAGTTCAGTTTTGAAGTGGATTTGAAGGGCCTTCATATTAGAAATACCCCACAAATGACCCCATTATAAAAACTGCACCCCTCAAAGTATTCAAAATGACATTCAGTAAGTGTGTTAACCCTTTAGGTGTTTAACAGGAATAGCAGCAAAGTGAAGGAGAAAATTCAAAATCTTCATTTTTTACACTTGCATGTTCTTGTAGACCCAGTTTTTGAATTTTTACAAGGGGTAATAGATGAAAAATCCCCCCAAAATTTGTAACCCAATTTCTCTCGAGTAAGGAAATACCTCATATGTGTATGTCAAGTGTTCGGCGGGTGCACTAGAGGGCTCAGAAGGGAAGGAGCGAAAATAGGATTTTGGAGAGGGAATTTTGCTGAAATGGTTTTTGGGGGGCATGTCACATTTAGGAAGCCCCTATGGTGCCAGAACAGCAGAAAACCCCAACATGGCATACCATTTTGGAAACTAGACCCCTGAAGGCACGTAACAAGGGGTCCAGTGAGCCTTAACACCCCACAGGTGTTTGACGACTTTTCGTTAAAGTCGGATGTGTAAATGAAAAAAAAAATTTTTTCACTAAAGTGCAGTTTTTCCCCCAAATTTACAATTTTTACAAAGGGTAATGGGAGAAAATGCCCCCCAAATTTGTAACCCCATCTCTTCTGAGTATGGAAATACCCCATGTTAGGACGTAAAATGCTTTGCCGGCAAACTACAATGCTCAGAACAGAAGGAGTCACATTTGGCTTTTTGAAAGCAACTTTTGCTGAAATGTTTTTTTGGGGGCATGTCGCATTTAGGAAGCCCCTGTGGTGCCAGAACAGCAAAAAATACCCACATGGCATACTATTTTGGAAACTACACCCCTCAAGGAACGTAACAAGGGGTCCGCTGAGCCTTAACACCCCACAGGTGTTTGACGACTTTTCGTTAAAGTTGGATGTGTAAATGAAAAAAAAATTTTTTTTTACTAAAATGCAGTTTTTCCCCTAAATTTTACATTTTTACAAGGGGTAATAGGAGAAAATGACCCCCAAAATGTGTAACCCCATTTCTTCTGAGTATGGAAATACCTCATGTTAGGACGTAAAATGCTCTGCTGGCGAACTACAATGCTCAGAAGAGGAGGAGCGCCATTGAGCTTTTGGAAAGAGAATTAGTTTAGAATAGTAGTCAGGGGCCATGTGCGTTTACAAAGCCCCCCGTGGTGCCAGAACAGTGGAACCCCCCACATGTGACCCCATTTTGGAAACTACACCCCTCACAGAATTTAATAAGGGGTGCAGTGAGTATTTACACCCCACAGATCTTTGGAACAGTGGGCTGTGCAAATGAAAAATTTTATTTTTCATTTTTACGGACCACTGTTCCAAAAATCTGTCAGACACCTGTGGGGCGTAAATTCTCATTGTACCCCTTATTACATTATGTGAGGGGTGTAGTTTCCAAAATGGGGTCACATGTGTCGGGGGTCCATTGTTCTGGCACTATGGGGGCTTTGTAAACACATGTGGCCTTCAATTCCGGACAAATTTTCTCTACAAAATCCCAATGGCGCTCCTTCTCTTCTGAGCATTGTAGTTCGCCCGCAGAGCACTTTAAATTCACATATTGGGTATGTTCTTACTCAGAAGAGATGGGTTTACAAATTTGGGGGGGCTTTTTTCCTATTTCCCGATGTGAAAATGAAAAATTTAGGGTAACACCAGCATTTTAGTGAAAAAATATAATTTTTTTCATTTTCCCATCCAACTTTAATGAAAATTCGTCAAACACCTGTGGGGTGTTAAGGCTCACTATACCCCTTGTCACGTTCGGTGAGGGGTGTAGTTTCCAAAATGGGGTCACATGTGGGTATTTTTATTTTTTTTGCGTTTGTCAGAACCGCTGTAAAATCAGCCACCCCTGTGCAAATCACCAATTTAGGTCTCAAATGTACATGGTGCGCTCTCACTCCTGAGCCTTGTTGTGTGCCCGCAGAGCATTTTACGCCCACATCTGGGGTATTTCTGTACTCAGGAGAAATTGCGTTACAAATTTTGGGGGTCTTTTTTTCCTTTTACCGCTTGTGGAAATAAAAAGTATGGGGCAACACCAGCATGTTAGTGTAAAAAAATAAAAAAAATTACACTAACAGGCTGGTGTAGCCCCCAACTTTTCCTTTTCACAAGCGGTAAAAGGAAAAAAAGCCCCCCAAAATTTGTAGTGTAATTTCTCCCGAGTACGGAGATACCCCATATGTGGCCCTAAACTGTTTCCTTGAAATACGACAGGGCTCCGAAGTAAGAGAGCACCATGCGCATTTGAGGACTAAATTAGGGATTGCATAGGGGTGGACATAGGGGTATTCTACGCCAGTGATTCCCAAACAGGGTGCCTCCAGCTGTTGCTAAACTCCCAGCATGCCTGGACAGTCAGTGGCTGTCCAGAAATGCTGAGAGTTGTTGTTTTGCAACAGCTGGAGGCTCCGTTTTGGAAACCCTGCCGTACAAGACGTTTTAAATTGTTTTTTTGGGGGGGACAGTGTAAGGGGTGTATATGTAGTGTTTTACCCTTTATTAGGTGTTAGTGTAGTGTAGTGTTTTTAGGGTACATTCGCACTTGCGGGTTACGGTGAATTTCCCGCTAGGAGTTTGCACTGCGGCAAAAAATTTGCCGCAGCCCAAACTTGAAGCAGGAAATTTACTGTAAACCTGCCTATGTGAATGTACCCTGTACGTTCACATGGGGGGGGCAAACCTCCAGCTGTTTCAAAACTACAACTCCCAGCATGTACTGACAGACCGTGCATGCTGGGAGTTGTAGTTTTACAACAGCTGGAGGCACACTGGTTGGAAAACCTTCAGTTAGGTTCTGTTACCTAACTCAATATTTTCCAACCAGTGTGCCTCCAGCTGTTGCAAAACTACAACTCCCAGCATGTACTAATCACCGAAGGGCATGCTGGGAGATGTAGTTATGCAATAGCTGGAGGTACCCAACTACAACTCCCAGCATGCCGAGACAGCTGTTTGCTTTCTGGGCATGCTGGGAATTGCAGTTTTGCAACATCTGGAGAGCTACAGTTTTTAGACCACTGCACAGTGATCTCCAAACTGTGGACCTCCAGATGTAGCAAAACTACAACTCCCAGCATGTCCAGACAACAAACAGCTATGTGGGCATGCTAGGAGTTGTAGTTTTGCAACATCTGGAGGGATATAGTTTAGAGACCACTGTATAGTGGTCTCAAACTGCAGCCCTCCAGCTGTTGCAAAACTACATATTCCAGCATGCCCAAACAGCTGTCTGGGCATGCTGGGAGTTGTAGTTTTGCAACATCTGGAGGGCTACAGTTAGAGACCACGGTCTCAGACTGTAGCCCTCCAGATCTACTTACCGGCTTCCGTAGGATCCCGGCAGCCGTCCTCTTCAGACGCACGTGACGCCGCCCGCCGATCAACGTTGCCGCAGCCTCCGGACGGGTAAGTGGACGTCGGCGCCCGATCCCTTTCGGTTCCCCGTTCTGCCCCGCCTATTGTGGGTGGGCAGGACGGGGAAAACGAAAGTTAACCCCCCCGCCCCCGGTCTGCTATTGGTCGTCGCCTCTGACGATCAATAGCAGACCAATAGCAGGGATAGGAGGGGTGGCAACCCTGCCACCTCACTCCTATGCCTACAGGGGGATCGTGGGTGTCTTAGACAACCGCGATCCCCCTTCTATTCTGGGTCACCGGGTCACAATAGACCCGTATGACCCGGAATCGGCGCAAATCGCAAGTGTGAATTCACTTGCGATTTGCGCCGATTGCCGACGGGGGGGCATTTGCACGGGGTGCCTGCTGATTGATATCAGCAGTCACCCCGGCCCGGACCCCGCCCTGGGTCCTTAAGTACCAGGACATCAAGGCGTATCCATACGCCCTAGGTCCTTAAGTGGTTAAAAAAAAAACTGTGTAAATAAAAATAAACATATATGGTATCGCTGCATGCGGAAATGTTCAAATTATAAAAATATATTGTTAATTAAAACGCATGGTCAATGGCGTATGCGCAAAAAAATTACAAAGTACAAAATAGTGTATTTTTGGTAACTTTTTATGTCATGAAAAAATTTATAAAAAGCAATCAAAAAGTCCAATCAATACAAAACCTTTAAAAACCTCAGATCACAGCACAAAAAATGAACCCCCATACCACCCCGTACGCGGAAAAATAAAAAAGTTATAGGGGTCAGAAGATGACAATTTTAAATGTTTAAATTTTCCTGCATGTAGTTTTGATTTTTTCCAGAAGTACGACAAAATCAAACCTATATAAGTAGGGTATCATTTTAATCGTATGAACCTACAGAATAAAAATAATGTGTCATTTTTACCCAAAAAATTTACTGGGTAGAAACAGGAGCCCCCAAAATTTACAAAATCTTGTTTTTTCTTCAATTTTGTTGCACAATTATTATTTTTTCCATTTCATCGTAGATTTTTGGGTAAAATGACTGATGGCATTACAAAGTAGAATTGGTGGCGCAAAAAATAAGCCATCATATGGATTTGTATGTGCAAAATTGAAAGAGTTATGATATTTTAAAGGTAAGGAGGAAAAAATGAAAGTGCAAAAACGGAAAAACCCCTGGTCCTTAAGGGGTTAAGGTCAGGACTTTGACTTGGCCATGCACTTGGTGAGCCCAGCACAAAATGTCAAAAAGTAAAAATAAAATTGACAGAACAGTTGTTTGCGCAGAGATGATAAATCCCTTCCTGAGTCTTGCATGGAATAATAAGACCAGAAAAATTGAACACCAGCTCTTATAGTCTCTCTTTAATCATTTGCAAGACCAACTGTTCTTTTTAACTAAATCCTTCATTTTACCCTGAAATTTAAAAAAAATTATTTGTAGTGTGAAATATAAAAAAAAGTTATTTTGTGGCTTTTGGTTTCTACATCATTAACAAAGTGAAACTGACATGTTTATTCTGCAGGTCAATACCATATGATTAAAGGGGTATTCCGGGCAAAAACCTTTTATCCCCTATCAAAAGGATAGGGGATAAGATGTCTGATTGTGGGGGGCCCGCCGCTGGCACCAGCATTGCAGGGAGATCGCAGGGGGTCCCAGTGGCGGGCCCCCCGAGATCAGACATGTTATCCCCTATCCTTTGGATAGGGGATAAAAATGTTTTTCCCCGGAATACCCCTTTAAACATCTGATGTACCTATCTTTTGGCATGGTTTACTCCTTTAAAACATTTTGGCCTCTAAATGTGAAGCTCATTTTACACGGTGATCTATAGCTTTCATTGATACCATTTTGGGGGTAGATAGAACTTGTAGGGGGAGATTTATCAAAACCTGTCCAGAGGAAAACTTGCACAGTTGTGCATAGCAACCAATCAGCTCGCTTCTTTCATTTTTAACAAGGATAGGTGGTAAACCGGATAGATGCTAAAATCCGTTACAGCACAGATTGGTATAAAGGGAGGTGCAGGGTGAACCTTAGAAGCTTATCGCCTTGCTGGGACTCGTAGTTGATTGTGCTGTATATGAATGACTTGCTGCATGGCAACCCACACTCACTTTAGTGACTTGAGTGACTGACTTGGATGACTGACTTGAATCCCAGAGACTTTAGTGCTTACCGCTAGGTTTGACCACCTGAGCACAGGGGATATGCTGGGGAAGATGCACGGTTGCAGGATTAGACTTGTGGCCTCCTCAGAACTGGCAGGCAGTGTGATAATATCATCATGCTGCGTACGCTGGATGCAATGTTGCCAGCTTCAGCTAATGCGGGTGCAGCTTCAAGGGAAGGTGGCAAAGCAGGGAGCTGGTGGCTTTCTACTGTGCCACAGGAAAATGGTGTTTGCCCAGAAATCCAGAGCATGTAGCCCTAGAATCTCAGAGTTGGGCCATAGCAGAATATGGCCATTTTGGGCTGCTATTAAAAATAAAGTATACAAATACTATATACTATAATACTATACTCCTCTAAAACAACAGACCCCATTATAGTCAATGGGACCCGACAGTGCCCATTATGACGCGTCCAAATAACGGCCCTTAAAGGGCAAGAAAAAAGAGCCTAATGGACCGTTACGGGCAGGTCACAATGGCAGTGTGAAAGTAGCCTTACACACATCATAAACACACAGCATACAGCGCACATGAGTACACATTACATACAGCATTCAAACAGAGACAGAAAAGCGGCAACTCACCAGGATTTGCAGATTAAAATCTTCAATGCTTTATTTCTTGCATGTTAAAATTTGTAACATGGCAGCGTGGAGGGGAGAGGAGGAACAGATTAACAGAGCCCTTCGTTAGGCTCCCGAGGCTTCATCTTCTGGGCTTCATCCAAGGACCCGATATCTATACTGTCACTAGCAGAGCACCTCCAGAAAGCACTTTACTACTAGCCTCTACGTTTGCATCATATTTCCGATATCCATAATCACAAGTAGTAGCCGACTCCACATCGTCTATCTTGACACATTACATACACTTTACACAATTACAAACACATGAACATTACACAGAGGCACAAATACACATATAGAAACACACTTACATTTTAGGCAGGCCATGAAATCTCCAGGAGGCGACATCTTGTCTAGAGTCTCCACTTCTCCAGCTCTCAGCCACTGTGCAGCCTGCTGCCCCTCCATCTTCTCTCTGACTGCAATACCATCCACACAGTGAAGCATGTTAGTGGCAGCATCATACTGTGAGGGAGTTTTTCAGCAGCTGGGACAGGAAGGCTGGTTAGGGTTTAGGGAAAGTGAATGGAGCAAAGTACAGAGATATTATTAATACATACCTGATCCAGAGTGCTCTGGACCTCAGAATGGGCCAAAGGTTCTCCTTTCAACAAGACAATGACTCTAAGCCAGGACCCTCTGTGGACTCTCGGACTGCTCACACGTAATGTTGGAACAGGGATAAAGGGAGGCATTTGCGGGGGTTGGGTGCAGGAGTGGATGGGAGTCTGCAGGCAACAGTGCAGGGTAGCAGTCTGGAGGCAAAAGTGTAGGGTAGTTGTTTGGAGCTTATTGTGGGGAATAGAGTTGGCATCTGGTGGGGCTGGAGCCAATTATGAGGGGCCGTAGGCAATTGTGTGGTGGTGGAACTGGAGAGAATTGTTAGAAGGGTGTTTGTCTGGAAGCAATTGTGGGGGGGTGTTTTGGGGGATTTAGTCAATTGGGGGCCAATGATGGGGGTGGGGTGGCAGGCTGGAATCAATTGTTGGGGGGTCTAAATCCAATTGTAGAAGGATGGAGGCAATAGTAAGAGGCTGGAGGCAATTGGGGGCGAGGCTGAAGGCAATTAGGGGGGATAGAGTCAATATCTGGAGGCAATTTTGGGGGTTTGGTGGAAATTGTGGGAGTTTGGCGGAATTTGGGGGTGGCATTGTGTAGGGGAGGCTGGAAGCACTGTGTGCGGGGGAGGCTGGAGGCAGTGTGTGTGGGGGAGGCTGGTGGCATTGTGTGTGGGGGAGTCTGGAGGCAATGGGTGTGGGAGTGGCTGGAGGCATTGTGTGGGGGAGGCTGGAGGCATTGTTCGTGTGTGGAGAAAAAGGCTGGAGGCATTGTGTGTGAGGGGGCTGGAGGCATTGTGTATGTGGGGAGGCTGAAGGAATTGTGTGTGTGTGTGTGTGTTTGGAGGCAGGAGGCATTGTGTGAGTGTGGGGGGTTTGAGCCATTGTGTGTAGGGGGACTGGAGGCATTGTGTGAGTTTGGGGGAGGATAGAGGCATTAAGTGTGTAGGGGGAGGCTGGAGGCATTGTGTGTGGGGGCTGAATGTATTTGTGTGGGGGTGGAGCTGGAATCATTGTGTGTGGAGGAGGCATTTGAGGAAGGGTGGAAACTGCGGGGAAAAGAGAAGGATCATGCTGAAAAAGTGGGGAGCCTAAGATCTTTGTGTTGCAGGTTTTGTGGTGAATAGTTGTGATTTACTCTGTGAATGTCCTTGAGTGGCCCAGCCAGAGCTCTGACCTGAACCCAGTTGAACATTCATGGAGAGACCTGAAAATGGCTCTTTTCTCACAGTCCTCAATTAACCTGACAAAGTTTGAGATAATCTGCAAAGAAGAATGAGAGAAATTTCTTAAGTCCATGTGTGCAAACCTTGTGGCATCAAACCCAAGAAGACTGAAGGTTGTAATCTCTGTCAAAGGTGCTTCAACTAGCTAATGAGTAAAGAGTCTGAATACTTATGTCATTGTAATTGACAAAGTAAAAACATTCTGTTTTCACTTGTCATTATAGGGTTATGAGTTCAGAATGATCTGGGAAAATGTGATTCTTTTTTTTTTTCTTCTTTTTTTTTCATTTGAGCAGGAGACGACAACATAACAAAATGTGAAAAAAGAGAATGAGTCTGAAAACTTTCTAAATGCATTAAAAATGAGAATGCTTCTTTTAGCAAGGTTTTTAATCCCATGGAAATGGATGTTGGAAAATGAGGTAAATGAGGTTCTGTTGTGTAAAAATTGAATTTTGAATTGTGAATAGGAGAAAAGTAATTTCAATGTCAATGGCAAAATCAATTGAAGGGATAAGCCTGAATGAAAAGGATTTGTTAGGGTTAGTCACCCAAATGACATACGTAATACTGTTTTTTCCTTCTACATAAGGGAAGGAGATATATTGTTTGTTGGTTGTTTTTTGTTTATTGTATTGGCCAAGGTTTTGTACAATATGCAAAAATGTAATTTAAAAAAAATCATTAAACGAAGAAAGAACATCCAGTGAACTGATGGAGTCATGGATGCTCAAGACTCATTGATGCATGCATAGCTCCCAACCGTCCCGGATTCGGCGGGTGATGTCCCTCCATCCTTGAACTGCCCACACATGTCCCGAATGTAACAGTAAATGTCTTTTTATGAGGCACATACTGTTAAATGTGGCACTCAGTGGAAGTTTGACAGGGTGAAGAGCCATTGAGCCCGCTGGCTACATCTAGCCAGCAAACAAAACAGGCCAAGCTCTTCCTCTGTACTCCAGCAGCTCCAACGCACAAGTGATGTCATTAGGAGGGGCCTCGCTGAGGGAGCCGCAAGAGGTAAGTATCCGGGAGCAGGAGGGTGGAAACTGCTGCTGCCTACCATGGGGGAAACTGCTGCTGCCTACTATGGTGGAACTGCTGCTGCCTACTATGGGGGAACTTCTGCCAGATATGGGGGGAACTGCTGTCTAAAATGGGGGTACTGCTGCCTACTATGGGGGAAACTACTGCTGCCCACTATGGGGGAACTGCTGCCTAATAAAGTGGGTAGTGCTGCCTACTATAGGGGAACTGCTGCCTACTACAGGGGGGATGAATCTGCTGCCTACTATGGGGGGAATCTGCCGCCTACTATGGTAAAGAAGAAAAAGGAAAATGAACGACTCCGATCAGAGAACACATCACCAGATTTAACTGTAAGTAATCTCTTATATGGTCTGTAGTGGTAGTGATGTGAGTTGTCAGTTTGTCAGTATTGGAGGTCCTCCTAAACAGGCTGACAACATTATTACTGTTAAAGAGGTATTTCAATTCTGCAGGGAATGCATGAGGGTGTGGTTAGGGGGCTTGGCTGCAAGTGGGGTTAAAGGGCATTTCTTTATCCTCTTTGCTCTCAGCAAAAGTTGGGAAGTATGATGCACGCGAATAGCAAAGGTTAACTTCTCTTATCTGATCTCACTGTCAAGATCCGGACTTTTATGCGGAGAGGACACTGGAAGTGGATCCTCTGTGTCAGTGAGGTGATGGCGTGGGGCGTACCAGGGGAACGGAGTCTAAGAGGTTACTGGTTTTCACCAGAGCCCGCTGCAAAGCGGGATTGACTTGCAGCGGCAGGTAACCCCCAGGTCGTTCCACCCGATAGCGACTCAACCTCACTGACAGCTGAGACAGGCGCGGTACACAAGGACTAGACGGAGGCGAGGTCAGACGTAGCAGAAGGTCAGGGCAGGCAGCGAGGTTCGTAGTCAGGGGCAACAGCAGACGGTCTGGGTACACAGGCTTGGGAACACACTATAACGCTTTCTCAGGGCACAAGGCAACAAGATCCGGCAAGGACAGGAAGGGGAAGTGGGTTTTTATATGGAATGGGAGTGATTACAACTGATTGGGCCAGGCACCAATTAGTGGTGCACTGGCCCTTTAAATTTCAGAGAGAGAGCGGGGCCGCGCGCTGGGACATGACAGTAGGGGAATGGGACAGGTGAGATGATTGGGATGCGACCCGCGGGCGGGCGCGTCCCGCTACGCGGATCACATCCCTGCCAGCAGTAACAGTGCTGTGCTCCCGGTCAGCGGGTCTGACTGGGGCGCTTCAGACAGAAGAACACCGCGAGCGCTCCGGGGAGGAGCAGGGACCCGGAGCGCTCAGCTTAACACTCACATTTGAGCTACTGTAGCATAAATTGCTATAAAAGTGAATGCTGGCTACGATAGAAAGGTGTCAGAGCATACAAAACATTACTGCTTACTGCCTATGGGACAAAGTAGGTAGAGACAAGCAAAGGGTCCATGCTGGCGCCTGTTCATCACTGAAATATGCTACAATGGGCATCCGACCATCATCAAAAGACAATGCAGCATTAATAGAAGAAGATATTGGGTCTGATGAATCATGATGGCTGTGTGTGTATGTGTGTGTGTATCACTTATCTGGCAAGGAATGGCATCAGGATGCAGGAGGAACAGCAAGCTGCTGCACAGTTCTGCTTTCAAGAGGATCATGGCATTATGTTGCCTACCTAAACACACATTAGTTGCAGACCAAACATATTTCCTTGTGGTAACAGTATTCCCTAGTAGCAGTGGCCTCTTTCAGCAGCCCAATGCGCCCTGCCACACTGCACAAATTGTCCAAGAATTGTCTAAGGAGCAAGACAAAACATTCAAGGTACTGGGAAGACAAGTACAGTCCATGGATGCCCATTAGGTGGCTATACATTTTATATTTATGGATAATCATAAATCTAGAAAAGACTTGCTTATTCATAACAAAAAAACCTCTTCAGACACAGGACGTACCTGTACACCCTGGCTGCCTGGTACTTGGTGCAACAGGACATACAAATACCCATGTCAGCCATGAAGAGCACACAGAAACTGCATTCGCTTCATAGACCATGGGTCCTGGCTGATATCAGCATCCAGGGACCCACTGGTAATGACGGACATCAGTAATCAAGCTAATGCCCGCTTTTAACCCTTCAATTGCTGTGATCAATACTGATTACAGTATCTAAGGTATGCGGGTGGCACACCGACACTCAAATGCACCGCAGGTGGTCCGATGAGTAAAGATGGCTGCTGCTTTCCTCTCCTCTGGTCTGCCTTCTGACAGACCAGAAAGGCAGATCACAGATAACACTGATCGGTGTCATGACTATGCATAACACTGATCAGTATTTGCAATCAATCCTCTGTCAGGATTTAAAAAGTATTTGTTCTCTGCTTGTAAGAAAACTTTGATAAAATGTATTTGAAAAAAAGTGCAGATCATGGAGAAGAAAGAAAAGAAAGTTACAGCAATTTTAAACATATTTATTTTGATATATAAAAAATATAATACAAAGTTTGAGGTTTTTTTTTTTTAAATAGTACAATAAAATAAAAGTGTGTAAAGGTGGTTACCATTTTAATAATTTTGATGCACATAATAAACATACCATGTAAGTTTTACCAGTAAGTGTATTGCGTAAAAATAAAATGCCTCAAAAGTTGCAAAATTGCTATTTTCTTTTCAATTTCCCACCATAAATAATATTTTAAGCCAAAAAGAAAAGACATCATTACAAAAAACAATTGGTTGTGCAAAAAAAAAAAACAACTAGTACTCATATGGGTCTGTGGATCGGAAAAATGAAAGAGTTATGGCTGTTAGAAGACAAGGAGGAAAAAACTAAAATGCAAAAATGAAAATAACCCTTAATGGGTTAATCCTGCCCATGGCTTAACCCATTCTAGAACCTGCTCTGATTATATTAGGTTTGTAAATCCCAGTGACTTTACTTGGGGGTTCAAAATCTTATACAAGCAGGTGGGATCCTTTAAAAAGTACTGCTTTGCTGTGTTAATGCCTTTAAGGGTATACTGTCAGATCCAAATGGGCACTGTCAGATCCAAACACTTTTTATATGTTGTTACTGATGAAAATTAAAGACCTTTTGTAATTTGGTTGTTTAAAATTCTTTTTAATATTTAAGAAAGAAAACAGCTCCTGAATAATAATAATAATGCCACCATTAGGGGTCCCTATACCTACTGGGACACTAACCAGTCCTGCAGCAGCATCAGGCTCGTCCATGAGTAATGGACAAGAGATGAGTCATGGATAAGGCAGACACACCAAACACCAATGAGTAGACATACCCATCACCTCCCACCACAAGGGAGGGACTCATCCCCTTCTCCTGAGAGGATTTTTAACACTGTGAGCTAATGAAAATAACTATTTTATAGTAAATCTAGATGAGAGAGGCATAACAATTACATGCTTGGTTAGATATACCTGGATAGCATGCGGCTAGCACATATCTATATGAATGAATCAAAGGAATAAATGAAGTGTGCAGTTATAAGGCATTTTTAGAAATAGCTGTGGTTATATAAAATAGTTGGTGTTATGTATGTAATGTTGAATTAGAACCAGTGCTAAAAGGGTTAAACACTTGTGATCCACCAGCATATTTAACCTAGCTAGAGCTCCAGACCTGTGCGCATGATTAAGGGGTGTTCCCCGCAATGTAGCGTGGCAGGCTGAAGCTGAGGTATTCGTCATCTTACCTGTTTGGGATGTAAACCATCGTACCCCGTGATATTTTCGAATATGATTGAAAAGAAATATCTAATTTGACGAGAAAGAAATCATGCAAATAAATAAGAAATCTGCAAGATGACCTGACGTTGTGGTTGTGAGTAATTCACTGAATGCATATTCATTCATATAGATATGTGCTCGCCGCATGCTATCCAGGTATATCTAACCAAGCTTGTATTGATGGTGAACAATAGCACCAGTTACCTGTGATGGACTTGTTGCATGTCTAACAATACATCTTATATACAAAAGTAACCTGTTGTCATTGAATAAAAATTACATGTACATGGTCAGAAATAGGTAATGATTAAATCTGACAGGTACACTTTAAGGTATGCAATAACACATGCCTATAAAATGCAGTTAGCATATAAAGAAGTAAACAGAAAAAAATAAGTTCACGTATTCTTTAACCTTTTAAGGACGCAGGGCGTACCTGTACGTCCTGTGCCCGCTCCCGTGATATAGCGGTGACCCCACATCATATTGGGTCAGTCCCGGCAGATAACGATAGCTGGGACCCGTGGCTAATACCGGACATCACCGATCGCGGTGATGCCTGGTATTAACCCTTTAGATGCAGCGATCAAAGTTGATCGCTATGTAGAAAGTAAAAAAAAAAAGCTTTCCTGGAAGCTCAGTCGGGCCAATCGGGACAAACATGGTATCTCGATCAGCTGTTAGGACACGAGGAGGGGCCCCAACTGCCTCCTCGTTGTCCGATCGCCAATTCACTGCTCTGTGCCTGGAACTCGGGCTGGAGCAGTGGAGCGCCGATAACACTGATCAATGCTATTCTATAGCATAGTATTGATCAGTGTCTGCAATCAATGTACCACATGTTATAGTCCCCTATGGCCGGCTGTAACATTGCAGAAAAAAAATTGTTAATAAATGTGACCCCTTCCCTAATAATAGTTTGAATCACCCCCTTTTTCCCATTTAAAAAAAAGCTATGTAAATAAAAATAAATATTAACATATGTGGTATCGCCACGCGCATAAATGTCCAAACTATAAAAATATATTGTTAACTAAACCACATGGTCAATGGCGTACACGTAAAAAAAAAATTCCAAAGTCCAAATTAGGGTCAAATTTTATACCATAAAATTTTTTATAAAAAGCGATTAAAAAGTCAGATAAAAAAATTAAATGGTACCGATAAAAACTTCAGATCGTGGAGCAAAAAAAAAATAAGCTCTCATACATCCCTGTATGCAGAAAAATAAAAATGTTATGGGGGTCAGAAGATGAAATTTTTAAACGTATACATTTTTGCACATGTAGTTATGAGTTTCTTCAAAAGTAAAACAAAATCAAACTTACATAAGTAGGGTATCATTTTAATTGTATGGACCTACAGAATTTTTACCGAAAAAGTTTTACCGAAAAATGCACTGCGTAGAAATTGAAGCCTCCAAAATTTACAAAATGGCGTTTGTTTGTTTTTTCAATTTTGTCCCACAAATATATTTTTTTGTTTTGTCGTAGATTTTTGGGGAAAATGACTAATGTCATTACAAAGTAGAATTGCTGGCGCAAAAAAAAAAACATCATATGGGTCTGTAGGTGCAAAATTGAAAGGGTTATGATTTTTAAAATGTAAAGAGGAAAAAACGAAAGTGCAAAAATGGAAAAACGCTTAAGGGGTTAACCCCTTAACGACGAAGGACGTATATTAACGCCCTTCGCCGGCTCCCGCAATATGCCGTGGGGGTCACGTGGTGTCCCCGCGTCATATCGGGTCGTGTTAATACACGCCTGTGATCTGAGTAAAAGATCAGTGTATGCAATGTTTTAGGCCCCTATGGGAGATATAACACTGCAAAAAAAAGTTTAAAAAAAGTGTTAATAAAGGTCATTTAACCCCTTCCCTAATAAAAGTTTGAATCACCCCCCTTTTCCCATAAAAAAATTAAAAAGTGTAAATAAAAATAAACATATGTGGTATCACCGTGTGCATAAATGTCTGAACTATAAAAATATATATCATTAATTAAGCCGTACGGTCAATGGCGTACATGTAAAAAAATTCCAAAGTCCAAAAAAGCTTATTTTTGGTCACTTTTTATACCATTAAAAAATGAATAAAAAGTGATCAAAAAGTCTGATCAAAACAAAAATGGTACCGATACAAACTTCAGATCACGGCACAAAAAATTAGCCCTCATACCTCCCTGTACGTGGAAAAATAAAAAAGTGATAGGGGTCAGAAAAGGACATTTTTAAACGTATAAATTTTCCTGCATGTAGTTAGGATTTTTTCCAGAAGTGCGACAAAATGAAACCTATATAAGTAGGGTACCATTTTAACCATATGGACCTACAGAAAAAAGATAAGGTTTCATTTTTAACGAAATATGCACTGCGTAGAAACGGAAGCCCCCAAAAGTTACAAAACAGCATTTTTTCTTCGATTTTGTCGCTCAATTATTTTTTTTTCCGTTTCACCGTGAATTTTTGGGTAAAATGACTAAGGTCACTGAAAAGTAGAATTGGTGATGCAAAAAATAAGCCATAATATGGATTTTGAGGTGAAAAATTGAAAGGGTTATGATTTTTAAGAGGTAAGGAGGAAAAAACTAAAGAGCAAAAACTGAAAAACCCAAGACACAAGCTGTTTGTACCTTGAGGACAAACCCAATTGTAAAGTGGACCTGTTGTTAGCAAAAACTTTTGATTCAATGTAGATAATACCATTAAATGTATATTTGTAATATATATTGATTTAAAAAAGTGTATAATTATGGGTGTAAAAATACTGTCCATGCAGCTATTGCCCGTGTTTTCCCGTGAGGAGACCAAATACAGGAAGTGTGGGTGGACAAGCAGGGCTGTGTGCAGGCTCCTGGCTTGTCAATCATCCTGATGTGTAAGCTGGAGGCATGTCACCGAGCCTCACTGCACAGAGCCCTGCTTGTTCTCAGTGTACAGAGCCCTGCTTGTCCTCAGTGTACAGAGCCCTGCTTGTCCTCAGTGTACAGAGCCCTTCTTGTCCTCACTGCACAGAGCCCTGCTTGTCCTCAGTGTACAGAGCCCTGCTTGTCCTCAGTGTACAGAGCCCTGCTTGTCCCCTGCTTGTCCTCAGTGCACAGAGCCCTGCTTGTCCTCAGTGTACAGAGCCCTGCTTGTCCTCTGTGCACAGAACCCTGCTTATCCTCAGTATACAGAGCCCTGCTTATCCTCACTGCACAGAGCCCTGCTTGTCCTCAGTGCACAGAACCCTGCTTTTCCTCAGTATACAGAGCCCTGCTTATCCTCACTGCACAGAGCCCTGCTTGTCCTCAGTGTACAGAGCCCTGCTTATCCTCAGTGTACAGAGCCCTGCTTATCCTCACTGCACAGAACCCTGCTTGTCCTCAGTGTACAGAGCCCTGCTTATCCTCAGTGTACAGAGCCCTGCTTATCCTCACTGCACAGAGTTCTGCTTTTCCTCAGTGCACAGAACCCTGCTTGTCCTCAGTGTACAGAGCCCTGCTTATCCTCAGTGTACAGAGCCCTGCTTATCCTCACTGCACAGAGTTCTGCTTGTCCTCAGTGCACAGAGCTCTGCTTGTCTCCTGCTTGTCCTCAGTGTACAGAGCCCTGTTTGTCCTCAGTGTACAGAGCCCTGCTTTTCCTCAGTGCACAGAACCCTGCTTGTCCTCAGTGTACAGAGCCCTGCTTATCCTCAGTGTACAGAGCCCTGCTTATCCTCACTGCACAGAGTTCTGCTTGTCCTCAGTGCACAGAGCTCTGCTTGTCTCCTGCTTGTCCTCAGTGTACAGAGCCCTGCTTATCCTCAGTGTACAGAGCCCTGCTTATCCTCACTGAACAGAGCCCTGCTTGTCCTCAGTGCACAGAACCCTGCTTGTCCTTAGTGTACAGAGCCCTGATTATCCTCACTGCACAGAGCCCTGCTTGTCCTCAGTGGCAGTGTACAGAGCCCTTGCCCTAAGTGTACAGAGCCCTGCTTGTCCTTAACGTACAAAGCCCTGCTTGTCCTCAGAGCACAGAACCCTGCTTGTCCTCATTGCACAGAGCCCTGCTTGTCATCAGTGTACAGAGCCCTGCTTGTCTTCAGTGTACAGAGCTCTGCTTGTCCTCACTGCACAGAGCCCTGCTTGTCCTCAGTGCACAGAACCCTGCTTGTCCTCGGTGTACGGAGCCCTGCTTGTCCTCAGTGCACAGAACCCTGCTTGTCCTCAGTGTACAGAGCCCTGCTTGTCCTCAGTGTACAGAGCCCTACTTGTCCTCCAAGAATTGTATAAGTGCATAAAAAAAGGCCACAAATTAGTTGCTAGTTGAATATGTTGGGAACTGTTGCCAGTATGTTGCGGTATATGTTAGCATCACTGTTTTACAGGCCTACAACCAGGGCTAAAGTCCTGCAGTTCCTGCAATTTTTCCACAGCAGGAACACTGTTCCCATTAGCAGGACCAGCCCTTGAGTGGAAATCTTGGGTGAGTTCCCAAATTTTTTTCCTAGGACTTGACCCCTGCCTACAACGTATACCAGCAATGTACTGGTGTAACAATATATGAAGCCAGCCTAAGGGTACGTTGACGCAAGCAGGTTTACAGCGAGTTTCCTGCTGCATGTATGAGCTTCAGAGAATTTTCCGCAGCGAAAATCCGCACTAGACCCCATTGAACTTGATGTAATCTGCTGTGGATTTTCCACTGTGAAAAATCTGTTGTGGCTCAAACCTGCAGAGGAAAACTCGCTAAACATGTCCCCAGGTAAACATACCCTAAATGAAGAATTACAAAGTGATCATTAGAATTAAAGTATCATGGGGAAAACTTGTCCCCAATCCAAAGGATAGGGGTAAGTCTAGATTGCGGGGGGTACGACTTCTGGGACCCCCCCCCCCTGCAATCTCCTGTACGGGGCCCCTGGGAGCAGCGCCTCACAACCCCCGCACAAAGCTGCAACCGACACACCTCCTCCATATATGCCTATGGGAGAGCCATTTGGCTATCTTTGGCTCTCCCATAGAAACATATGGAGGAGGCGTGGGGGCCCTCGCTTCATGCGGGGGTCGTGACGGGCCACTACCGGGGAGAGCAGGGAGCCCCTACAGTAGGTCCCAGCAGATGGACCCACCGCAATCTAAAACTTAGCTGCTATCTTTTGGATAGGGGATTATTTGAACCTGCTAATAAAGGGGGGGGGGGCAGAAATGAAAGATTCCCCAAAAGATATCTGAAAGTTAGTTTTTAAACTCAACAACCTTTTTAAATGAGCACTGCCATTTGGAAAAAAAATTGCCATGTCCTAGCAACATGTCAAAAGTTTTGATCAGCGGGGTTTGTGAGTGCGGACCTCCACTGTTCTTAAGAACGAGCTGGGAGAAGTTCGTGCTCAACATGTTCTCTCCTGACTCTTTGTCACATGATCGAGGCAATCTCATAATGTGAATCTATAAAGCGTGTCTCGATCAAGTGACACAGAGTAGGAAGAGGAATGCGCGACAGCACCGACTTCTCCTGGCTCATTCTCCTGATCGGCAGAGGTATGAACACTCAGACCCCCGCCGATCAAAACTTTTGACATGTTGCGTATATTTAGCAAATGGCTTCCTCAGCGGGCACTCCCTTAGGAAGCCATTTGCAAAAGGTACGTAGGGGTAGGTGGTACAGTGCTCCTGATGACACACACGATTCTGTTTTATCCTTCTATTTGTGCTTTGTATTCCTTGCGATTCCTTTTCTATGACACTTTTATGTGTTCATTCTAGCCTGTCAGTGTATGGTATTGTCCGCATGTTGCCATGGCCTTTATATTCATTTTTACTCAAACTCTTTTTGGATGTGCACTTTACTGATTTTTGCAAGCGTATTGTATGTACCTCTGTGGCCTGTACCCCTTTTTCTTCTGCACCTTTGCCATTTTCTCCATGCTTGTATCCATTTATGTATGTTTTTAATTGTTCATTTGTACAATAAAGGATTGATCATTTTTCTATGGTAACTGGTGCCTGATGTTTGGTGTTTTTTGCTGATTTTGGCCCAGTGACTATTGCTTCTAAGCCTATTTTGCTTTGGAGTAATTGAAGACATGTCAAAAGTTTTTTTTAAGTGACAGGTACACTTTAAGTGTGCATTTTAAAAATGGCTGAATGAACAGTGTAGTGCATGGCCATCTTCAACACTTGGTACCAGTTTATTGGATATAACAAGCTGCTTGTCAATACATTCAGAAGTGAAGTATCAACCGACGCACTGACGGAAGAAAAGCTTGTGATGAGAATTGGGAGTTCAAAAGTTAATGTGAAGTATGTTCTCTTAAGTATATGTCAAAATAGGAGAGCATTCACTTATAGAAATGTCAGATGAATAAGCTGAAAATGTAAGTGCAAGCCAAATGTCAATATCTGTATCCAAAAGTCAATAACCAGTGCAAGGGCAGCGAGCCTGTTAATTATAGTCCAACCACCGTCTCTAGACCAGCAGTAGTTAACCACCATTAGCTGAATGAACATGAGTGGGAAAGTGTCGGTGGATAATATTACAGCCTCACTTTGCGTTATTACAACACTTGAATGCAGGAGCAGACTAAATTTAATCTTTGGAGGGAATAGACCAACATTTAAGCTCTTTAAGCCACTAAAGCCTGTTGCAATTTTGCCGACTGTGTGGTAGGCAGTGTTACATCAGATAATATATCCATTAGTGTATGATTGGCCTGTGTCCGCAGAAATAGGTGCATTTATCTAATTGAGACAAGTAGATGAACATGCACACACAGGAGCGCACATGCTACTGAATGTCCCAGCTTTATTTGGCACCACACTTTCAATCTTAAAACATCTGTCATTATATAGGAAAGCAAAAACATTATAGGTAATTACATGGGCAAACAAACCTTCTACTTCCAGATATCATGAAATTTGTTTGTTCACATGAATAAAGGAACGGTATGAACTGCGGAGGAAGTAATATTATACACTGTTATACATGTTGCAGTACGTTGAGCATTTACCCTGTATCTTTAAATCTATTGATACTATGTTCTGTTAAAGGGTAAAGAGTAAGTGTACCTGCACCAACTTAAAATCCCACAAATTTTACCATCAGAAAAAGTGTCCACCCCCATATGCAAGGTAGAATCCACTTTCCTTTTTGGTGCTCCATACTGGCTTAGGGAACTTACATAATGCCTCCTTTTGTCTACTTAGTAATGTCTGCATAGGAGGTCTTAAAGGGGTACTCCACCCCTAGACATCTTATCCCCTATTGAAAGGATAGGGGATAAGATGTCAGATCGCGGGGGTCCCACCAATGGGGACCCCCGGGATCTCGGCTGCAGCACCTGTTGCTGCTTTCAGCAGCCCTGGAGGCTCTCATCCTAACAGCTCCCGACTATGGTGACGTGAGATCTTGACGTCACGACTCCACCCCCGTGTGATGTCACGCCCCTTCCCCTCAATGCAAGTCTATGGGAGGAGGCGTGACCCCAGCGGCAGGACCCCCGCGATCTGACATCTTATCCCCTATCCTTTCGATGGGGGATAAGATATCTATGGGCGGAGTACCCCTTTAAGCAGTAAAAAATGCCAAGGTGGATCATATCAATCCATTTGCATACTAATACTATAGACATAAATAATCTATGTATATTGCACTCGTTCTTACATGCAAATATTCTTGTCTTCGGATGCATTATGATACATTAGATACAAAGATACAGTATGTAGATATAAAGATCTGTCATCTTAAAGGGAATGTGTCAGCTGTAATTCATGTTTCAAACTGCTGACACTGAAAGACAACCTATCCCCTTTCCATAAGTGTCTGATCTTTATAACAGGGCCTGGCTCACAGAGACAGCATGCACTGCAGATGGCACTCACTTTTCTATGGAAACGCTGAAGATGCCTGAGTACTGTACTTGGCTATCTTCAGCGCTCCCACAGAAATGAGTGGAGTGTGTGCCATTTACAGCAGAATAAAGAAATCTCTGAGAACCAGGGGGTGGTCCCAGCAGTCAGACCCCATGCAATCAGACACTTTCCCCTCTCTGTGGATAGGGGATAAGTTGCCATTCACTGGACAACCATTTTAAGGAAAAATATTACTCCTTTAATCCCACTATTTGTATGTGCTCCCACCCTGGGGGCTGGAGCAGAGATAGGGCTCTTCTATGGGTTTGTTTTATTCTTTAGTGCTTATAGTAGCAAGAGGCCACATACATTTTGTGCCATTTTGGCTACTAGGAGTGTAGACCTGAAGCTGTAAAATGCTGTCGTTATATAAGGACCTATGCACACTACTGAATTTCCAAGCAATACTACACTTCGAAATTCCACTTGGAAATTCCGATGCAGCAGACTTCCATTTATGTAAATGGGATTCCTCTGCACAATGCACACCACAGAATTTCGTGGCAGAGATTTCTGCATCTGGAATTCCGCAAATGAAAGAATGAACATCTTTAGTATTTTGGCAGAATATTCAGCAAAATTATTACAGGCTATGAGGACTGGCAATGCACATGCAAACCTAGTGCCGATGGGGCAGAATTTTTCCAGGCCGCCACGCCCTCTCCCATAGACTTGCATTCAGGGGTGCGGGCCGTGACATCAAGAGAGGGCCGATCCGTAATGTCATAATACTCCGGCCCCTGTATCGCCTGTCTTCAGGCACGGAGCGAACTTCAGATGACACGGGGTGCTGCAGGAGAGATCGCGGGGGTTCCCAGCGTCGGGACCCCTGCGATCAGACATCTTATCCACTATCCTTTGAATAGGAGATAAGATGTCTAGGGGCGGAGTACCCCCTTAATCCCCTTACCAATACACACACACATTATTCAGCTTCAAGTTCTCTGTGCTGCCATCTAGTGGTACTTATAATTTAAGCTTTCCAGAACACTGTAGATGTTGAATATTGTAGAATTATTTAACAAAAGGGAGGAGTAATAGTAATGTGTGTTCTGTACTTACCAAAGATCTACAGCACTTTTCCAATGTCTCAACTACTCAACCTTCAGGGGTAAGTGATTACAAGGACCCCGATTTTTATGGGTCAATGCACACTCAAAAGAAATTCACACTGCATATCCACAGCAGATCACAGAACTTGCAAACAAAATGGGATTTTTTAAATCTTAGGCTGCATTCACTTCACGATTTCTCCATCCGACTTGAATACACGATTTTTATAGCTTAAAATCGTATGAAATCGGATATAAAGTCGGATTCATTGACCTCCATTTAAAAATCGGATTCATTACACACATCTGATTTGATCCGCATCCGATTCCACACGATTTTTGTTCAGGTCTGAAATCGTGGTCAACCCCGATTTCAGACCCGAACAAAAATCGTGTGAAATCGGATGCGGATCAAATCGGATGTGTGTAATGGATCCGATTTTTTATATACGATTTCATATGATTTTAAGCTATAAAAATTGTATACTCATTGGGATGGAGAAATCATGATTTGAATGTAGCCTAAACTCCACAAAGCACAAATATTCCTGACAGAAAATGATCTGCAGGGTGGATTTAACCTCTTCAGGACATAGGGCGTATGGATACGCCCTGAATCCCGAGTCCTTAAGAACCGAGGGCGTATCCATACGCCCGTGGGAATTCCGGCCCCCACCGCTAGCCGGTTGGGGACCGGAGCCGGATGCCTGCTGAAATCGTTCAGCAGGCATCCCGGCATATCGCCCAGGGGGGTCATTATGCCCCCCCATGTCGGCGATCGCCGCAGATCGCTGGACAATTCAGTCCAGCGATCTGCAGCGATTCCGGGTCAATCGGGTCTCCAGTGACCCAGTGACCCGGAATTACTGGCTGTTCGGGGCCGTCTCTGACGGCCCCGAACAGCCAGAGCCTGCAGGGGTGAGGTGGCACTGGTGCCACCTCACGATCGCCCTGATTCGTCGGCCGACCAATCAGGGCGCCTGCTGCGGGTGTCACTCCCGCACCCGCTCCGCCCCTCTTCCGGAGGACGTGAGCGGGTGCGGGAAGACGACCCCCGGTGCTGGGGACCCCGATCCCCGGCGCCCCTGTTGGGATCGGGGCCCCAGGAGCAGCTGCGGCGGCGGGACTGACCTGCAGCGTCTGGATCGTTGGAGGTGAGTGACAGCCTCCTGCTGTTGCTTAGCAACAGCTCCCAGCATGCAAAAAGGGCATGCTGGGAGCTGTAGTTATGCAACAGCAGGAGGCAGACCACCACAACTCCCAGCATTCCCTTATGGGCATGCTGGGACTTATGGTTTTGCAACAGCTGGAGGCACATTCTTTCTATGGAAAAGTGTACCTTCAGCTGTTGTATAACTACAACTCCCAGCTTGCACAAACAGCTAAAGTGCATGCTGGGAGTTGTAGTGGTGCATCTGCTGGTTGCATAACTACAACTCCCAGCATGCCCGTTGGCTGTCGGTGACTGCTGAGAGTTGTAGTTTTGCAACAGCTGAAGGCACACTGGTTGTGAAACTCAGAGGTTTTTTTTACCTAACTCAGTGTTTCACGACCGGTGTGCCTCCAGCTGTTGCAAACTACAACTCTCAGCAGTCACCGTACACCATGCACCGTACATGCTGGGAGTTGTAGTTTTGCAACAGCTGGAGGCACACTGGTTGTGAAACACTGAGTTAGGTCACAAACTCAGTGATACATAACCAGTGTGCCTACAGTTGTTGCAAAACTGCAACTCTCAGCAGTCACCGACAGCCAACGGGCATGCTGGGAGTTGTAGTTATGCAACAGCTGGATGTCCCCCCCAATGTGAACGTACAGGGTACACTCACATGGGCGGAGGCTTACAGTAAGTATCGGGCTGCAAATTTGAGCTGCCGCAAACTTTCTGCTGCAGCTCAAATTGCCAGCGAGAAACTACTGTGAACCCCCGCCCGTGCGACTGTACCCTAAAAACACTACACTACACTAACACAAAAAATAAAATAAAAAGTAAAAAACACTACATATACACATACCCCTACACAGCCCCCCTCCCCTCCCCAATAAAAATGAAAAACGTCTGGTACACCACTGTTTCCAGAACGGAGCCTCCAGCTGTTGCAAAACAACTCCCAGTATTGTCGGACAGCCGTTGACTGTCCAGGCATTCTGGGAGTTTTGCAACAGCTGGAGGCACCCTGTTTGGGAATCACTGGCGTAGAATACCCCTATGTCCACCCCTATGCAATCCCTAATTTAGGCCTCAAATGCGCATGGCGCTCTCACTTTGGAGCCCTGTCGTATTTCAAGGCAACAGTTTAGGGCCACATATGGGGTATCGCCGTACTCGGGAGAAATTGTGTTACAAATTTTGGGGCATATTTTCTGCTTTTACCCTTTTTAAAAATGTAAAATTTTTGGGAAAACAAGCATTTTAGGTAAAAAAAAAAAAATTTTTTTACATATGCAAAAGTCGTGAAACACCTGTGGGGTATAAAGGTTCACTTAACCCCTTGTTACGTTCCCCGAGGGGTCTAGTTTCCAAAATGGTATGCCATGTGTTTTTTTTTTGCTATCCTGGCACCATAGGGGCTTCCTAAATGCGGCATGCCCCCAGAGCAAAATTTGCGTTCAAAAAGCCAAATGTGACTCCTTCTCTTCTGAGACCTGTAGTGTGCCAGCAGAGCACTTTTCACCCCCATATGGGGTGTTTTCTGAATCGGGAGAAATTGGGCTTCAAATTGTTAGGGGTATTTTCTGCTATTACCCTTTTTAAAAATAAAATTTTTGGGGGAAAACAAGCATTTTAGGTAAAATTTTTTATTTATTTTTTACATTTGCAAAAGTCGTGAAACACCTGTGGGGTATTAAGGTTCACTTTATCCCATGTTACATTCCCCGAGGGGTCTAGTTTCCAAAATGGTATGCCATGTGGTTTTTTTTTGCTGTTCTGGCACCATAAGGGCTTCCTAAAGGTAACATGCCCCCCAAAAACCATTTCAGAAAAACGTACTCTCCAAAATCCCCTTGTCGCTCCTTCCCTTCTGAGCCCTCTACTGCGCCCGCCGAACACTTTACATAGACATATGAGGTATGTGCTTACTCGAGAGAAATTGGGCTACAAATACAAGTAAACATTTTGTCCTTTTACCCCTTGTAAAAATTCAAAAATTGGGTCTACAAGAACATGTGAGTGTAAAAAATGAAGATTGTGAATTTTCTCCTTCACTTTGCTGCTATTCGTGTGAAACACCTAAAGGGTTAAAACGCTGACTGAATGTCATTTTGAATACTTTGGGGGGTGTAGTTTTTATAATGGGGTAATTTATGGGGTATTTCTAATATGAAGACCCTTCAAATCCACTTCAAACCTGAACTGGTCCCTGAAAAATACTGAGTTTGAAAATTTTGTGAAAAATCGGAAAATTGCTGCTGACCGTTGAAGCCCTCTGGTGTCTTCCAAAAGTAAAAACTCATCAATTTTATGATGCAAATATAAAGTAGACATATTGTATATGTGAACCAAAAAAAAATGTATTCGTAATATCCATTTTCCTTACAAGCAGAAAGCTTCAAAGTTAGAAAAATGCTAAATTTTCAAATTTTTCATCAAATTTACGGATTTTTCACCAAAAAAGGATGCAAGTATCGACAAAAATTTACCACTATGTTAAAGTAGAATATGTCACGAAAAACAATCTCGGAATCAGAATGATAACTAAAAGCATTCCAGAGTTATTAATGTTTAAAGTGACAGTGGTCAGATGTGCAAAAAACGCTCCGGTCCTTAAGGCCAAAATGGGCTCCGTCCTGAAGGGGTTAAATGGGTTATCTACCATAAGGTGATTTTAGTACGCACCAGCCAGACAGTAATGGACATGCTTAGGAAGGATCTGTGCTTGTCTAGGGGTTAAATGGCTATGTTGTGAGATTACCATAAAGCTGTTGCTATTTTTTGTGAACTGGGTATTTCCTGTTGGATTTTGTTCTCTAAACTACACATCCCATCATTCCATGTTTGTAAGTGTGAAGACACTTTCTTCCCTCCCACACATCAGCCACCCCACCCATTGAAACACAAATGAGCTGCATTCTATTCAAAAGACTATTGTTTTCTAACCAGGGTGCCTAGAGCTGTTGCAAAATGATCTCTCTCCCACCCAGCGGGCACTCAACCCATTGAAGCAAGACAGGCTTGCTTTGCACATCTGACTAGTGATGTCATGTCTCGGCTGCACTGCAACCTGGTAAAACCTGAGACGAGTCATTTTGTATGTTGTTAAAAATAAAAATGGGGCAAAAATCACAGAAGAATTGCGAGACCACACAGGTACAGACGCTATATTATTAAGTACACTAACTTTACAGCCCCTGTAGCAGAGATAAAAAAATATATATATTGGAATACTCCTTTAAAGTCTGCAACATGTCAATTTATGTCAATGGAGAAGGTCAAATCTGCACTAAATCCACAGCCAACTGCAACAAAATCTGCATCAAAATCTGTGTGGATTTCATGAAGATCTACTGCAGATTCATATGCAGCAAACCAGTCTAGTGTTCATTTACCTATAGTATATTCTGTGCTACGAACACCACAAAATATTATACTATATTACACAAACAAAGTGCTTACGTCTGTTTACCCCCCCCCCCTCCCCCAACTTCATTTCTTATGTGCATTGGACATTGTTACATTAACATAAATATAGCATTTTATTTATATCTACATTACTTTAGCACTTAATTTTTTGTTGTGTCCTTTGCACATAATAGGGGATAGTTATCAAAACCTGTGCAGAGGAAAAATAGAGCAACCAATCAGATCGCTTCTTTTCATTTTCAGGCCTCTTAAAAAAAATGAATGAATGAAGCAGCCTGATTGGTTGCTATGAGCAACCGCTCCACTTTTCATCTGCACAGGTTTTGATCTCCCCAATATTTTTTTTATGAAATGTTTGTTTGGTCCTCTGTGTAATACAAAGAAATTATGACATACTTGTTGTTTTTTACTACATATCTATTAGTGTGCGAATAATTTCTTGTTTTCCTTTTCTTCTGTTGTGTTTACTGTACTTCATTGCTTTCATGTCCTATCTTCATGCACACTTGTATGCTGCAACAGCCACACTACAACTGCCTATAATTGAGATGTATGCACTTTTGTACTGCCACATTTTGTAGTCTGCATATATGTTCCTTTAACAGCCAAACATAAGTGCCTTTTAATAGTTAAATTGGTACTCTGCTGGAAAACTTTTTTTTTTTTTTTTCTTAAATCAACTGGTGGCAGAAAGTTAAACAGATTTGTAAATTACATCTATTTAAAAATCTTAATCCTTACAGTACTTATCAGCTGCTGTATACTACAGAGGAAGTTATGTAGTTCTTTCCAGTCTGACCACAGTGTCTCTGCTGACACCTCTTTCCGTGTCAGGAACTGTCCAGAGCAGGAGCAAATCCTCATAGCAAACCTATTCTACTCTGGACAGTTCCTGTCATGGACAAAGGTGTCAGTAGAGAGCACTGTGGTCAGACAGAAAGGAAATTCAAAAAGAAATGAACATCCTCTGTAGTATACAGCAGCTGATAAGTACTGGAAGGATTAAGATTTTTAAATAGAAGTAATTTACAATTCTGTAAATGTATGACTAAGGGTGCAGACCGACACCTGAAATGCTTCACTTTTATCCTGTATGCTGGCTTTTAAATAATAAAGATGGAGATTTTTGCACATCACCTACCTGGACATTCTCCATTTTTCCTCTAATCTGTTTGGTGCTTACCTCAGCACGGTCCGAGCGGAGGGTAAATCATGCAGTGAGCTGGAGATTTGCTACTTTTATTACTACTAATTTACAAATCTGTTTAACTTTCTGGCATCAGTTGATTTAAAAAAAAAAAGTTTTCCGGCTGAGTACCCCTTTAAGCAAATGAAAGATTTCAATGGTCTGCACATTTCTTGCTACCCCATCTTCTCAAGTGAGGCTATCACCATCAATGTATACAAAAAAGAAGGTTACAGCAGCACTCTTGGTAAAAAAATGGAGGCTCTTAGCGCACTTTTTGATCAAAACGTGTCCCCCATCAACCACGCGGAGGAGGCCACCTATTTTTGTATACTCTGTATTTGCCACAGCAGCGTGCACCTGTGTATTAGGTTGTTGTGCCGGCTATTTTTCTTTTTGTTTTTTCTGTGCTATCACCATCAGGCCCTTGCTATATCATCACAAGCCCTAGAGGGTCAACAACACCCCACCACCCCCTTTCATAGTAATTAGTGAGAGACTGATTTTTGTAGTTTAATATTTTTCCTGCCTAATATAGGTACATGCAGAAAGCTGTTGAAAATGTTCTCTGTCCAGTGAAATAATATGTCATTATTTTCAGTGGACGTTGGGAATGTGTACTCTAGCAGCATGCTCCTCCATGGTAATTTACCTGCCGTAAAAGGAAGTAAGATTAAAATTAACAACGCCATGAGATCTACTGAACAGCATGTATGTCAGTGTTGTCATGGAAACTATTTTTACATTATACAGTTCAACAGGCACTTTTCTTGATTATATTTTTTCTGCAGGTTAGCAACATCAACCTAGCGTACCCAATTACATTTGGTACGTATCTTTAAAAAAAAGCCTACAAATGCACTCAAATTTACAAGCCCTAAACCTGCGCTACTGCTACATAGCATAGCAAATGTCTAAAGGGCAAACTTAGGCAACCTGATCACAGTTAGAAGTTTATCTTGAGATAGCTTCATGGCAAGTGGGCTAAATACATTTGGGATAGAATTTTTTTGTTATTTTTATTGTCATTAGACCATTCCGAAACGTATATTTTCAGAGTTCCCTTTCTTTTGACATGTCTTATTGCTGCAGAAGCACCCACTGAAGGCACATATATATGGTGGAATCTACGTGTTTGTTTGTTTTTTATTTTATTTTTTTTATTTTTTGATTCTGTAAGACTTTTGATCATTTTCTTTTAACCTTTTAAATGGGCACTGTCAGAATCACAAATGTTTTATGTTGTACAGCTTGGCAAAAGATTAACCTTTCTAATATGCTTCTTATCTATACTATCCACAACATAATCCTGTCCGGCTGCAGCATCATCTTTGTCCAAGCGGAAACAGAGGCTGAGAAAAAGTTTAGTCAGTGAAGGCAAGAACTCCTCTGTGTTCACTCCTGTCCTATCAGACTGCAGCATGAAAACAGAGAGGAGGGGGTTACAGAGCAGCCTGCAGTGATTGGATAGAGAGACCCAGCAGAGCACAGCAGATTTAGGGAGGAAGGGATTGCATGGTAAGTGAGGGCAGGCCTTGCCTTGGACGCGCCCCTTTCTGAACAGTGGATGTCAGAATGAGTGAGCAGCAGAATAGAGGGATTTGTGAGCCAAATACAGAAGTTAGAAAAAAAATGACATGTAAAAGATCTGCATAACCTAGTGAGTAACATATATTCAAAAAAGAAAAGATCCAGCTGCAAATCTCAGACAATATTTGAATTCTTTATTAGAAAAGTGAAAACATCAGTATCCACCAACTCAGAGAAACATAAGGGCTTGTTTTATGCAGGACCAATTGTACTTTTTAATGACTTTACATATTTTACCACAAAATCTATGGCGCAACAAAAAAAAATTGTAAAATAGAAAAAAAAACAGCAATTCATGAAATGTTGGGGAGGGGGGGGGTACTTTTCTACGCAGTGCACTTAAAGGGGTACTCCGGTGGAAAACTTTTTTTTTTCTTTTTTTAAATCAACTAGTGCCAGAAAGTTAAACAGATTTGTAAATTTCTTCTATTAAAAAATCTTAATCCTTCCAGTGCTTATTAGCTGCTGAATAAAACAGAGAAAATTATTTTCTTTTTGGAACACAGAGCTCTCTGCTGACATCACAAGCACAGTGCTCTCTGCTGACACCAGGAGCCAAGTGCTCTCTGCTGACATCTCTGTCCATTTTATGAACTGTCCAGAGCAGCATATGTTTTCTATGGGGATTTTCTCCTACTTTGGACAGTTCTTAAAACGGACAGAGATGTCAGCAGAGAGCACTGTGCTTGTGATGTCAGCAGAGAGCTCTGTCTTCCAAAAAGAAAATAATTTCCTCTGTAGTATTCAGCCGCTAATAAGTACTGGAAGGATTAAGATTTTTTAATAGAAGTAATTTACAAATCTGTTTAACTTTCTGGCACCAGTTGATTTAAAAAAAAAAAGTTTTCCACTGGAGTACCCCTTTAAAGTCTTCTTCCTCTGCCCTGTCCTCTGCCTTCAGTATTTGCTTGCAGGTAACTGTCCTTTCTTAAAACGTCATAGTGTCATGTTGGAGTTGTTGATTAGAGATGAGCGAACTTACAGTAAATTCGATTTGTCACGAACTTCTCAGCTCGGCAGTTGATGACTTTTCCTGCATAAATTAGTTCAGCTTTCAGGTGCTCTGGTGGGCTAGAAAAGGTGGATACAGTCCTAGGAAAGAGTCTCCTAGGACTGTATCCACCTTTTCCAGCCCACGGGAGCACCTGAAAGCTGAACTCATTTATGCAGGAAAAGTCATCAACTGCCGAGCCGAGAAGTTCGTGACGAATCGAATTTACTGTAAGTTCGCTCATCTCTAGTGTTGATCAGAGGAGTATGATCAGCTTTATGGCTCTTGTGTAAGCTACCTTAACATAACAGAAATTTTTCTAAACTATTATACACCATATCCTACTATAGAAATAGATGTAGTTTGGAGAAGTACAGCAAGGTTGTGGATAAAATAGATCGCATATAATTACAGGAAAAATATAGAAAGAAAAAGTTAGAGTAAATAATATAGGGATAGAATTATAGACCCTCTCTCACCCAACCCTCTGCTTGTTGCGAATGGTATCCCAATCAGTTCCTCTTTATGTCACTTCTACATCACCTCTCATGTCTAGCTTACAACCTGCCAATGACCATCAACAAAATGTACACTAGGTGCACACCAGCTCTCCCCCTCTCTAATGCTTTCACCTGCGTAGATAGCTGGGAGCAGCGGCCACTTATCTAACCATATGCTTCTTGGAATTTGTTTGGTAACCTAGCAATGACCTATGACTATCGCTCTCTGTCTTTACAGCCTTTAACACAGACCTAATTGTCTTGGTCCTTAAGGGGTTAAATTAGAACAGACCTAATTGTCTTAGTCCTTAAGGGGTTAAATTCCTTTTTTAAGACTTCTCTTGTGCTGCTAAGAAGTCTTTGCCAGACTAAAGCCGTTTATACAAATAAGAAGCAAGGTAAAAAGAAGATAAATTAACCCATCAGGATGTTTTTGCGGTGATAAAGAGAACCAACAAATCACACAGAGAACATACAAAAACACATACCAACTCTATGTACATGTAGTTCTTGGTTGGATTTAAACCCCTCACTGCTAGGAAACAGGGAAAACCCCTGAGCCACATATGATCATCAATGTACAGAATACAGTCAGAAAATAATAGAAACTGCATTTCTTGAATTTCTCGTATTAGACATCAACACCTGAAGAAAGTACAAGGCAGCAGGAGTCATGTTAATTTCGACTTAATTTATAGTGTTTATCTTCTAATGTTCTTATGACACCATCCTATGGTCACTGGTAGGTAAAGCTGTTTATGAAGGTGATTGTGCAGCATCCACACATTTTGGAATTAATTCTAGTTTATCATATACAGTGACCCCCCCCCCCCCCCCCCCCGACCTACGATGGCCCCGACATACTCTCAGTATCAACATACGATGCTTTTGTATGTCGGGGACATCGCATAAACGGCTATCTGGCAGACTGCTTCAGCTGCCACCGGATAGCCGTTTACTGTGCCCTGTGTGGTCCGCTGACGATCACTTATCTGTTCTCGGGGCTCCGGCGCGTCTTCTTCAGGATCCTCTGCATCGTTGGCGCTCTCCATCGTCGTCATCACGTCGCTGCGCGCGCCGTCCTCCAATAGGAGCAGCGTGCGTATCGACGTGATGGCGGCGACGGAGAGCGAGGATGCCGGGGAAGCAGAGGCCTTGCCGGAGCGTTGGGGACGCGGCGACAGCGATGGACGGCGACATCCAGGGCAGCAGTGACGAGCGGTAACGGTCCGGAGCAGCGGGGACACGTGAGTATAACCTCCAATACCAGTGGTTTTCAACCTGCGGACCTCCAGATGTTGCAAAACTACAACTCCCAGCCGTTGGCTGTCCGGGCATGCTGAGAGTTGTAGTTTTGCAACATCTGGAGGTCCACAGGTTGTAGACCACTGTCCTATACTTTACATTGCACGGATCCCTCAACATACGATGGTTTCAACAAACCATGGTCCATTTGGAACGGATTACCATCGTATGTTGAGGGATCACTGTACATTAAAGGGGTACTCCGGTGAAAACCTTTTTCCTTTCAAATCAACTGGTGGCAGAAAGTTAAAGACATTTGTAAATTACTTCTATTAAAAAATCTTAATCCTTCCAGTACTTATTAGCTGCTGAATGGCTACAGAGGAAATTCCTTTCTTTTCGGAACACTGATGACATCACGAGCACAGTGCTCTCTGCTGACATCTCTGTCCATTTTAGCAACCGTGCATAGCAGATGTATGCTAAGGGCAGCAAGGTGGCTCAGTGGTTAGCACTGCTGCCTTGCAGTGCTGGGGACTTGGGTTCAAATCCCACTAAGGACAACAATAAATAAAGCATTATTTTTATAATAACGTCAGCAGAGAGAACTGTGCTCGTGATGTCATCAGAGAGCATTCCAAAAAGAAAAGAATTTCCTCTGTAGTATTCAGCAGCTAATAAGTACAGGAAGGATTAAGATTTTTTAATAGAAGTAATTTACAAATATGTTTAACTTTCTGCCACCAGTTGATTTAAAAGAAAAAAGGTTTTCACCGGAGTACCCCTTTAAAGTTGTTGAAAGGATGCACACTAAGAGGGCCTGGGCCCCTTTCTTGTTTTCACACAAACACACAAACACACACACACACACTTGAACCAGGAAAATACATCATTTTAGAAGCATTGTTTGTTGATGTTTTCATGTTTTTCTATTCTTTATTTAACAACAGGCATATCTGAGAGAAGAATAGGCCTGTGCTTTCAACTTCATTCTGGCTAGTTCTTTGCAAAAAATAAAAATAAATGTTGCTAAAAGCAGCATACTTCATCCATACAAATCTGGTAGCATAGGACATGAGTTATAGGCAAGATATATATAAAAAAAAATATTACATGCATAGTGAGATAACTCAGCCAGGTTTGATGATTTTTATGAGTGATGTCAGATATATCCCCATCGATTGCTCTGTTAGAGGACTCCTTCCTACAAACCAAAGACAACATTAATATTTTGCACATAGTCCTTGGTGGTCAGTGGTAGATTCAGAGTTGTATACGACTTTCTCTTTGTCATCAGATTGAAAAAGAAAGAGAGAGATTGTGTCTCTGGTTGTGAGACAGGAAGGGCTAATGTGGTGTCCCGGTACAGGACATGTCCTGTCCCTTTTGTCTGGAGTCCTGTCAGGATTCGGCAGGCTGGTGGTGAATCCTGTGTGTCAGTGAGGGATTGGCGTGGAACGTACCGGAGGATCGGTTCTAATTTGCTACTGGTTTTCACCAGAGCCCGCCGCAAAGCGGGATGGTCTTGCTGCAGCAATAGCAACTAGGTCGTGTCCTCCGGTAGCGGCTCAACCTCACTGACTGCTGAGACAGGTGAAGTACAAAGGAGAAGGCAGGAGCGTGGTCGGACGTAGCAGAGGTCAGGGCAGGCGGCAAGGGTTCACAGGCGAGAGGACAATAGCAACGGGTATGGCAATGGGCAAGGCAATACACAACAGTAAGCAATGCTTTCAAAATGGCACTAGGCACAAAGATCCGGCAAGGGCAGGAAGGGGAAGAGCTCTTAAATAGGCAGGGACACAGTGGGGGAATCAGGAACCAGCGCATCAATTATTGGTGCACTGGCCCTTTAAATTTACCATAGATGGCATGCGGGGAGCGGGGCCGCGCGAGCCGGGATGCCGAGGATGGAGCAGCAGCGCGCCGGAGCGCAGGTAAGAAGGAGGGGGACGAGGCGCATGAGCGGTGGCCAGCCGCCACGCGAGCCGCGTCCCTGGGACAATAGGACCCGCGCTCCCGGTCAGTGTCTCTGACCGGGAGACGCCGGGGACCGGGGGAAACAGAAGCAGGCAGCGGGCGCTCCAATCCGGAGCCGGGGATCGGAGCGCTCGCTGTAACAAGTCCCCTCAGCCAGAGTCCCTCCATGCTAATGGGCTCCCCTGAAGGTTTAACCCCTAGTCGCCTCTTAATATTGTAATATTTAATGTATATATTTATATATGTAAGTAATCTAGGATACCTATGTATAGGACCTTAGAGGTCACGTGCCTTTGATTTATGTTATGCTATGGTTTAAAGACCTTTGGGTCATGTGATACACCCAGAATTCCATGGGTTCATAACTGACAGGTTCTGCTGACCAATGAGCTTTGTCCCACCCCCTTAATATATAAGGGGCTGCTGCCACTAAATTCTCTCTCTTGTTCCTGGCACTTAAAGAAAGCACATCTCAGCACAAATCATCAATTCAAGCTAGGCCTGAAGCCTTATCTTTCGCAGCCACTAAACCGTGTCATCCAACTCAAAACTACTAAAATCCTGTGTGACTAATGCAACTCAATTACCCTAAATTCAGCAGCACAGTGACTAGCAATCAAAGCGCATTGATATCTAAGAAGTCCCAGCAAACCTGTGACAAACCTGAACTACAGTCCTCTCCTAAAGACTGTTCTGTTTCCTGCAGTTGCATAAAATATGCAGTAAAGTGTATTCCGGTTTTCATCAATATCTGCTGTGGGAATTCAATTATTTCTCCCTACCGTTTCTGGGACGGTTGGCAGTAGGACCATTACCCTAAAGTAACCGCATCCTGGCATCACGACAATATAGGGTTAATACCAACACACCCTACACTATTACCTGCACCACCCAGCCACCACACTAACAAGTTACAAATATTCAGTCACAAGTAGAGAAGATATGTAAATAGGGGAGGCATAGTTTACCAGGAATCTCATGAGTGGTTAGGGTATATAGATGGCCTGATATCAAATGGGTAGGTTAGGGAGGTCACACAATGTTTGTGACTTAGTGTGCTTTTGAGATGGTGAGTAGGTGTCTGTTGCAGAGGATACAGTCACTGTACTCTCATGACAGATGCAGTAACGGTTTCTTCACAGTAATACCAGCTACTGTACCAACCATTGCCCAATAACAGTGTCTGGAAAAGGAACTGTTCCCCTTATGAGTGTCACTAAAACCATGAAAGCTACAATGCCCCACAAACATAGTTCCATCATAACATTTCCCTCTACGGTGCTCCTATAACATATTTAGCAACAGTTCACCATAAAAGAAGAATTACAGCAGCACACTGCTAGCGCTAAAATATATAAGGCACCATAAAAGGCACAAGCAGAAGAATTACAGCAGCACACTGCTAGCGCTAAAATATATAAGGCACCATAAAAGGCACAAGCAGAAGAATTACAGCAGCACACTGCTAGTGCTAAAATATATAAGGCACCATAAAAGGCACAAGCAGAAGAATTACAGCAGCACACTGCTAGTGCTAAAATATATAAGGCACCATAAAAGGCACAAGCAGAAGAATTACAGCAGCACACTGCTAGTGCTAAAATATATAAGGCACCATAAAAGGCACAAGCAGAAGAATTACAGCAGCACACTGCTAGCGCTAAGACATATAAAGCACCAGAAAAGGCACCACTTTGCCCAAATAACCAGAGTCCTTCCAACAGTACAGTTCATTTTTACATGCCATGCATAACTTTTTCCAATACTGATGACCCAGAGCACCTACCAAAATGTCCTCTTAAAGGTACCAGCCACAATACTCTCATAGCCAGACACTGCTAGTCAAAATGGCCTAAACAAATACCAGTAATAATTAAAAATACAAATGAGCAACAATGTAGCAACATTGACAGACATTTATCAAGGGGTTTAGTCAGGTTTTCTTTACTATAATTGTTGCAAAATTATCGCAACTGCGACTACGTGTGTTTTCATGCGACAATTTGCGTGATGAACAAGAAAAGCAAGAAAATTCAAACTTGCTTACGTAGTTAATTTTTCTAAATGGATTTGCTTTAGTCAGGTATTTATTAACTGCGACAGTCGCAGTTGCGCAATTAAATGTCGCTACGGGCGTAAAAATTGACTAAATTTACTCCAGCTCCAACATGGAGCAGGAAAAGCTACTGCCGCCCGGGCTCCGACATACTTTCTCCCCGCTACCCTCACTGCGCTACAGGGACACTGCAGTGATTTATCCCACCCCTCTCACCTGCCAGCGCCACACAACTCCCATCTGTCTGCTAACTGTGGCAAGACTACAAGTCCCAGCATGCCCTTACAGTGAGGAAACGCTGGGAGTTGTAGTCTTGTAGCAGCGGGAGCCGAGCGGCGCGGGCGGGAGACAAGGTAGGATGTATTTCAGTGTCCCCATCATTATTAGGTGAGGGTAGCGGGGAGGCCGTATGAGGAGCCTGGGCAGCTGCACTGTAATGTCAGCCCGGGCTCCTTATAACATATACCGGCGCCGCAGACTCCTAAATCCCCTGCTGTCATTTCACATTTCCCGCTGGGTCCTGTTATTGGCCAGGACCAGCAGCCAATCACAGGACCCGACCGGAACAGTGACATGATTAGGGGATATAGGAGTCTGTCAGGGGGGGTCCGTCAGCACCCCCCCCCCACCGGCCTTCACCTGCGCTGTGCCCGTCTGTAACCCCCCCTCCTCCCCCTCGGCCTTCACCTGCACTGTTCCCGGCCTCCGCCCCCACCAGCACCCCTCTACTCCCCCCAGCCCCCCGGCCTTCACCTGCACTGTGCCCGGCCTCCGCTCCCACCAGCACCCCTCTACTCCCCCCAGCCCCCCGGCCTTCACCTGCACTGTGCCCGGCCTCCGCTCCCACATCTTCGGTTGCGCCGGCCTCCGCTCCCACGTCTTCAGTTGCGCCGGCCTCACGTCCCTCCATCAGTGACGTCACTCGCAGGGTGCCCGGAGAGAAGGATCGCTGCGCTGGATGGGTGAGTGTGTGTATCTGTCTCTCTGCCTGTCTCTCTGTCTGTGTGTCTCTGTCTGTGTGTATTCAAGTAATGGAGAGGTATGTACCTTTCCTTGGTGAGGATCGCACAGCGGCGCTAGCAGGAGGCTGTCTTGTCAATTATGCACAGGAACAGCAGTAGTAAAACCAAACAGGTTTATTGGTAGGTATAAAATAAAATAAAAACAGATACAGAGAGTGTCTCTGTACCTGTTTTTATTTTATTTTATACCTACCAATAAACCTGTTTGGTTTTACTACTGCTGTTCCTGTGCATAATTGACAAGACAGCTTCCTGCTAGCGCCGCTGTGCGATCCTCACCAAGGAAAGGTACATACCTCTCCATTACTTGAATCTGCACGACCGCCATCACTGATGTTCGGGACCAGGACGCAAGGCTGCTACAAGGATCGTTTTTGAGTATACATACTCACACATGTGCTTCACAGTGTTGTGCCTGCTGTGCAACACTGAAAGGTGAGTGAGCAATCCCACCTGTGTTTTCTATATACCCTTTTATTTTATTTACTGGGAAACTGCTGCATTTAGAGAGCGCCTTTCTTTTTCTGTTCCCTTCTACCTACATGCTCTGTCTGTGTGTGACTGTCTGTGTGTGACTCTGTGTGTGTTTGTGTGACTGTTATTTAGGCTGGGGAGGGCCAGTAATAATGGTCCTCACCCACCCTGGTAATGTCAGGCTTTTACTGTTTGGTTGGTATATGGCTGAGAATAAAAAAAGGGGGGACCCTATGCATTTTTTTTTTATAAATAATTAAATATTAAAAAAAAAACACATAGGGTCCCCCCCTATTTTTATTCTCAGCCAAATACCAACCAAACAGTAACAGCCTGACGTTACCAGGGTGGGCGAGGACCATTGTTACTGGCCCTCCCCAGCCTAAATAACGCCAGCCTGTTACCGCCTAGGCCCAGGAGCGCCATTTTTGACGCTCCGGGCCTGTTGGTACCGGCTCTTCCCGGCACCCCTGTGGTGTTTGGTACCGGGGTAATAATTGGGGCTTAGCGCTAGCTGTTTTTGTGGCTAACGCTAAGCCCGGCTTAGTAATGGACTCCGTCTGTAAGACAGCTTCCACTACTAAGCCTGTCCAGTAAGTAAAAAAAAAAAAACAACAGGTTAAAAAAAAATTTATTACAAAAAAACACTCCCCCACAAGCCCTCGTTAACCATTTTATTAACATCAAGCAAAGAAAAACACTGGTCGTCGAAGTAGTCCACCGAATCCGAAGGAGTCCACAGGATAATCTGTAGAAGAAGTAACAAAAAAAAAGTACATTTAGGGAAAAAAACAGTGTTAAAAAAATGTAATAAACACACACACACATTTTATATATATATATATATATATATATATATATATATATATATATATGCAATTTTTTTTTTCCAAAGCTGCATAGTGGTGTTCTGTAGTCATTATTTGGTTTTTGCTTAAGTGTGTTGAAAAAATGGTATTTAAAAGTGAATTCTTGGTTTTTGCTCATGTAAGCCGAATTTATCAACCCCCTGTGATAGTATGATAAATATGTCATACAAAAGCAAAAAAAAATAGCAAGAAAAAAATGACTACAGAACTTGCTTACCAAAGCAATGATGATAAATGTCCCCCATTATTATTATTATTATTTATTTATTCATTTATATAGCACCCTTGGTTCCAGGGCACTTTACACATGATAATGGTAACAATACATAACAGTAACATGGGACCATTGAGCATTACACAGAGTAACTGACATAGAGGGGGAGAGAGCCCTGCCTGCAAGCGCTCACAATCTACAAGGTGAGGGAAAGTAAACAGTAGGTGAGGGGGACAGCAAGTCATCTGTGGGCAGGTGGTAAAGTAGCTATTAGTGGTGCAGTGGCAGCATGATTATTAAAGGTTGAAGGCATGCTTGAATAGATGGGTCTTCAGGTTGCTTTTGAAGGTCTTGATGGTGGGTGAAAGCCGGATGTGCTGGGGTAGCGAGTTCCAGTGTATGGAGGAAACTCGTGAGAAGTCTTGGAGACGGTCATGTGAAGTGCAGACCAGGGGGGAGCATAGGCGGACATCTTGAGATGATCGGAGATTACATGTGGGGCAGTATAGGGAGATCAGATAAGAGATGTATGGAGGGGATAGGTTGTGGATGGCTTTATATGTCATGGTGAACAGTTTAAATTGAATTTGTTGGGCAACGGGTAACCAGTGAAGGGATTAGCATAGGGGAGAGGCAGAGGAAAGCAAGGTGAGAGGTGGATCATTCGAGCAGCAGAGTTGAGGATGGATCGAAGGGGAGCAAGTGCAGAAGGCCACAGAGGAGGATATTGCAGTAGTCAAAGCGGGAGATGATGAGGGCATGTACCAGTTGTTTAGTTGAGTCAAAGTTGAGGAATGGGCGGATTCAAGAGATATTTTTGACAGTCCAAGACAGTGAAATAGGTGAAAAGAGTCAAAGGCAGCGGACTTGGGTTGCTGGAGAGAAGGTAGAACCATTGACTGTGACTGAGACTGGGTGGGGGATTGGAGCAGGATGGGGGGGAAATTATGAATTCCTATTACTCCATGTTGAGTTTGATAAGGCGGGAGGAGAAAAAAGAAGATAGAGCTGACAGACAATCTGGGATTTTTGATAGGAGGGAGGTGACATCAGGGCCAGAAATGTGGTACTTGAAGCCACGGGATTCAATAATCTGCCCCAGGCCAAGGGTGTAGATATAGAAGCATAAGGCCCCAGGACAGAGCCTTGGGGGACTCCAACAGAGAGAGGGTGAGGGGATGAGGTAGCATAAGAGTGGGGGATGCTGATTGTGTGGTTGGGGCGGTATGAGGAAATCCAGGAGAGGGCTGAGTTTGTAATGCCTAGGGATGGGAGGTACTGTAACAAGAGAAAGTGGTCAAGGAAAAGGAGAACAGAGTATTAGTGTTTGGCTTTTGCAGTCAACAGATCATTGGCCATCTTAGTTAGGGTGGTTTCAGAAGAATGGTGGGGACAGAAACCAGATTGCAGGTAGTTGAAGAGTGATTTGAATAAGTGGTGGGAGGAAAATTCAAGATAGACTTGCTGTTCAAGGAGTTTTTGAGCAAAGGGAAGAAGCGAGATAGGGCGATAGCCGGACAGAGAGGATGGGTCAAAAGATGGTTTTGAAGATGGGTGTGATGATTGCATGTTTGAATGATAAACATAAACATTTGTCACGAAATGGAGCAAGGCAGAATGAGTGAGCTCAACAAAAATAGAATTTGTGTTTAAGCATTGTGTGAAGTTTAGCACATGTCTGCATGAAGGCTCCTAGGAACATCACATGGCCTTTGTTTTCCTCATGTAACATACTATAGACTGAGCATTAGTGCTACCATCAATAATTGTTTTGCCTACCTTTCATATTATTAATTGTTCTTTTATTTCTAAAGATATTAATTATTGATTTTACATCAGCACTATTGTGGATTGGATTGAAAACTAATGAGATTATATATTTATGTATACCTCACTTGAGTAAGTACTTATGTAATGCAAATTCAAGTTGTACAAAGCTGTAGTATGGCTCCTCAAAGAACTTTATGGGGCCTTACATTTGCATGCCTCTGATTTCACATGATGGCATACATATGACACATTTTTTTAAAGTTCCATTCTTTGTCCATCAGTAAGTAACCACATTCCAGACGTTAAAATGAACCCCAGAGTCTAAAACTAATTTAAATATCATAATCAAATTAATAGCTTATACCTCAAGGGCCTCGCCATCCAAGGTGCATATTGATATTGGTGGAAGTTTTACAGTACATAAAAAACAGCATCAGTATGAAAAATGGTATCAATATAAAATGTAATAAAATAAAATATATGCAATACACATAACAAGGCACTTGTAAGGATAACCCCACTGGGCCCTAGTGGGGTATCAGATGGATTGAACTGCTAAAAGAATATAGTCCAGAAAAAAAAGGGGTATTCCAGGATTTCTTTTATTTGACTATGCTACAGGGGCTGTAAAGTTAGTGTATTTCATAATATAGTGTCTGTACCTGTGTGTGAAGGTTTTCTCACAATTCTTATGTGGTTTTCACCTGTTTAACAGCATACAAAATGACTGTTGTCTCAAATTTTTCCCAGGTTGCAATGCGGCCGGGACCTGACCTCACTAGTCAGCTGATGACAGCTGTAGGCACCCTGATTGAAAACCACAGGTCTTTTGAATGGATGCAGCTCATTTATGTTTCAATGGGTGGGGTGGCTGATGTGTGGGAGGGAGGAAAACGGAATTATGGGATTTGTTGGCAAAAAAGAAAAATCAAACAGGAAATACCAGTTCACAAAAAGCTAGCCACAGTATTATGGTAATCTCACAACATAGCCATTGAGCCCCAAGACAAGCGCAGATCCTTCCTAAGCATGTCCATTACTGTCTGCCGGGTATGTACTAAAATCACCTTAGGCTGGATTACTCCTTTAAGGCAAAAAAGGGAAGCATAATGAGTTGTGATCTATAGTATCAAATGCTGCAGAGATATCCAGAAGGATCAATAAGGAGTAGTAGCTGTGGCATTTAGCCATCAGAAAAAATACAGGATATAAAATGTTTGCAGAAGGGAAGACCAATTAGAGAATGATTGAGACTAGACCCAAAAAAAAATTCAGACCCAAATATTAATGCAGGACCCAGAAATGTAACCATACCCCAGCCCAAAACCCTTAAAAACTCTAGACCCCCAGACCAGTCCACAAACCAGAGCCCAAAATAAATGCAGACGCTGAGCAATATTAACTAAATTTATTCAGACACCAAACCAGACCTCAACATTAATATAAACTACAAACCAAACATTTAAAGGGGTACTCTGCCCTAGACATCTTATCCCCTATCCAAAGGATAGGGGATAATATGTCAGATCGCCGCAGTCCCGCTGCTGGGGAGCCCTGGGATCTGCGCTGCGGCACTGCGCTATCATTACAGCACAGAGCGAGTTCGCTCTGCACGTAATGACGGGCAATACAGGGGCCGGAGCATCGTTACGTCACGGCTCCGCCCCTTGTGATGTCACGGCCCGCCCCTTTCAATACAAGTCTATGGGAGGGGGCGTGGCAGTTATCACGCCCCATGCCATAGAATTGCATTAGGGGGCAGGCCGTGATGTCACGAGGGGCAGAGCCATGACGTCACGCTGCTCCGTCCCCTGTATCGCCCGTCATTACGCACAGAGCGAACTCGCTCTGTGCTGTAATGATAGCGCGGTGCCGCAGCGGGGATCCCAGGGCTCCCCAGCAGCGGGACCGCGGCGATCTGACATCTTATCCCCTATCCTTTGGATAGGGGATAAGATGTCTAGGGCAGAGTACCCCTCTAAATTAATGCAGACCCCAGACCACACCATAAAATGAATACAAATACTAGACAAGACCCCCAAATTAATTCAAGTCACTCATCAGAACCCCAAAATCAAGACAGACCAGACACTACAAAATAAGTCAAACCACAGATCAGACCCCAAAATTAATTCATAGTACAGACCAGACCCAAAATAAATGAAGAACACATACCAGACAAAAAAAACAAAACAATGCAGAACCCCAAACCTGACCCCTAAATAAATCCAGACCCTAAATCAGAGCCCAAAAGAAATCCAGACCTCTTAAAGGGGTACTCCGGTGAAAACTTTTTTTTTTTTTTTTAAATCAACTGGTGCCAGAAATTCAAACAGATTTGTAAATGACTTCTATTAAAAAATATTAGTCGGGCCAGACCGCTTTTCGGCTGCCTATTAAAAAAAATTCTCTGCCTTACAAACTCCACCACCTTACCTCATTATTTAATTCCATGCTCCAGTCCCGCACACTTCCCCCGGAGTTTCTGGATGCCCATATAACAGTCATTCCGAAACCTAATAGAGACCACTTGAACCCAGCCAACTATAGACCCATCTCACTACTCAATTTAGACTCTAAATGACTTACCTCCATCCTTGCACGTAAACTCAATTGTTTTCTCCCCACCCTGATTCATGTCGACCAAGTGGGGTTTATCCCCGGAAGACAAACCCCTGACAATGTACGCAAGATTGCTAGTCTTTTCCAGTGGTCTGCTTCCACTAACACTCCCTTGGTGGCCTTGGCGCTTGATATAGAGAAGGCCTTTGACACTGTTTCTTGGCCCTAAATGTTTACAGTGTTACGCAAATTTGGTTTTAGTGGCCCTTTCCTCTCCATCTTACACTGTCTTTACTCCTCAAGTTACCTTCCACTACACCTCAGCCCCTCTCTATCAACCGTGGCACTCGTCAAGGCTGCCCATTGTCACCGGCCCTTTTTGCCTTGATTATGGAGCCTCTGGCGGTACACATCCGCGATAATGTTGATATTCGGGGGGTGAGGGTGGGGGATGATGACTATAAATGTAGCCTGTTTGCCGACGATCTGCTAATGACGGTCACTAGTCCTCTAGCCTCCCTCCCCAATTTGATGTACGTATTGGATAAATTTGCCAGTGCTTCGCGTTTTCGTATAAATTCCTCTAAATCAGAAGCCCTATACTGTAATGTGCCCACCACGACTAAACACCTCATCTCCCTAAACTTTGGGTTTAAGGACTCCTCCTCAGGTCTACCATACCTGGGGCTTCGCCTCACCCCTGTATTGTCTACTCTATATGCGGTAAATTACACCCCTTGTATCGCTCCTTCAGGGCTGATCTTAAGAAAAGGGACTATCCCTACATATCATAGGAGGGGAGAATAAATGTGGTGCGAATGGTACTATTACCCCGTCTGTTGTACCTCTTTCGGACGCTCCCTATACCAGTTGTAAAGTCTGACCTTTCCTCCCTCCAGCGTGATATCTTTGCATATATCTGGTCACATAAAAGACCAAGGATTGGAAAGGCTGTTATGTATTACCACCGGCGGCAGGGGGACTCTCTGTGCCTAACTTAATTAAGTACTATTACGCTGCACGTATAGCCCAACTCGCCCTTATTCATGCTAAAGTTGACGCTCCCAGATGGGTCACCCTGGAGGAATCCTTGGTACCTCCCTACTCATTACCTGCATTAATGTGGACTACGTTGCCTATCTCTGCTGTCCTTCCCTCCTCTGCTTTGGTGGTTCTGCATGCTCTCTCTCTCTGGCGTCAGGTTCGTTTCAAGTTCTCCTTGCAATCTGTTCCTTCTCCACTTCTCCCTTCCCTACATAACCCATCTTTTACGCCTGGCCTAACTCCTTCTTCCTTTCTCTGGTGGCAGATGCATAACATAACTTGCTTGAATGATATTTCCACTGGCCGCTCCCTCCCTACATTGGCTGACCTGAGACATCGACTCAATATACCTGACAAGGAGCTGTTTCGAGCAAGACAAATACTATCCTTCTATACATCACTTCTTTCTAGGGGCACACAAGCTCTCCCTACCTCCTTTGAACGACATATGTTATATTCTCCGGGAATGTCAGGTTTACTTTCTCTGCTGTATGCTGATTTTAATTCTGCACCAGGAGATACTAAACTTAAATTTATGCTTGACTGGGAGGGTGATACACACACTGTCCTCTCAGTGGCGCAGTGGAGAGACTGTTGTATTGCCATTAGTAGGGGCCGCTGGCAAGTCTCCTTGGTTGAGACATCACTGCGAATATTGCACCGCTCCTACAGGGGGACGACGCTCCTTCATGCTATTTACCCTCTTGTCTCTCTGCTGTGCTGCCGTGGATGCAACCTTAGGGGGACCATGTACCATACATGGTGGAGCTGCCCTGTGGTGACTGGGTTGTGGGCACGTATTCTTAACCTACTGACTGATATCCGTCCTTGCCAAGTGCCCCGTACCCCCTCCTATTGTTTGTTGAGTCACAAGCCTTCTAGAATCCAATATCGTCCATTCAAACTCTCCCAGTATATTTTGTTAGCGACTCGCATTCATATAGCCGCGCACTGGCGGAAACCTGATTTACATTTCCATATGGTGGTGGGGAGAATTAATGCTATTATGTTAAATGAAAAATTGTCTGCCATTAGGGAGGATCATGTAGACCACTTTAATCTGTTGTGGAAACCCTGGTTGTCATCGTCTTACTGTCCTTAGATATGCCATCAATTTTCTCTTTATTGAACCACTATCATGTCGGTGGGGAGGGGGGGAGGGATGATGTCCGATGTTCTACTTTGCATTCTATGTCGCTGTAGGGTGACAGTTTGAAGTTTTGCACATTTGGTTGAATTGTTCGAATGGCACTATTATTTCTTTCATACTCACCTTGTCTTCATATTACCTGTTGTGTTGATGCACTAATTTTGTACCTACTTGATATGTTCTCAGTTGGGTCTTCGGACCTGTTTTCGTTTACATACTCCTACTACTCTGTATCATTTCAAATGCTTTCAATAAAGCTTCATTGTTGGATGGTTAAAAAATATTAGTCCTTCCAGTACGTATTAGCTGCTGAATACTACAGAGGAAATTATTTTCTTTTTTGAACACAGAGCTCTCTGCTGACATCAAGAGCACAGTTCTCTCTGCTGAAAGCTCTGTTCATTTTAAGAACTGTCCAGAGTAGGAAAAAATCCCCATAGCAAACATATGCTGCTCTGGATAATTTCTAAAAACAACAGAGATGTCAGCAGAGAGCACTGTGCTCGTGATTCAGCAGAGAGCTCTGTGTTCCAAAAAGAAAAGAATTTCCTCTGTAGTATTCAGCAGCCAATAAGTACTGTAAAGATTAAGATTTTTTAATAGAAGTAATTTACAAATCTTTTTAACTTTCTGACACCAGTAGTACCCCTTTAATTAATCCAGACTCTTTCAAGGCCAGACTGCAGACTAGACCCATACATTTATTTACCTCTCCTGCTTCCTATTTTGGACCCTCTAGGACCTGGTGTCATTCAGCCAATGTTTTACCTGGCTGCATAGAATATTAAACTCTGTCGACATTTGCATTGGAGCTCCATTGCAAAGCCTATGACAATTAATAAAAGGAATAGGGCTACATGCTACACTACACTTCCTCCAGCTAAAAGGACAACACCATCATAAAACACAGTTGTAAGGCATTGGGCTTTTTCAGACAACATAGGTATGAGGGATTAAGCAGAGCACCCTAGTACAACAGCAATTGCTACTTCCAATAATGAGACTATGGTTTATCTGCACAACTGCATTGCAATAATTTGACAGTCCAAATAAAGGATCCAGATATCATACATATACTGTATATATATCCTGAGCATCAAGCCTTTGAGGGCCATTGGCCGCTGCATATGGGTGTGGTTTCTTAACTTCAGAGCATACCCTTGTCACGATGCCGGCTGGCAGGTAGTGGATCCTCTGTGCCAGAGAGGGATTGGCGTGGACCGTGCTAGTGGATCGGTTCTAAGTCACTACTGGTTTTCACCAGAGCCCGCCGCAAAGCGGGATGGTCTTGCTGCGGCGGTAGTGACCAGGTCGTATCCACTAGCAACGGCTCAACCTCTCTGGCTGCTGAAGATAGGCGCGGTACAAGGGAGTAGACAGAAGCAAGGTCGGACGTAGCAGAAGGTCGGGGCAGGCAGCAAGGATCGTAGTCAGGGGCAACGGCAGGAGGTCTGGAACACAGGCTAGGAACACACAAGGAAACGCTTTCACTGGCACGATGGCAACAAGATCCGGCAAGGAAGTGCAGGGGAAGTGAGGTGATATAGGGAAGTGCACAGGTGATAACACTAATTGGAACCACTGCGCCAATCAGCGGCGCAGTGGCCCTTTAAATCGCAAAGACCCGGCGCGCGCGCGCCCTAGGGAGCGGGGCCGCGCGCGCCGGGACAGGACTGACGGAGAGTGAGTCAGGTACGGGAGCCGGGGTGCGCATCGCGAGCGGGCGCTACCCGCATCGCGAATCGCATCCCGGCTGGAGGCGGTATCGCAGCGCCCCGGGTCAGTGGATCTGACCGGAGCGCTGCAGTGAGGAGAGTGTAGCGAGCGCTCCGGGGAGGAGCGGGGACCCGGAGCGCTCGGCGTAACAGTACCCCCCCCCTTGGGTCTCCCCCTCTTCTTAGAGCCTGAGAACCTGAGGAGCAGACTTTTGTCTAGGATATTGTCCTCAGGTTCCCAGGATCTCTCTTCTGGACCACAACCCTCCCAATCCACTAAAAAAAAGGTTTTCCCTCTGACCTTTTTGGATGCCAGAATCTCTTTGACGGAGAAGATGTCCGAGGAGCCGGAAACAGGAGTGGGAGGAACAGATTTGGGAGAGAAACGGTTAATGATAAGTGGTTTAAGAAGAGAAACGTGAAAGGCATTAGGAATACGAAGAGAAGGAGGAAGAAGAAGTTTGTAAGAGACAGGATTAATCTGGCACAAAATTTTGAAAGGACCAAGATAGCGTGGTCCCAACTTATAGCTAGGGACACGGAAGCGGACATATTTAGCGGAGAGCCATACCTTGTCTCCAGGGGAAAAAATGGGAGGAGCTCTTCTTTTCTTATCCGCGAACTTCTTCATGCGTGATGAAGCCTGTAAGAGAGAATTTTGGGTCTCTCTCCATATGATGGAAAGATCACGAGAAATTTCATCCACAGCGGGCAGACCAGAGGGCAAGGGGGTAGGGAGGGGGGGAAGAGGGTGACGGCCGTACACCACGAAAAATGGGGATTTGGAGGAAGATTCAGAGACTCTGAAGTTATACGAGAATTCGGCCCATGGTAGAAGATCTGCCCAGTCATCCTGGCGGGAGGAAACAAAATGTCGTAAATAATCACCCAAGACCTGGTTAATTCTTTCTACTTGTCCATTGGATTGAGGATGATATGCAGAAGAAAAATTTAATTTAATCTTGAGTTGTTTACAGAGAGCCCTCCAGAATTTAGACACGAATTGGACGCCTCTATCCGAGACGATCTGCGTGGGCAACCCGTGAAGACGAAAAATGTGTACAAAAAATTGTTTAGCCAACTGAGGCGCTGAAGGAAGACCAGGAAGAGGGATGAAATGTGCCATTTTGGAGAATCGATCAACGACCACCCAAATAACAGTGTTGCCACGGGAAGGGGGTAAGTCAGTAATAAAATCCATACCAATCAGAGACCAAGGCTGTTCGGGGACAGGCAGAGGATGAAGAAAACCAGCGGGCTTCTGGCGAGGAGTCTTATCCCGGGCACAGATAGTGCAGGCTCGCACAAAGTCCACAACATCCGTCTCCAGAGTCGGCCACCAATAGAAGCGAGAGATGAGTTGCACAGATTTCTTGATGCCCGCATGACCTGCGAGATGGGAGGAGTGACCCCATTTGAGGATTCCGAGGCGTTGGCGTGGAGAAACAAAGGTCTTTCCTGGAGGAATTTGCCTGATGGAGGCTGGAGAAGTGGAAATCAGGCAGTCAGGAGGAATGATGTGTTGCGGAGAGAGTTCAACTTCAGAAGCATCCGAGGAACGAGAGAGAGCATCGGCCCTAATGTTCTTATCGGCAGGCCGAAAGTGAATTTCAAAATTAAATCGGGCAAAGAACAGAGACCACCTGGCCTGGCGAGGATTCAGCCGTTGGGCAGACTGGAGGTAGGAGAGGTTCTTGTGATCGGTGTAAATAATAACTGGAAATCTTAATCCCTCCAGCATATGCCTCCATTCCTCAAGTGCTAATTTAATGGCTAGAAGCTCTCGATCCCCGATGGAGTAGTTCCTCTCCGCCGGAGAGAAGGTCCTAGAAAAAAAACCACAAGTAACAGCATGCCCGGAAGAATTTTTTTGTAGAAGGACAGCTCCAGCTCCCACAGAGGAGGCATCAACCTCCAATAGGAAGGGTTTAGATGGGTCAGGTCTGGAGAGCACGGGAGCCGAAGAAAAGGCAGACTTGAGCCGTTTAAAGGCGTCTTCCGCTTGAGGAGGCCAAGACTTGGGATCGGCATTTTTTTTGGTTAAAGCCACGATAGGAGCCACAACGGTAGAAAAATGTGGAATAAATTGCCTGTAATAATTGGCGAACCCCAAAAAACGTTGGATAGCACGGAGTCCGGAGGGGCGTGGCCAATCTAAGACGGCAGAGAGTTTGTCTGGATCCATTTGTAGTCCCTGGCCAGAGACCAAGTATCCTAGGAAAGGAAGAGATTGGCATTCAAACAGACATTTCTCTATTTTGGCATAGAGTTGATTGTCACGAAGTCTCTGAAGAACCATACGGACATGCTGGCGGTGTTCTTCTAGATTGGCAGAAAAAATCAGGATATCGTCCAGATATACAACAACACAGGAGTATAAGAGATCACGAAAAATTTCATTAACAAAGTCTTGGAAGACGGCAGGGGCGTTGCACAGGCCAAAGGGCATGACCAGATACTCAAAGTGTCCATCTCTGGTGTTAAATGCCGTTTTCCATTCATCCCCCTCTCTGATGCGGATGAGATTATAAGCACCTCTTAAGTCCAGTTTGGTAAAGATGTGGGCACCTTGGAGGCGATCAAAGAGTTCAGAGATGAGGGGTAGGGGGTAGCGGTTCTTAACCGTGATTTTATTAAGACCGCGGTAGTCAATGCAAGGACGTAGAGAGCCATCTTTTTTGGACACAAAGAAAAATCCGGCTCCGGCAGGAGAGGAGGATTTACGGATAAAGCCCTTTTTTAAATTTTCCTGGACGTATTCAGACATGGCAAGAGTCTCTGGGGCGAACAGAGGATAAATTCTGCCCCGGGGTGGAGTAGTGCCCGGGAGGAGGTCGATAGGACAATCATAAGGCCTATGAGGAGGTAGAGTCTCAGCTTGTTTTTTGCAAAAAACATCCGCAAAGTCCATATAGGCCTTAGGGAGACCGGTTACAGGAGGAACCACAGAGTCACGGCAAGGGTTACTGGGAACCGGTTTTAGGCAGTCCTTGGAACAAGAGGGCCCCCAACTCTTGATCTCCCCAGTGGACCAATCCAGGGTTGGGGAATGAAGTTGAAGCCAGGGAAGTCCAAGGAGAATTTCAGAAGTGCAATTGGGGAGGACCAAAAGTTCAATCCTCTCGTGATGAGGTCCGATGCACATTAGAAGGGGCTCCGTGCGGAAACGTATGGTACAGTCCAATCTTTCATTGTTTACACAATTGATGTAGAGGGGTCTGGCGAGACTGGTCACCGGGATGTTGAACCTGTTGACGAGAGAGGCCAAAATAAAATTTCCTGCAGATCCGGAGTCCAAGAAGGCCACAGCAGAGAAGGAGAAGGCAGAGGCAGACATCCGCACAGGCACAGTAAGACGTGGAGAAGCAGAGTAGGCATCAAGGACTGTCTCACCTTTGTGCGGAGTCAGCGTACGTCTTTCCAGGCGGGGAGGACGGATAGGACAATCCTTCAGGAAGTGTTCGGTACTAGCACAGTACAGGCAGAGATTCTCCATGCGGCGTCGTGTCCTCTCTTGAGGTGTCAGGCGAGACCGGTCGACCTGCATAGCCTCCACGGCGGGAGGCACAGGAACAGATTGCAGGGGACCAGAGGAGAGAGGAGCCGGGGAGAAGAAACGCCTCGTGCGAACAGAGTCCATATCCTGGCGGAGCTCCTGACGCCTTTCGGAAAAACGCATGTCAATGCGAGTGGCTAGGTGAATGAGTTCATGTAGATTAGCAGGGATTTCTCGTGCGGCCAGAACATCTTTAATGTTGCTGGATAGGCCTTTTTTAAAGGTCGCGCAGAGGGCCTCATTATTCCAGGATAATTCTGAAGCAAGAGTACGGAATTGTACGGCATACTCGCCAACGGAAGAATTACCCTGGACCAGGTTCAACAGGGCAGTCTCAGCAGAAGAGGCTCGGGCAGGTTCCTCAAAGACACTTCGAATTTCCGAGAAGAAGGAGTGTACAGAGGCAGTGACGGGGTCATTGCGGTCCCAGAGCGGTGTGGCCCAAGACAGGGCTTTTCCAGACAGAAGGCTGACTACGAAAGCCACCTTAGACCTTTCAGTGGGAAACTGGTCCGACATCATCTCCAAGTGCAGGGAACATTGGGAAAGAAAGCCACGGCAAAACTTAGAGTCCCCATCAAATTTATCCGGCAAGGATAGTCGTAGACCAGAAGCGGCCACTCGCTGCGGAGGAGGTGCAGGAGCTGGCGGAGGAGATGATTGCTGAAGCTGTGGTAGTAACTGCTGTAGCATAACGGTCAGTTGAGACAGCTGTTGGCCTTGTTGCGCTATCTGTTGTGACTGCTGGGCGACCACCGTGGTGAGGTCAGCGACAACTGGCAGAGGAACTTCAGCGGGATCCATGGCCGGATCTACTGTCACGATGCCGGCTGGCAGGTAGTGGATCCTCTGTGCCAGAGAGGGATTGGCGTGGACCGTGCTAGTGGATCGGTTCTAAGTCACTACTGGTTTTCACCAGAGCCCGCCGCAAAGCGGGATGGTCTTGCTGCGGCGGTAGTGACCAGGTCGTATCCACTAGCAACGGCTCAACCTCTCTGGCTGCTGAAGATAGGCGCGGTACAAGGGAGTAGACAGAAGCAAGGTCGGACGTAGCAGAAGGTCGGGGCAGGCAGCAAGGATCGTAGTCAGGGGCAACGGCAGGAGGTCTGGAACACAGGCTAGGAACACACAAGGAAACGCTTTCACTGGCACGATGGCAACAAGATCCGGCAAGGAAGTGCAGGGGAAGTGAGGTGATATAGGGAAGTGCACAGGTGATAACACTAATTGGAACCACTGCGCCAATCAGCGGCGCAGTGGCCCTTTAAATCGCAAAGACCCGGCGCGCGCGCGCCCTAGGGAGCGGGGCCGCGCGCGCCGGGACAGGACTGACGGAGAGCGAGTCAGGTACGGGAGCCGGGGTGCGCATCGCGAGCGGGCGCTACCCGCATCGCGAATCGCATCCCGGCTGGAGGCGGTATCGCAGCGCCCCGGGTCAGTGGATCTGACCGGAGCGCTGCAGTGAGGAGAGTGTAGCGAGCGCTCCGGGGAGGAGCGGGGACCCGGAGCGCTCGGCGTAACAACCCTCAGAGTAGAATCCTATTGGTGCCCTAATTATTGGCGTGCCATTCAAGCATGTTTGAATAGAAAGAAAAACCTTACACGAGTGTGAACATAGCCTTAATCAATGGCAGCACATTTCATAAAAAGATACTTTCCTACTAGATGTTGTGATGACATTTGAGGCGAATGGTTTGAGCATCGTCAATTAACAAATTAGAGAAATTAGATGATCTCAACTGGTGCAGTCTCCATAACTGTCACAGACATGTGTTATCATTTCATCCCGTCACAGAGATGTATGACATAACAATGCGCTAGTACTAAATTGCCTACTTTTTTGTCTCACATATCCACATTTTTGACAAATTCCCTGCAGTTACAGACGGTAATGTGGCTGTCAGAGTAGTATGATAATAATCCTGTTAAATCTGCTTATCATACTTGTATTCTGTACTATAATGTTAGAATTTATTGAAGTCATTCAAGTGCTGTAAAGTAACAGAGGTTACCATGGTATTTGGTAAAGCACGCAGCAACATATATTTTAAACGGGAAACAAGATCTATGCGAGTCTAAGACATTGAGATAAATTTATTATTGGCAAATAATAGACAAAGAACAGTGAAAGCACAAAGCAAAGGCTGAATTGTAAACTTCTGTGGATTTTTTTTTTCCGTTTCAAATGCATATCTGTCGTTTTAAATGATTTTCATAATCCTGCCTGTTTTTGCTAAATAAACCCTTAAAAATTGTGGAAAGGGGTTTTAGTGCTCTAACTGCTGTTATTGAACCGCTGAGAATCCCCACGCATGGTGCTTGGCTATTTCTTATTCTCTGTATTTCTGGGGTGTGATCAGGGCTGAACTGTTAGTTTGTGGTACACACACAAGAACTTCTTCCCTTAGTTACCTAACAAATCAAAGCACAACACTTATTAGAGGGGTACTCCGGTGCTCTACACATCCTTTGGATAGGGGATAAGATGCCTGATCACGGGAGTCCCACCGCTGGGGACCCCCGGGATCTTGCACATGGCACCCCGTTTGTAATCAGTCCCTGGAGTGTGTTCGCTCCGGGTCTGATTACCGACGACCACACGGCCGGCGGCGTGTGACGTCACGCCTCCGCCCCTGTGTGACGTCACGCTCCGCCCCTCAATGCAAGCCTATGGGAGGGGACGTGACAGCTATTACGCCCCCTCCCATAGGCTTGCATTGAGTGGCGGAGCGTGACGTCACACGGGGGCAGAGGCGACTCCGGGGACTAATTACAAACGGGGTGCCGCGTGCAAGGTCCCGGGGTGTCCCCAGCGGCGGGACTCCTGCAATCAGGCATCTTATCCCCTATCCTTTTGGATAGGTGATAGGATGTGTAAGCACCGGAGTACCCCTTTAAGTCCTTACTGCTTTGCAATGCCATATTGCTGGTGAAAGTTCACCAAACTGACTGACTGTGTGCTGGGGGATGATTTACACAGTGCTCTACTATAGATGTTGAGGGGAGAAGGGGATAGCCGTAGACTGGGTTTGAAAGGTGCTGTGTTAGCAAAAATGCAAGAAACCGCAGTAGCAATGAAGGAATTAGACAAGCTGCTACTCCTGAGAAGCTAAAGTAAGGGGGATGGGATCACAATTCAGCACTGTAGTGTAGGTATGCTGTAGGTATGCATTCAGCTATAGGCATGCTCGTATTTACACACGAGACAGCTGCCCTGAGTTTTATATGGATGGTCATAGATGAGAGGGAAGCCTTGATTTACCTTTGTTGATCATTTTCAGCAGGCAAACTAACTCAGCTCTCTCTCTCCTTCTTTTTGCAAAAGTATTACTTTTGATTGTAGATTTATATAGTTTTTGTTATGTTTATTAAAATAAAAAATTCCTTGTGTCCTTAACTTTTTAAAACTTTTTACACTGATGTGTGGTAGCATTTTATTTTTTGCAGGATAAGCTGTTTAAACCGCAATATTCGCAGTGTAATTTCTTTAACAACATTTACTGTACAGCTGAAATAATATGATATTTTAATAAACTGTTATGGACTCTACCACTGTTAATAAACTGTTATGTAATATACCAATTATGTCAATTTTATGTCACAAACTTACCGTACCCATCCTTGCTCATGTGGTGCTTCTGGATAAGTGGTAAGGAGGTTCCACAGGGTCAGAGAGGTGGACAGGATAGGTTACCCATTGTGCAGAGATGCCAGGTCAATCAGTGCCAGCCACAGCATCCCATGCCTGACTACTGATATACTTTTTAAAGGGTAACTGACAGGAGGGTGGTCTGCAATAACTGAATATGCATAACAAAGATACTGTCAAGTCCTTAATCAGTAATAACAACATACATACTGAAGTGGATTCAATTGGCAACAGCAGCCATTTTGATACATAAAATTATATTTAAATACAAACATTGTTTCATTTATTAGCTGACCTCGCCCCCCATGAGATCCCCCCAAATTTAACACGAGTAGTTTAATCCGAAACAACCCAAAAGGAAGTTCTCAAAGTTCCCCAGATCGCTGGTAGTCCCCTTCTCCATACCAAACAGTTATTTGCCTCCAGGCCAGCAGGTTATTCGGAGTGAGGACTATCCACTCCACCAACGCAACACTTGACAACCTCAAAGGATTGCATCCATCCACACCTACAAGGCCATGTTAATGCTATCCCGTAGGGTCAGGCACCACATATTGATTCTCACTGCATTAAAATGGAATCCTATTGCCTCATTTATACTTAAAATCCTGGCCAATGCTCAACTTAATAAGGACCTTTTTAATTTGATCCACCGACTACTGTGCCTGGCAACATTGCCTACAACCAAAGAACATTAAATTTGATGTCATGGGTAAGCTCCCTAAAAGAGAAGGCCCCCAAGTCATTCCCACCCACATGTAACACCAGGACATCTGGGTCCCTATCTAGGCTAACAAACCTGTGAAATTCTGGAACACCATCCTCCACACCATACTTTGCATGCCCAGCCAATGCACCACAGCCACATGACGAAAAAATCCTAACTGGTACCCATCTAGAGCACTGCTGCCCTTACTGCACCCCAGTGAACGTACAAGTGGCCCATGATCCACACCAATCATGGAAAAGTGCCTCTAAAGAAACAAACAAGAAATTAACTGCCACTAACAACACAACAGCAAATACAATAAACAACAGCTACCTGCTTTCTGTTCTATCCCTCCAAATGGACATAAGAACAGAATCGAACAGACACCTGCCAATAGGCCTAACCATGTCATCACTCAGCCACCAACGAGCCACCACCATAGCAGCCCCTATATGAAACCAATGGCCACTGACCCCACCTGGATTCCAACTCAAACACTTCCGAAAAACTAAAAGAAAATGAAAGTGAAACACAGTGCCATGCCGCATAAGAGGACCCCCAGACAACAGGAAAAAAAAAGTTTGCAAACAACCGGACATACCCCTTTTCCCTGGACATCAAATAAAACAACCCCATCCCCTACCAAATAAATTCGTATTAGATCCCTGCAATCAAAACTCCACTCTGTCCTTTCAGAGATTTATATCATCGTCCTCAAGACCCCTGGCCTCCTATTGGATGGACATACCAATTCCACCAGAAGCAACATCCCAGAGAAGGCCAATGAAAAGCAAATGGAAACAAAACACCTACTCCATGAAGACACACATTCCCCCCAGGTGAAAGCAAACCAGACCCAGCAACTGAAATTACACCGACCTCCTCCTCTCATGCACCCGCCAACCCTTACAGTAACCCCAGACTGCCTTTCTAACTAAGAACGAGTTGGTAACATCCTCCCAACCCCGATATCGAAAAACAAAAGAATTGCCGGCCAACAATCTATTAACTTTGGGAACAATCCAATTCACTTTACAACAATGCCCAAGAGCAATAAAAAACTGAAAACCCTCCCCTTTAACATTGCTCAACTGTGTCTTCCATTCCTCCCATTGTTACAATGCAGTTGAATAAAAGGCCCCCATGCCCTTCTGCCAAGGATGCTCCAATTAAGGCATTTACTGCCCGAACGGAACTTTCCACAACTCCTCCAGACACAATAATCCTTGAATGGTGCCAAGGCCCAAAACCAATCCCACTGGGAACGAAAGTGAGCGTCAGCAATCTTATTTTGAATGCTCGGAACATGCACTGCCACTTTCCAAAAATTCAATGACAAACACAACAGAACTACATGCTGCAGCAAGCCTACCACCAGAGATGAGGATGCTGATATATTAACATTTGAATGGCCTGCCCTACCCCAAATTGTCAAAATGAAATTTTACTTTTTTATTCCTGGACCTATCCCTCCAGATGACCAGAGCCACCTCAATGGTCCATCATGAGTCTGGCCAATCGCCCACACACTACTGACCCTAACAAAAAGCCCCAAAATCAGTACCACTTGCCGCATCAGTATACAGCTTAAAATCTGACAACTCTATCACGACCCGTTATACTCATGACGGAAGGAAGACAAAACATCCAAGCAATCTTGCAACTCCCGAGACAGGTGCACAAAATGACTTGGAAAACCACAACACCCACCATCACCTGAGGCAACTGGGCACAAAAAAAATCTGCCCATCGGCAAAGGGCGATTTAAAATTTGTACAACAAAGACTGAAGCTCCCGCAACCATATTTTTTTTTACAGTGCCCTGCTCTCACCACCGCCTCCGGAAACCCTGGGGCAAGCAGCGCTCCAACAAAATCCCTAAAAAACTTAGTATCATGCTAAGGCCTTCCATCTTCTTCCTAGCCAGTGGGACCCCAAATTGTGCCACCACCCACTCCATTGTAACCAAGAGGATTGAGCAGCCATTCGAACCCAAGGGACCAATGGATAGGAAGTCCTCTAAATAATGAATATAGGATACGACTCCAACTGCACCACCCTTTCAAGAAAATAGCTGAAACTCTCAAAATAGGTGCATGACAAAGAACACCCCATCGGCAGACAACAGTCCACAAAAAAACTTCCTCCCAAGAACAATCCAACAAATGCATACAGTCTTGTATGGAAATGCATCAAAAGATGTACAACTTACCGAACACAGGTTTAGAGCTATGCTATCATATACAGAGGATGGTTTTGGAAAAGGCAAATTATTAATAAGCTTACATTTTATTATCTTTATTTTGTCAACAAATGGAATTCCCTACTGCCAACAAATGAAATCCGAAAACCAACAGTAAAACCGGACTCCAACAACTGGACTTACTTAAAAAGAAAAAACAGAGGTCCAGTGCAGTACTCGTGTGAAAGTATACTTGTCTTAAGAAAACTGATTGTGGGCTTTCTAGTACCTAATCTTTAGAAGAGGCTTTCTTCTGGAACAACAGCCATGCAGACCCATTTCATGCAGTGTGCAACGTATGGTCTGAGCACTGACAGGCTGACCGCCATCCACCCACCATCGACCCCACACACACACACACACCCCTCCAACCTTTGCAGCAATGCTGGAAGCACTTATATGTCTATTTCTCAAAGAAAACCTCTGGATGTGATCAAAAGCTGCAATCCACTGTAGACCCTGTCAATCCAAAAACTATTTTACATGTAATCTACGAAAAAACTAACACTCAATACTATCCAACACAATGCTTTATTAACCCCTTAAGGACTCAGCCCATTTTGGCCTTAAGGACTCAGACAATTTAATTTTTACGTTTTCATTTTTTCCTCCTCGCCTTCTAAAAATCATAACTCTTTTATATTTTCATCCACAGACTAGTATGAGGGCTTGTTTTTTGCGCGACCAGTTGTCCTTTGTAATGACATCACTCATTATATCATAAAATGTATGGCGCAACCAAAAAACACTATTTTTGTGGGGAAATTAAAAATTAAAATGAAAAACGCAATTTTGCTAATTTTGGAAGGTTTTGTTTTCACGCCGTACAATTTATGGTAAAAATGAGATGTGTTCTTTATTCTTAGGGTCAATACGATTAAAATGATATCCATTATTATATACTTTTATATTATTGTTGCGCTTTAAAAAAATCACAAACTTTTTAACCAAATTAGTATGTTTATAATCTCTTTATTTTGATGACCTCTAACTTTTTTATTTTTCCGTATAAGTGGCGGTATGGGGCTCATTTTTTGCGCCATGATCTATACTTTTTTTTGATACCACATTTGCATATAAAAAACTTTTAATACACTTTTTATAATTTATTTTTTAATAAAATGTATTAAAAAAGTAGGAATTTTGGACTTTTTTTATTTTTTTTCGTTCACGCCGTTCACCGTACGGGATCATTAACATTTTATTTTAATAGTTTGGACATTTACGCACGCGGCGATACCAAATATGTCTATAAAAAATGTTTTTTTACGCTTTTTGGGGGTAAAATAGGAAAAAACGGACGTTTTACTTTTTTATTGGGGGAGGGGATTTTTCACTTTTTTTTTTACTTTTACTTTTACATTTTTTTACATTTTTTTTTACACTTGAATAGTCCTCATAGGGGACTATTCATAGCAATACCATGATTGCTAATACTGATCTGTTCTATGTATAGGACATAGAACAGATCAGTGTTTTCGGTCATCTTCTGCTCTGGTCTGCTCGATCACAGACCAGAGCAGGAGATGCCGGGAGCCGCACGGAGGAAGGAGAGGGGACCTCCGTGCGGCGTTATGAATGATCGGATCCCCGCAGCAGCGCTGCGGGCGATCCGATCGTTCATTTAAATCGCGAACTCCCGCAGATGCCGGGATCTGTATTGATCCCGGCACCTGAGGGGTTAATGGCGGACGCCCGCGAGATCGCGGGCGTCGGCCATTGCCGGCGGGTCCCTGGCTGCGATCAGCAGCCGGGATCAGCCGCGCATGACACGGGCATCGCTCCGATGCCCGCGGTTATGCTTAGGACGTAAATGTACGTCCTGGTGCGTTAAGTACCACCTCACCAGGACGTACATTTACGTCCTGCGTCCTTAAGGGGTTAAAACAAAATAATTACATAAGATGTCCTCCCATCCTAAAATAACCCACTCTTAAAAAACACCAATCCCAAAAACAACAAGATAGGGAGCATACACCAGAATACCCACAGCCTACTCAGTCAACCAGAAGGTGTCACAAACTCTGCCTCATCACGCATAATATAACGCATGTTCATAATATACAATAATAGTTACCTATTTGGGACGTGATGTAGACTCCCTAAGTGCACCCCACTGCCAACTCAGTGTTGCCACATGAAAATATATGATAAAATATTTACAAACATTTGAGTGGTGGATTTTCTCATGTAACATACCTTAGATATTTGAAGATGCTTTCCTGATTGTCCTTGATAAATTAGAACAATCTATAGGTACGGAGTCCATTTTAGGACATCGTCAGTCGTCAGCTGTACCTCCGTCCTCTGTCAGGCAAAACAGCGTTCCGCCTCCTCCCTCGGACCACTCTCCGTCAGGCGTCACTTGCAACTCCCTTCTCTCTGCTTTGTCATCCTAAAGTCTCTCATCCAAAACTCTGTCATCCTAAAGTATCTCATCCAAAACTCCATCATCCCTGCCATGTAGCAGAGCTGAGTCAGTGTCGACTCTCTGCTATACGGGTTCTGCTGTACATGCTATTCAATGTCGACTCTGCTATAAAGTGCTGTGCAACGTCGGCTCTGCTATGCGGCAGGAAGTTACGTCTGAGGGAGAAACGTCTGAGGCATGACGGCGTTTTGGATGAGCGACTTTCGGATGAGGGGGTTGTGGCTGAAGGATGACAACGATTGGTGTGAAGGAGGACGCCGTTTCGCCTGACGGAGGATGGAGTTGCGGCTGACGACTGACGGCGATTGGTCCAAGGTAGGAGGCGGGACGTTGTTTTGCCTGAAGGAGGACATAGTTGTGGTTGACGCCTGATGGCGATTGGTCCGAGGGAGGAGGCTTTTGCCTGATGGAGGTCGGAGTTGTGGCTGACGACTGGCGGCGATTGGCCTGAGGGAGGAGGCAGGACGCCGTTTCACCTGAGGGAGGACGAAGTTGCGGCTGACGACTGACGGCAATTGGTCCGAGGGAGGAGGCGTGATGCCGTTTCACCTGAGGGAGGACGGAGTTGCGGCTGACGACTGATGGCGATTGGTCTGTGGGAGGAGGTGGGATGCTGTTTCACCTGATGGAGGGCTGAGTTACATCTCAAGACTGACAATGTCCTAAAATGGACACCATATATAGGAAATAATTTTTTACAGAAGGGTGTAGATTTACTATTTAAAATATATTCCATTTCTGGCTCAACTTGTGCCCCTCCAAAAAAAAAAAAAAAAAGCGTACTATTTATTATGTGATTTAGACATGGTTTGTTTGACAAGCGGGAAAATAGGGTTTATGAAGTTAGACCACGGTGTCTAAAAAGAGAGGCACCAGATATCTACAGCATGAGACTGTGATAAAGATGCAGCAAATTTATTACAGGCTCATGCTGTAGAAATCTGGTGCCTCTCTTTTGGACACCGTTGTCTAACTTCATACAACCTATTGACACGGTCCAAACATTAGACTAGATGAGTAAAGCTGCCCCGATATGTTTGCACATATAGGAAGGAGAGAACTTGACGATTCTTACTTAGAAATGCATGCATTTTGGAAGATGCTATGCTGTCCATAATTTTGTGACCCAACTGAGGTGAAGGGTAACGTAGAATGGTTAATATGTAAAGTGTCAGAGCCACCATGGTAAACCACGGAGAACTGGTGCTGATAAAACTTTATTTGTATTAAACATCAAGTAAGCAAACAATGGCTGATTGTCTTACCCGGGCTGGCTGTCTGCTTAAGCATGTATAGGCCAAGGAAGCCTCAGGTGGCTGCGCTGACAAAGATAATAAGCTCTGTTGATTCTGCAAAATGGGGAATATAAAGCTGATGATTTATTCATGAAAGGATCATACACAAAACAGCAGGAGCAGTTTGTCTAAAGTGCTGCTAACCATTCTGAGACAAATGTTGCGCATCAGGCAACTATATTTAACAATTGAACAAATTATGGCTGTTAGAGGGAATAAAATATAAATAATTCTATGTGTCTAATGCAAGGCATCAGGGAGCAGTTGGCTCTGTCACCACATGTATGTGTCCTCGCACAGTTGTTAAATAACTGGTAAACAAATAATGCTAATATAATTCTAATGTACCCACAAAGAGCCGGAGACCTTTGATAAAGCCATTATAAAATATACCATCATGTCTTAAAAGCCTAAGTAGTTCTGCCATGTTTAACCAAGTCCCGCCCTGAGGTATATGCCCATACATGGCCAGTCTAAAGAGCCTGTCATTTCAAGATAGGTCAGGTTTTGTCACAACCATGAAAATCTATGTTTAGCTCTATGAGAAATATAAACAGCAGTATTGGCTTTAACCCCTTAACAACCATAGACGTGTATACAGGTCAATGTGCCATTAAGCAGGTATGGCGCGGGCCCGCGCCATAGCGACCAGCCCCCAGCTGATTCCTGTTGCTGGGGGTCGGTGTTAATAGGCTATTAACCCTTTAGATCGACGCAGTCAAAGTTGACAGTGGCATCTAAAAGGTACCTTTAACTTAAAAAGTTATAGGGGTCAGAAGGGGAAATTTTAAACCTACCAATTTTCGTGCATAAAGTTATCATTTTTTAACAGAAGTATAACAAAATCAAACCTATATAAGTTGGGTAACATTTTAATCGTATGGACCTACAAAATAAAGATAAGGTGTCATTTTTACCGAAAAGTGCACTGTGTAGAAACGGAATCCCCCAAAAGTTACAAAATGCTGTTTTTTGTTATGTTTTGTTTTTTCATTTTAGCTCCACAAATATTTTTTTTCTGGTTATGCTGTAGAGGTGATACTATTGATGTCATTACAAAGTAAAATTGGTGGTGCAACAAACAAGCCCTCATATTGGTTTGTAGGTTGAAAATTTGTTATGATTTTTAGAAGGTGAGGAGGAAAAAAACGAAAGTGCAAAAATGAAAAAACCTGTGGTCCTTAAGGGGTTAAAGGGGTATCCCAAGATTTTTTTTTATTTGACTATGCTACAGGGGCTGTAAAGTAAGCGTAGTTCATAATATAGTGTCTGTACCTGTGTTTTATGGTGGTCTTGCAATTCTTCTATGATTTTTGCATATAATAATGAGTGTTGTCTTTTACCAGGTTGCAGTCCGATACAAGTCATTAAATCACTAGTCAGGTGTTCAGAAGAGCCTGTCTGCTTCAAAGGTTGGAGTGACCGCTGGGTGGAAGGGAGATCATTCTCCAAGAATTGTAGTTGTGCAACAGCTGAAGGCACCCTGGTTAGAAAACACTGGTTTATTGCATGGAAAGGATCACAGGTGCATTTCAATGGGATGGGTGGCTGATGTTTGGGAGGGAGAAAAGTGACCTTACAGTTAGAGGAATAACTTGTAGCGTCTGAGCCCCGATGCAAAATCTGTAACAGGGCCCCATGTGCTAATTATAATACTGGTCTCTTATGGGGCTGATGTGCTTTGGGGCCCCCTTAACCCCTTAAGGACTGAGCCCTTTTTTGCAATTATGACCACTGTCACTTTAAGCATTAATAACTCTGGGATGCTTTGACCTATTATTCTGATTCCGAGATTGTTTTTTTGTGACATATTCTACTTTAAGTGGTAAATTTTCGTTGCTACTTGCATCCTTTCTTGGTGACAAATCCCCAAATTTCATGAAAATTTTGAACATTTTGCATTTTTTTAAAAAAAACAACTGGCATACTATTTTGGAAACTACACCCCTCAAGGAACGTAAAAAAAAAATTTTTCACTAAAATACCAGTTTTCCCCAAAATTTTACATTTTTGCAAGGGTTATAGGACAAAAAGCCACCCAAAATTTGTAACCCATTTCTTCTGAGTATGGAAATACCCCATGTGGGGACGTCAAGTGCACTGCGGGCGCACTACAATGCTCAGAAGAGAAGAAGTCACATTTGGCTTTTGGAAAGCAAATTTAGCTAAAATGTTTTTTGGGGGGCATGTCGCATTTAGGAAGCCCCTATGGTGCCAGAACAGCAAAAAAAACACATGGCATGCTATTTTGGAAACTACACCCCTCAAGGAACATAACAAGGGGGTACAATGAGCCCTAACACCCCACAGGTGTTTGACAAACTTACACTAAATTTGGACAGGAAAATGAAAAATTAGATTTTTTTTCACTAAAATGCTGATGTTACCCCAAATTTTTCATTTTCACAAGGGGTAATTGGAGAAAAAGCCTCCCAAAATTTGTAACCCCATTTCTTCTGAGTAATGGAATACCCCATATGTGGATGTAAAGTGCTCTGCGGGCGAACTGAAATGCTCAGAAGAGAAGGAGTGACATTGAACTTTTGGTGAGAGAATTTGATTGGAATAGAAATCGGGGGCCATGTGCGTTTACAAAGCCCCCCCGTGGTGCCAGAACAGTGGACCCCCCCCCACATGTGACCCCCATTTTGGAAACTACACCCCTTACAGAATATAATAAGGGGTGCAGTGAACATTCACACCCCACTGGCGTTTGACAGATCTTTGGAACAGTTGGCTGTGCAAATGAAAGATAACATTTTTCATTTTCACGGACCACTGTTCCAAAAATCTGTGGGGTGTAAATGCCCACTGTACACCTAACAACATTACGTGAGGGGTGCATCATGCCTGATGAAGCTGGTTGTCCAGCGAAACGCGTTGCATGCCGAGTATATAAATCATTTTACCTTTGAAGTCTTGTGCGCTGCTTTTATCCTGGGTTGTTCCTTGGAGGGATCCGTCTGAGTATCTCAGCATACTAGCCCTCAGCCTGGCATCACGAACTATAGGGTTAACATTAACCCCTGATATACCAAAGCAAATCCCTGACTGTACTACCCCTACCCCTGAGGCCTACCACAGATATCAGCAGTCATCCCGTTCCGATCACCGAACGAGATCGCTCTGCACGTAATGACGGGCAATACAGGGGCCGGAGCATTGTTACATCACGGCTCCGCCCCTCGTGACATCATGGCCCGCCCCCGTCAATACAAGTCTATGACAGGGGACGTGGCGGTCGTCACGCCCCCTGCCATAGACTTGCTTTAAGGGGACGGGCCGTCATGTCATGAGGGGCGGAGCCATGAACTCGCTCTGTGCAGTAATGATAGCGGGGTGCCGCAGCGGCGATCCCCGGGGTCCCCAGCAGCGGGACCACGGTGATCTAACATCTTATCCCTTATCCTTTGGATAGGGGATAAGATGCCAGGGGCGGAGTACCCCTTTAAGGGATAAATGACAGTTATTAGCATGAATGCTGATGTCTATCATTATCGCTACATCCTAGCTGCTGATAGTTGCGTATAAAACAAGCGCAGCTCCTGAGCTCATTTCATAGTTATCATTCACACAAATAAGGCTTATGTCGGATAGCGGTTAAATAGAGAGGGCAATAGTGAATGGTTAGGCAAGAATAAGGTTTTAACCAGAGATAAGTTGTAAAATACATTTAATAGGCTTTATAAGTAAAAAAGGCTGGTCATGTCATGGTGGACTTTCATGACATATTGACAGCCTGGCTACAGGGTCTACAAGACTACAGGTGAGTGTCTGCCATTGTGGATGAAGTATGGTTTGATTTGTCAATAGGGTATGGAAAAAAGTTCTCTTATCCTATTCCTTTGGTTCACTCAAAAGATAAGCTGTTCTATATAGGGATGCCCCGAAAGGGACATTTTGGACCAAAACGCATAGGCTGTGCTCGGCCGTAAACCAAAACCGAAAATGAATTGCCCCGCCCCCTTTTTTTAAATATTGTTTTTATTTAAAAAAAAATTTGGGGGGGGGGGGGATGTGATGTGACCAAAATCTGCAATTTTTGTGTTTGGGATGTTTTTGTGCATTCACGCCGTTTACAGTGCAGGATCAGAAACATATTAATTCTGTTTCAATAATTTTTATTAAACAAATTTTTCTATTTTTCTTAACAAACAATCAAACAAATACAAAACAATGTATAATTCATAGTATCTCACACTAAGCAGTCAAGTACATTAAAGTGAACATGTAACAAACATGAGGATAAGAGGATTCTGTACATTCAGCCACTGGTAATAAACAGCAAAATGTCCTAGAAAAAGGTTTATGTCCTAAACAGAAGAAATTAGAGCATTGCCTCCTAATATATCCAATATATATAATTGGTTAAAGGTGAACGGTCAGAATAAAAGTAATGTAAACCGATAGATGTGAATAATAAATAATAATGAGTGTTAATATAATAGTGTCGCCCATGAAAAATATAAGCATGTTGGTCGGTTAGAAGGAGAGGGAAGGGAACCGGAAGGGGGGAGGGATGGGGGGGAGGGAACCGGAAGGGGGGGGGGGAGGGAAAGGAGGGGGAACGGAACTGCAAAGAAAATTATGAATTGTCAGGGAACGCCTTATAGTGAGGTGACGACAACCATCTTTCCCACCTATTCAGGAACCTAGGGAATGTACCATTACCCAGGGCTATAATTTTTTCGTACATACAGGTAGTGTTCAATTTATTTATCACCTCTGTCAATGATGGTACCACTCTAGATTTCCATACTTTTGTTATAGAAACTTTAGCAATGACACAAATAAGACACATCAAATCTTTCATTTCTGAAGGGATGTTATGCATGTGGAGAAATAATAGGGCTAGTTGGGGTGTCCATACAAGTTTTGTCTGCAGAATCTCTTCAATTAAATTGCGACATGCTGCCCAGAAGGGAACAATTAAGGGACATTCCCATGTACCAGCGATCCCCTTACCCCACATCCCCTCCAACCCATAGGGGAAGACCCAGGGTATATACATGCCAGCCATTCTGGAGTGTAGTACCATTGCAATGTGGATTTCGTTATGGACTCAACATGTGAGACACACTGAAGGGCTCTACGTGCAACCCTGAAGGCCTGCCTCCATTCTTGGTATGTAACAGAGACATTTAAGGATCTCTCCCACGTATGGAAGGGGTGTGATTTGTGGAAGGAGGTAGATTGAGTAAAATTGGAGTATATTAATTTTAATCCCTTTAATTTACTGTGTAGAAAAGCTAGAGTTGCCGTATTAGGGTGAGTGTCTGAGGGGGAAATTGTGTTAAGAAAATGTCTGATTTGCAAGTATTTATAAAAATCTGATTTGTGCAGTGAGTACTTCCTCTGGAGGTCTTGGAAGGTTAACAACCTGCCGGTTTTGTATAGATATTGACATGTGTAATGCCTCGTGTTATCCAGTTAGATAAATCAATCTGCGAAATTGAGGATTCTACAAAAGTGAGAGGGAGAGACATGCAAACAGCGACAGTATCAGTATTTGTAGAGGATAGATATTTCAGCCAAGCGTTATACGAGGCTTTAACAATAGGATTAGAGATGGGAAGTGGGGCTATGTTTTTCCAAAATGGGTGCATCATCACATCAGTGATACGGTATGGGAGGGTATTTGTATGCTCTATATGAACCCATGGTATTTCTAAATTCCCCCTCCACCATCCCCTCAGTGAGCCCACCAAGGTCGCAATATAGTAGCCATGTATATTTGGTACGCCCACGCCGCCTGCATCTCTCGATTTTGTCAGTATTTTGGCTGCCAGTCTCGGTTTCTTCCCCGCCCATACAAACTCTGAGATGATTGCTTTTGCTGTGGTAAAAAAAGAATTTGGGACATATATGGGCACAGTTCTGAACAGGTATAAAAACCTTGGCAATGAAAACATTTTAAATGTGGCCACCCATCCCACCCAGGAAATCTCAAACTTGGCCAATCTACGGGCCTCCTCTGCAATCGTTTTCAGAAATGGTTCATAATTAATTTGATACAGTGTTTTATGGGGAAAAGCCAGCTTAATACCCAGATAGGTGACGTCCGTTGTATGCCAGTGGAAAGGGTGATGTTGCTTAAGACATTGTATGATGTGGTCTTTTAGAAATAACGGCATAGCTTGGGTCTTAGAGGCATTCAAATGGTAATTAGATAAGTCCCCAAATTTATGTATGGTGTCTAGTGCAGCTGGAGTTGAAAGGGAGGGTTTTGTAAGGGTCAGGATGATGTCATCCGCATATAGGGATATGAGATGTTGTTTATCTCCTATTTGGACACCAGATATCTGTGGGTTATTTCTGAGTGCATATGCAAGTGGTTCCAGGCATAGGATAAAAATGAGGGGGGAAAGGGGGCACCCCTGTCTCGTGCCATTACTTATGTTCAAAGGGACGGACAAGGCTGTTTGTAAACACCCTAGCAGAGGGGCAGGTGTATAGGGACGTAATTGCCCGTAAAATCGGGCCAGCAAAGTCCAAATAATGTAGCACCGAGAAGGCATACGACCAGCGTAGCCGGTCGAACGCCTTCTCGGCATCGAGGGCGAGGACCAGTGTAGGGATATGTTCCCTCTCAATGTGATGAAAGACGTTAAGCAGGCGTCTTGTGTTGTCCGAGGCCTGTCGGCCAGGTACAAAACCTGATTGGTCCACATGCACCAATGTTGGTAAGATCGCAGCCAAGCGGGTAGCTATTATCTTAGCAAAGATCTTTAGATCCTGGTTAAGCAATGAGATTGGCCGGTAATTTTGGGCTTGGTCTGGGAACTTCCCTGGCTTGGGGAGTGTTACTATGAGAGCTTGGAGATTTTCAGCTGGAAATTTCCCTTGTATCATGGCAGCCTGACAAAATCCTGTTAGGAAAGGGGATAGGGTGTCACTAAACGTTTTATAATATAAGTTAATAAATCCATCTGGTCCTGGTGCTTTTTGGGAGGGAAGGGATTTTACTGTTTTAACCACCTCAGCCACTGTAATAGGTCCATTGAGGGTTTGCAATTGGAAAGGAGTAAGCTTGGGAAGGTGTAAGCCCGAGAGGAAGGTTTGTATAGAATCATCTAAGGAAGGAGGGGAAGGGACAGAGTCTTGTAGGTTATATAGAGATTCATAAAACGCCTGGAAACAGTTTGCTGTTCCCTCTGGAGTATATTCTATATTACCTGAGATGGGATGTTTAAGTTGTGCTATGCGGGAACGCTCATGTCTACTTTTAAGGCGTGAGGCTAGTGGTTTGCCTGCTTTGTCGTTTTGCGAATAGTATCTAGCTTTTGTTCGCCTAAGATTTTTTTCATAGTTAAACAATAGTAAACTTCGAAGTTCCTGTCTGAGGGTGAAAAGTTGTGCAGCTAGGTCGGGGGAGGGGGTAGATTTATTTAAGTCCTCTAGGTTTTTCAGGTTATCTAATATGTCAGATATTGACATAAGTGCGTCTCTTTTTTTTTTTTTTTACAGATAGAGCCATATTTAATGAAGAGCCCCCTTATGTAAGCCTTATGGCAATTCCACAAAGTGAAGGCATCCACCCCAGGAATCGCATTAGTGACAAAGAAATCAGTGAGATTATGTTGTAGCTGTTGAACATGTTCCGGGTGAGACATTAAAAAAAGGCTAGCTCTCCACAAATAGGTGGGGGGGAAAGTAGACTTTTCATGTAATGATAAGGAGATTGCAGCATGATCTGACCAAGAAATAACTTCAATGGTAGAATCTGCTAGGTTGGAAATTAAGGCCCGGTCCACTAGGAACATGTCCAGACGGGAGTATGTATTATGCGTCAGAGAGTGGTGTGTGTAATCTTTATCCAGTGGATGCTGTACCCTCCAAGCATCGTACAATTCCTCTGATCGAATCAGGGAGGCTAGGGAAGCTGGGGAAAGGCGTGAAGTGGAGGTAGAATCTATGTGAGGGTCAACTACTAAATTAAAATCTCCACAGATTATGTATGGACCCTGTTTAATTCGCTTAGCAGCTCTAAAGACACTGCGCAAAAAAACATATTGACCTAAGTTTGGCGCATATAAAGAAATCAATGCATAGGATACATTATTAATAGTGCAGGCTAAAACTGTAAGCCGCCCATTGGAGTCACATATAGAGTCAGTCACAGAAAAGACGACAGTATTTCTAACCGGGACCATCACACCCATGGATTTAGTTTTGTAATGGGAATGGAATATTTGTGAAAACAGTGGATGTTTTAGTCTGAAAGAATCTTTGCTCAATAGATGTGTCTCCTGGGCGCATATAACATCTGCCCCTAAGGACACAGGAAAGCTCTTTTATGTGGACTATTTAAACCGTTTACATTTTTACTTAACAACTTAATGACCATAGAGTAAGAGAAAAAGCAAGATAATTAAAGGTGAGTACAGGTGAGGGATTGACCACAAGCGCCTCCCAGCCAGCACGCTCGGGTCATATGAGTGTGGGCAATGCAATGCAGGCAAGCAGTAAGTATGACCTCTTACCACACAACAAAACAATACAAACAATGCAAACCAGTAAACCATAAGTATGAAAAAGGATATGGCAGGTGAAGGCCGAAGCCTATCTTCCTGAGTGGGGGAAATGTCCATGCCGAGGCTGGACCAAACTTCACGGCCGCGCAGCCCTAAATATGGTAAAGAGCATCATATTCCAGAGTCAAAGTACAGTGGTCCCTCAAGTTACAATATTAATTGGTTCCAGGACGACCATTGTGTGTTGAAACCATTGTATGTTGAGACCATAACTCTATGGAAACCTGGTTATTGGTTCTGAAGCCCCAAAATGTCATCCGAAAATAGGAAAAAGTGAGGATTAAAGATAAATAAGTAGATAACTAATAGAGATAAAGCAAATCCTTACATATAAAAGTAATAAAGATCTGCTGGGAGCTGTAAATCACTGTCTATTTCAGTGTTTCCCAACCAGGGTGCCTCCAGCTGTTGCAAAACTACAACTCCCAGCATGCCCGGATAGCCAAAGGCTGTCCGGGCATGCTGGGAGTTGTAGTTTTGCAACAGCTGGAGGCAACCTCTTTGGGAAACACTGGTCTATGTAGAAGACAGAAGCTTCTTCAGGGTCCTGTACAGTACACAGTGTCCTATAAAAAAAAAAAAAAGGAAAATGTTACCCTCACCTGGTGCCCAAAGGAGAAGCTAACCTTGGCACAGGTAAAGAGTACAGAACATGTAATACCTCTCTGTACTGTAGGGGGCGCTACCAGACACCAGTCACTGCATACACTTCAGTAACACAGGTAAAGAGTACAGAACATGTAATACCTCCCTATACTGTAGGGAGCGCTACCAGACACCAGTCAGTGCATGCACTTCAGTAATACAGGTAAAGAGTACAGAACATGTAATACCTCCCTGTACTGTAGGGGGCGCTACCAGACACCAGTCAGTGCATACACTTCAGTAATACAGGTAAAGAGTACAGAACATGTAATACCTCCCTGTACTGTAGGGGGCGCTACCAGACACCAGTCAGTGCATACACTTCAATAATACAGGTAAAGAGTACAGAACATGTAATACCTCCCTGTACTGTAGGGGGCGCTACCAGACACCAGTCAGTGCATGCACAGGGGTTTTACCAGTGAAATATCCATTCTGATTGGTCGGTTCTTCCAGCCATTGACACGTTTCGCAGATTCCAAAGCATTGTATGTTGAGTCTGGTTTCAAGTTACAATGGTCAAGAAAAGACCATTGTATGTTGAAACTATTGTATGTTGAGGCCATTGTAAGTTGAGGGATCACTGTACTGTGGACCATTCATCTTGAACTTTGTGGATCGGAGACTTAGATGTGCCTTTGCTCGGATTCAGGGAAATGTTCCAGCGTCGCAGGAGATCTTCTCCTTCTTCCAATGAGTGGATCACAAAAGTCGCATCCTCATGTCTGATCATGAGACGCACAGGAAACCCCCATCGGTATTGGATCTTTGATGAGCGGAGAGCAGACGTAATTGGTTGGAGTGCACGACGTAGTTGGAGAGTAGCCGCTGATAAGTCTGCGTAGATCGCAACATGATGATAGGGTGCTGGTAGTCCGCCATTGAGGCGTGAAAAGTTCATCAGCTTCTCTTTAACAGAAAAGAAGTACACCCTCGCCAGGATGTTTCGCGGCACTGATTCATCCAGATGTCTTGGCCCGGGTACTCTGTGCGCTCTATCTATTTCCAATTCTTGAGAAGAGCAGGATGGGAGTGTTGCTTGGATGAGAGATCGGACATAGGCAGGTATATCAGCCGGCGCAACTAATTCAGGCACCCCACGCAATTTTATATTGTTGTGCCGACTGCGGTCCTCTAGGTCAGCGACCTTAGCTTTCAAAGCAGCTATGTCATTTGCTGCAGAGTTGTGAGAGTCAATGTCCCCAAATTTATGCTCAAGATGATCAACTCTAGCCCCCAGGTCTTCCACTGTGCCATGGATAGGATTAATCACTGCCAGAATATCTCTCCTGAAAGACTTTTGCAGAGTAAGGAGCATATGTTTGATTTGAGTGTCAGTTACAGCCTTATCACAGACTGATACGCCTTGTAAATCATCCTCTTCTGCTGGAAGAAAGAAGCCATGCAGGGGAGTGAGCAGCTCGCTGTGTTATCTCAGGCCTCTGTGCTGATAACCCCGTCGGCCCAGGCAGGGAGGGGGAGGGGCATGCAGCATGTGAGGACAGTACCTGCGATCTCCGTTCCAGAGATGAAGCAGGGGACGCTGGTGCAGACACTGGAGAACTTGTGGCAGGTAGATGTTCCTCTCTGTGTATCTCAGGGTCAGAAGTGGAGCGTCTGAGCATTGCAGGAGAGGTGTTTGTTAGCTGTGATGGCCGGAGCTCTGGGTCCTGCAGGTTGCCGGTGCCATCTTGAGATGCAGGCCTCTGCTTAGTGAAATAGAATTTTGCTAGTGATCCTTGCCTGGAAACTTTCTTTCTCCTGACAGGTATGCTGACAACTGTTTCCCACCTCTGGGGGTGCTGTTTCAGCTCTAGAAGTCGCTTTGTAGTTGCTCTTAGGACTATAAAATGCAGAGCTCTGCTAAAATGTGACCATTTAGTCCAGCAGCCAGGCCACGCCCCCAGAAACATATTAATTCAATAGTTGGGACAATTATGCACGTAGTGACACCAAATATATTTATTTTTATTATTTTTTATTTATTTTTTATTTGAAAAATGGGAAAAGGAGGGTGATTTAAACCTTTTATATGGAAGGGGTTAAGGGGTGTTTTTTATACTTTTAGTTTTGTTTTTTTAAACCATTAGAGGACATAGTTTTAAATTAGAGGGACAAAGGCTTAAAAGTAATATCAAGAAGTATTACTTTACTGAGAGAGTAGGGGATGCATGGAATAGCCTTCCCACAGAAGTGGTATCTGCAAATACAGTGAAGGAGTTTAAACATGCATGGGATAAGCATAAGGCTATCCTTCATATAAGATAGGGCCAGGGACTATTCATAGGATTCAGATTATTGGGCAGACTAGATGGGCCAAATGGTTCTTATCTGCCGACACATTCTATGCTTCTATGTTTTTCTTTTTACACTTTATTAGTCCCCTTAGCTGACTTTTAGGAGGAATCATTAGATTTCTTATACAGATCTGTGCTCATTTGGTTGAGCCTGCTCCAGTCAAGATCAATCAAATGAAGAGCCAAAGACACCAGTGATACAGAGGCTACCTCCCCAGTGGATTTCCCCCCACCCCCAAAATGCGCTGTGGGGGAGCAATCCACCTCACTGGACCACCAGGGAGTATTTACATGGCCATTTAGACATCACTGTCTGTTTTGTCAGCTAGCAGCGGCGGCCCCCAGCTACAAGAATTATCAGGAGGCTGCTGGGTATGGCATGCGCTCGAGTCAGGAGCCCGCGCCATACACTGTTAACAGCACAATTACGTGGTCGTTACCCAGTTAAATGACGGACATCAGAGCAATCTCCAATGTCAACATTAGAGGCAGATGTCAGCTGCTGATAGCAACAGGCATCTCCTATTTATGACGTGGACCCGACCAATAATATGCATGTATGCCATGGGTCGGGAAGGGGTTAAGCCACACCCACCAAAATTGTCAGCGGAAAAATCCCTTAGCGAAAAAAGCCGAAAGGGCCATTTTCGAACAACAATTTGGCCACCCAAATTTCGGAGCACCCCTAGTTCTATAAGTATTTGACAGCCATATAGGGGAAGGGGGAGTATTGATAAGTTATACATTTGACTCACTAAGTAGAGATACTCACAATGCACTGTAACGGTGATTGACAGTTGTTATGGACCAATCCAAAATGGCCAGCCCCTGCCCATATAAGGGACCTGCGCCATCTTGATCCCTCTCTTGGGTTGCTGACTCTGGAAGAGGTAGGACCTCCGCAGCTTACAAGACGATTTGCTAGGCCAAAGCCTTGTGGCCTAGGCCTCTAACATGGCGGATAGACTAAGCAATTCCCCGCTACTCATCGCAAGATCACTGGACCTAAACGCACCCCTAAATCCAGCGGATCTCTGCTATACAATCCTTAAGAAGCTAAATTGAGCTTATCTGATCCCAACCAACTGTTAATCGCTGCTCAAGCCATATGCATAGAGACTCTGTTATTTGGACTGTTACTATTGCTGCATGTACAGAAATTCTTCAGTAAAAGTTCCTGCAAGTTTTCAGTTAACAGTGGTTGTGGACCATCCTTTATTTCTGCATCACCTGTTGCTCTTGGGAAGGGTGGCAATAGGCCTATCAAGAAACACAGCATTTAACCCTCACCCTGGCGTCACGAGTGACAAGGGTTAACAGCGCCCTTAAATATCCTGAACAGCAACGCCCTAACTACCCTACACACCCACAAGGCTTTATCCCAATTCCGCCACCACAAGCCTTTTTGACGTCACCAACAGTCACAGACTTTATTCATGTGTCGCAGACCGCATTATCGTGTACAAGAGCGGTGCGTGTGGTGCAACTTGCAAGGGGGCCACGCGAAAAGTAAGGGGGGCAGCGAAAATTCATGAACAGCAAGAATGTGTAAACTGCAAAACGAATTTATGCTACGATCCTCTGGCCTGGTCAGCACAGGAAGAGTTAACCTGCTACCAGAGAAGCACACGAAAAAGGCCCACGCTGCGCCACGTCCCGCCCCTGGGCGTGGCTGCCATGTTGCTGTGTCGCAACCGAAAGGGAACTTGGAGACACAGGAGTTGTTTCAGGGAGGACCGGAAGTCGAGGCTGCACCGATGACATCCTTCCTGCCGGTCGCCATTTTGGGGAAGCCCACTATAAAAGACACCACATACAGCGACCTCTTCAGTCTGCACAAGGAGCCAGAAAGTACAGACATGGCGGAGAGCAGCATTCTGCGTGGTGAAGATAACAAAATGGCACCGGAACAGCGGAAAGTCGTGGCAGTCACAGCCCGACTTTTCCAAGAACTTGCTGACCATCTGCAGCGGTTCTCATTAGCTGGCAATCTTCCCCCACTGCCTGATGATGACGACGACGATTGGCCAGAGACACCTCCAGCGGAGAGCGCAGGGACGCCTGGAGGTGCATCACCGGTGAGATTGTCCCCTCACCACAGAACTTGGGGCTCGTCTGCAGTGAGTACCCCACTAGAGGCGGCCTATTCTTCCTCCTCCAGCCCTGAAGCTAAAATACCTTTATCTATTTGCCCAAGTGGATCTTCGGGGATGAGCCGGGACTCATCGAGTATATGCACGCAGTTCTACAACCTATACCTGGGAAGCCACTCCCACCAATTCCAGCCGCACAAAGGGAAAGGGCCCATCAAGAAGCTGAGCTGGCTGAGCTGATGGATAAACTAAAGGCCTGACACAGAGAACTGTACGCCCCTAAGCATGTGCATTTGCCTCCTGAAGAAAGAATTCGCTACCAGGAGAATACTAAAGAAATGGAAGCTTTATTCATCTGCAAATGGGACCATCCCCGAGAAGGGGAGGAGCCTCTAGAACGACGAAGAGCAACTGTGGCCAAGTTCGACAAGGTCAGAGGTTATGGGACACTCCTAGATTGCCATACAGGGCAAACCATCCTCGTAAACCGGTGAGCAGTACAGAGGCCATATCTTCATAAAAAGTTCTACTCCTTGGAAGTGGGTGAAATTGTGGAGTACACCCCCGTTCAGAGCCTGCGTGGAGAAGGTCACAAGACCAACAGCCCCAATACAACTTTCCTTCAAATACTTTCCATCTACAGATTGGGAATCAGATCCCTTCAACTTGAGGCCGAAATGGTCTGCTCCTGATGCCTCCATCAACGTACTCAAGGAGGAGGAGCCTCCACAACATCAATCATCTTCTGTGTACAGTAAAGTGCCAAGTCCTGCTCAAGATCAAGAAAGTAAGCCTAAATTGCGGGCACCAAAGACCGTACCTAGACCCTCTCGGAGCAATGAGAGTTTGTCTGTTCCAGAGGTACCAACGTATGTACCTAGGCCCTCTCGGAGCAATGAGAGTTTGCCTCCTGCACAGGTACCAACTTATGTACCAAGGCCCTCTTCCGACGTGGAGAGTTTGCCTGCTTCCAGGGTACCAACGAAAGTGCTTTGGCCCACTCCTGATATGGAGATGGTGCTAAAACCTTATGCACCAACTGTGATCCCAGCCAGTAAGCCTTTGGTCATTCTAAATCCTATTGTTACCCATTCTACTCTCACCAATGTGGTGTGGGAGAGTTCTACAAGAGGCACAAGAAGATTCTGGAGAAATGTCTTTTGAGGGACTGTAAAGTAATGTTTATTGCTTTTCTATGCTAACCACTTTTGTTTTTCAGTAACCAAGTTCAAGACATGTGCCTAGCAGGACTGTGCTAAGATTGTTCCAGTTTCAAGTTCAGCAACGTAACCATCAAGCTTTGTGCCTGACCATCAGGTCAAGAGACTCCTAGCCAGTAGGAGATTCGTAAGTTTTTGTGCCGGTTGATTTGGGACAACCGTGGAATATAGACTCCTAGTGTAGGTGGACTGCAGATCCTTATACGTCCATTCTATGTATATAACCCTATATTTATAGGACTCTCTTGCTAAAATGTGCACTTATCAGGTGTATGCGCCTGAACCTTGTTGGAGTGTTAATAAATGTATAATAAAAATGTATATGGTTCTTGTACACAGAATAGTAGCTTCGTGTCTGTGTACATAAAAAGTAAGTAAAGGTTGTACACGGAAAATTTTCCGCTAGATGCACGTGTACACCAAAACCAAAAATGTAAATAACTCTTACATACATGTATATATAAATGTATAAAAAAAATGCTAAAAGGTGTTTTAGTAGTTGTTAAATAGGTGACTCTCTTGGCTCCTCCAAGAGTAGCATTCCAGTCGCCAATCGCTAGCACCTGTCTCAACAAAAATAACAGGGTAACTTACCCTTAAGATAGCAAGACTAACTAGTAAGCAGTACTTGCACACGTAGTGCTTAAAGAAACTCATTTAAATGTACTACCTCAGTCTACTTCAGTACATACACAAAAACAAAAAATATCTCACATTCAAGAAACACTTAGGAATTGTAGCCTATTGATACCCAATTGATGCCACTGTTAGGTACACTCATATTTCTCTTCTCTGTATTACGTGTGTGAGATGCTCTACCTGGCCAGTAGGTGCTCTTGCGAGTTTAGAATTAAACACGTATTTCTAAAGGTAACCTAGGTAGGTTATACTGTTGTGTTCTAGGGGTAAGTAGCGTGTCGCGGATAGACCCTAGTAGCCATCCTTATTGGTAGAGAGCCTCGGGCAAGCCAATATACTCTTCTGTGTACTCACAGGTGACTCATCGTGGCAAAAAAAAAAAAAATGTGGTGAGATTTCAAAATGTGTAGACAGCTTGAGACTAAAGGTTATAGAGAGCTGTATATATATATATATATATATGTCTAGGTAGCCTCATAACTGTTATAGAGAGCTATAATAAATGTCTAAGGATCTAGAAACTAAAGGTTAGATAGCTTCCTCACTGTCTAGATAGGTTCAAATGTCTAGATAGCTTCAATATTGTCTAGTCAAGATGCTAGTCAGAGTAACAAGCAAGTATAAATGTGTTCAATGTTTACTTAGGTTTTGTCAGGATGTATAGAAAAAATTATATATATATATATATATATATATATATATATATATATAGATAAAATCCTGTTCTAGTCCTAGTTCCTCTGCCTTAGGGGACAGGCGTCGGGGTCGACTTATTTTAAGTAAGGGGGTTTGTGGTGTCCCGGTACCGTATTGTATACGTTACCTTTATAGAGGTCCCCATAGTCAGAGTCCCTAGGACGTCGGGGTCCCTCTTTTGTAGTTTTCCCCTTGTCACCCCTCGAAGTTCATATAAGTATAAGTATAAGTACATATATATGTATATATGTAATTTCATACCTATTCAAGCGTAGCAGGACCTGCGGGTCACGTGATTAGTTCAGGACTCTATGGTTTTGCAACAGGACCTTTGGAGGTTCCCGTGACGTGTTCACCCACAATGCACTGTAACAGTGAGTGACAGTTGTTACGGACCAATCCAAAACGGCCAGCCCCTGCCCATATAAGGGACCTGCGCCATCTTGATCCCTCTCTTGGGTTGCTGACTCTGGAAGAGGTAGGACCTCCGCAGCTTACAAGACGATTTGCTAGGCCAAAGCCTTGCGGCCTAGGCCTCTAACATAGCGGATAGACTAAGCAATTCCCTGCTACTCATCACAAGATCACTGGACCTAAATGCACCCCTAAATCCAGCGGATCTCTGCTATACAATCCTTAAGAAGCTAAATTGAGCTTATCTGATCCAAACCAACTGTCAATCGCTGCTCAAGCCATATGCATAGAGACTCTGTTATCTGGACTGTTACAATTGCTGCATGTACAGAAATTCTTCAGTAAAAGTTCCTGCAAGTTTTCAGTTAACAGTGGTTGTGGACAATCCTTTATTTCTGCATCACCTATTGCTCTTGGGAAGGGTGGCAATAGGCCTATCAAGAAACACAGCATTTAACCCTCACCCTGGCGTCACGACAGTGCCCTTAAATATCTTGAGCAGCAACACCCTAACTACCCTACACCCCCACAAGGCTTTATCCCAATTCCGCCACCACATATGAATGGTAAGACATTTGGAATTTTTTAAAATCAGGAAAACCACTGTAAAAATACGTCATTATGAGTGGATACACAGAGCTACCCAGTCCCTCTGTGACTGCCGTCGGCATATCTGCAGCATGAAATACACCTGCAGATCTGCCTAGTGTGACCTTGCCCTTAAAGAGAATCTGACACCCTGTTTACCTACACTAAACCCAATATACTGGGTTATAGTGTGGATGAACAGTTTTACAAAGAGTTGTCACTTACTTAAATCCGGCCAGTATGTGCAGATTTATTCCACTGTAATCTTCAGTTGCATTGCACAGCTCTGCACGGAGCAGCTCACTCAGCTCCCCATATTCTCTGTTTGTCCATCCCCCTTCGTTATTTTGCTGATGAATGCCGCGGATAAGTGGTCCAATCTCTATGCACCCACACTGCAGCATTCATCAGCATAATAATGAAGGGGGAATGCCAGATGGGAAATATAGAGGAGGCCGAGAAGCTGCTGAATACTACAGAGGAAATTATTTATTTTTGGAACACAGAGCTCTCTGCTGACATCATGAGCACAGTGCTCTCTGCTGACATCTCTGTCCATTTTAGGAACTGTCCAGAGCAGCATATGTTTGCTATGGGGATTTTCTCCTACTCTGGACAGTTCTTAAAATGGACAGAGATGTCAGCAAAGAGCACTGTGCTCGTGATGTCAGCAGAGAGCTCTGTGTTACAAAAAGAAAATAATTTCCTCTGTAGTATTCAGCCGCTATTAAGTACAGGAAGGATTTAGATTTTTTATTAGAAGTAATTTACAAATCTGTTTAACTTTCTGGCAGCAGTTGATTTAAAAAAAATAAAGTTTTCCACCAGAGTACATCTTTAACCCATCCCCGACCAATGACATACATGTACATCATGACCGGGAAGGTTTTCCTGACCTATGACGTACATGTACGTCATGCAGATACTGGCCGCTACTCACGGCATTCCCCTGCGCCTGGTAAGATGGTGGCTATCACTAAAAGCCAGCCATCTTGCCTTGGGACCTAGGGGGGTTTCGTCCCCCCCCCCCCCCCTCACAGCGATTGCTCCTATCAGCTAGTCAAATCTAACTAGCTGATGGCAGCGTTTCACGCATAAAAATTCTAAGCAGCGGTGTGTGTGTGTCCCAATCATGAGGATGGGGACACACACACTGCTCTGCAGTGGTCAGGTATTCATGAAATGCAACTTTTCCGTTTTTCGCATATTTTGTCGCAACTGCGTTCAGTTAGGCACAGATCTACACCAGCCCTGACTTGGCTTACAAAACTGACTGTTGACAGCATTATTAAAAAGTCACACATTTTGTTGCACGGGATAAAAAGTCACACAAAAAGTCGCAGAGGAATCACCATACAAAGCGGAGTACTGAAGTAAGAAATGTGATCAGCACCAGATGTATTACTTGCCCTGCACCTTGTAGTACATTTGGTGCCGGTACACAGTTTCCTCCACATGAATTAATGGGGTAAAAAGACGTTCACCTACACCACTCTTGATGAATAACCCCCAATATATATAATATATATATATATATATATATATATATATATATATATATATATATATATATTCAGATATATATATATATATATATATATATATATATATATATATAATACAGGAATTTAAGTGCACTACTGTGGTAGATGTAAACAATGACATTAGCTAACCCTCAACACTGATGTTAAAATTGAGACATTAGCCAGTATATCCTTGTATGAAAGACATACCTGAGCCCGCACACCAACGCCAAGGTTTCTCAAGTGGCACGGGACCTAACACTAACCTACATGTGCGTGATAAGCAAAAACCAGGGGCCAGTGGACAATGCTCATAATAATGTAAGCCTTCTAATGTCGTTAAAAAGTAAAAGAACATCTAACAAATGATGCCAGCATAAAGTAGACATGTTGTGGATGTAAATTAATAACTAAATGTATTTGGCATGACTATTTCTCTTACAAGTAGAGAGTTTCAAACATAGAGAAATTAAGTGTTGTCACGATGCCGGCTGGCAGGAGGTGGATCCTCTGTGCCAGAGAGGGATTGGCGTGGACCGTGCTAGTGGACCGGTTCTAAGCTACTACTGGTGTTCACCAGAGCCCGCCGCAAAGCGGGATGGTCTTGCTGCGGCGGTAGTAACCAGGTCGTATCCACTAGCAACGGCTCAACCTCTCTGACTGCTGAAGATAGGCGCGGTACAAGGGAGTAGACAAAAGCAAGGTCGGACGTAGCAGAAGGTCGGGGCAGGCAGCAAGGATCGTAGTCAGGGGCAACGGCAGGAGGTCTGGAACACAGGCTAGGAACACACAAGGGAACGCTTTCACTAGGCACAAGGGCAACAAGATCCGGCGAGGGAGTGCAGGGGAAGTGAGGTATACATAGGGAGTGCACAGGTGAAGACACTAATTGGAACCACTGCGCCAATCAGTGGCGCAGTGGCCCTTTAAATCGCAGAGCGCTGCCGTAGCGAGGATGTTGCGAGCGCTCCGGGGAGGAGCGGGACCCGGAGCGCTCGGCGTAACAGTACCCCCCCCCTTGGGTCTCCCCCTCTTCTTAGAGCCTGAGAACCTGAGGACCAGACTTTTATCTAGGATATTGTCCTCAGGTTCCCAGGATCTCTCTTCAGGACCACAGCCCTCCCAGTCCACTAAAAAAAAAGTTTTTCCTCTGACCTTTTTGGAGGCCAGTATCTCCTTTACGGAGAAGATGTCTGAAGAACCAGAGACAGGAGTAGGAGAAATAAGTTTGGGAGAGAAACGGTTGATGATGAGTGGTTTAAGAAGAGAGACATGAAAGGCATTAGGAATACGAAGAGAAGGAGGAAGAAGAAGTTTGTAAGAGACAGGATTAATTTGGCACAAGATTTTGAAAGGACCAAGATAGCGTGGTCCCAATTTGTAGCTGGGAACACGGAAGCGGACATATTTAGCGGAGAGCCATACCTTGTCTCCGGGAGAAAAAATGGGGGGAGCTCTTCTTTTCTTATCAGCAAACTTCTTCATGCGTGATGAAGCCTGTAAGAGAGAATTTTGGGTCTCTTTCCATATGGTGGAAAGATCACGAGTTATTTCATCCACAGCGGGCAAACCAGAGGGTAAGGGAGTAGGGAGGGGGGGAAGAGGGTGACGGCCGTACACCACGAAAAATGGGGATTTGGAAGAAGATTCAGAGACTCTGAAGTTGTACGAGAATTCGGCCCATGGAAGAAGATCTGCCCAGTCATCCTGGCGGGAGGAAACAAAATGCCGTAAATAATCACCCAGGACCTGGTTAATTCTTTCTACTTGCCCATTGGATTGAGGATGATAAGCAGAAGAAAAGTTTAATTTAATCTTGAGTTGTTTACAGAGAGCCCTCCAGAATTTTGACACGAATTGGACGCCTCTATCCGAGACGATCTGCGTGGGCAACCCGTGAAGACGAAAAATGTGTACAAAAAATTGTTTTGCCAACTGAGGCGCTGAAGGAAGACCAGGAAGAGGAATAAAATGTGCCATCTTGGAAAATCGATCAACGACCACCCAAACAACAGTGTTGCCACGGGATGGGGGTAAGTCTGTAATAAAGTCCATACCAATCAGAGACCAAGGCTGTTCGGGGACAGGCAGAGGATGAAGAAGACCAGCAGGCTTCTGGCGAGGAGTCTTATCCCGGGCACAGACAGTGCAGGCCCGCACAAAATCAACAACATCCGTTTCCAGAGTCGGCCACCAATAGAAACGAGAGATGAGTTGCAAGGATTTCTTGATGCCCGCATGGCCTGCGAGATGGGAGGAGTGACCCCATTTGAGGATTCCGAGGCGTTGGCGTGGAGAAACGAAGGTCTTCCCTGGAGGAGTTTGCCTGATGGAGGCTGGAGAAGTGGAGATCAGGCAGTCAGGAGGAATGATGTGTTGCGGAGAGAGCTCTACTTCCGAGGCATCCGAGGAACGAGAGAGAGCATCGGCCCTAATGTTCTTATCGGCAGGGCTAAAGTGAATTTCAAAATTAAACCGGGCAAAGAACAGAGACCACCTGGCCTGGCGAGGGTTCAGCCGTTGGGCAGACTGGAGATAGGAGAGATTCTTGTGATCGGTGTAAATAATAACTGGAAATTTTGATCCCTCCAGCAGATGCCTCCATTCCTCAAGTGCTAATTTAATGGCCAGTAGCTCTCGATCCCCGATGGAGTAGTTCCTCTCCGCCGGAGAGAAGGTCCTAGAAAAAAAACCACAAGTAACAGCATGCCCAGAAGAATTTTTTTGTAGAAGAACCGCTCCAGCTCCTACTGAGGAGGCATCAACCTCCAATAGGAAGGGTTTAGATGGGTCAGGTCTGGAGAGCACGGGAGCAGAAGAAAAGGCAGACTTGAGCTGTTTAAAGGCGTCTTCCGCTTGAGGAGGCCATGACTTAGGATTGGCGTTCTTCTTGGTTAAAGCCACGATAGGAGCCACAATGGTGGAAAAATGTGGAATAAATTGTCTGTAATAATTGGCGAACCCCAAAAAACGTTGGATAGCACGGAGTCCGGAGGGGCGTGGCCAATCTAAGACGGCAGAGAGTTTGTCTGGGTCCATTTGTAGTCCCTGGCCAGAGACCAAGTATCCTAGGAAAGGAAGAGATTGACATTCAAACAGACATTTCTCCATTTTGGCATAAAGTTGATTGTCTCGAAGTCTCTGAAGAACCATGCGGACATGCTGGCGGTGTTCTTCTAGGTTGGCAGAAAAAATCAGAATATCGTCCAGATACACAACAACACAGGAATATAAGAGATCACGAAAAATTTCATTAACAAAGTCTTGGAAGACGGCAGGGGCGTTGCACAGGCCAAAGGGCATGACCAGATACTCAAAGTGTCCATCTCTAGTGTTAAATGCCGTTTTCCATTGGTCCCCCTCCCTGATGCGGATGAGATTATAAGCACCTCTTAAGTCCAGTTTGGTAAAGATGTGGGCACCTTGGAGGCGATCAAAGAGTTCAGAGATAAGAGGTAGAGGGTAGCGGTTCTTTACCGTGATTTTATTAAGTCCGCGGTAGTCAATGCAAGGACGTAGGGAGCCATCTTTTTTGGACACAAAGAAAAATCCAGCTCCGGCAGGAGAGGAGGATTTGCGGATAAACCCCTTTTTTAAATTTTCCTGGATGTACTCAGACATAGCAAGAGTCTCTGGGGCGGACAGAGGATAAATTCTGCCCCGGGGTGGAGTAGTGCCCGGGAGGAGGTCAATAGGACAGTCATAAGGCTGTGAGGAGGTAGAGTCTCAGCTTGTTTCTTGCAAAATACGTCAGCATAGTCCATATAGGCCTTAGGGAGACCGGTTACAGGGGGAACCACAGGGTCACGGCAGGGAGTACTGGGAACCGGTTTAAGGCAGTCCTTGAAACAAGAGGTACCCCAGCTCTTGATCTCCCCTGTGGACCAATCCAGGGTTGGGGAATGGCGTTGAAGCCACGGTAGTCCAAGGAGAATTTCGGAAGTACAATTGGGGAGGACCAAAAACTCAATTTTTTCATGATGAGGTCCGATGCACATTAGGAGGGGCTCCGTGCGGTAACGTATGGTACAGTCCAATCTTTCATTGTTAACACAATTGATGTAGAGGGGTCTGGCGAGACTGGTTACCGGGATGTTGAACCTGTTGATGAGAGAGGCCAAAATAAAGTTTCCTGCAGATCCGGAATCCAAGAAGGCCATAGTAGAGAAGGAGAAGGTAGAGGCAGATATCCGCACAGGCACAGTAAGACGTGGAGAAGCAGAGTTGACATCAAGGACTGTCTCACTTTTGTGCGGAGTCAGCGTGCGTCTTTCCAGGCGGGGAGGACGGATAGGACAATCCTTCAGGAAGTGTTCGGTACCGGCACAGTACAGGCAGAGATTCTCCATGCGGCGTCGTGTCCTCTCTTGAGGTGTCAGGCGAGACCGGTCAACTTGCATAGCCTCCACGGCGGGAGGCACAGGAACGGATTGCAGAGGACCAGAGGAGAGAGGAGCCGGGGAGAAAAAACGCCTCGTGCGAACAAAGTCCATATCCTGGCGGAGCTCCTGACGCCTTTCGGAAAAACGCATGTCAATGCGAGTGGCAAGATGAATGAATTCATGTAGATTAGCAGGAATTTCTCGTGCGGCCAGAACATCTTTAATGTTGCTGGATAGGCCTTTTTTAAAGGTCGCGCAGAGGGCCTCATTATTCCAGGATAGTTCAGAAGCAAGAGTACGGAATTGTATGGCGTACTCGCCAACGGAAGAATTACCCTGGACCAGGTTCAGCAGGGCAGTCTCAGCAGAAGAGGCTCGGGCAGGTTCCTCAAAGACACTACGAATTTCCGAGAAGAAGAAGTGTACAGAGGCAGTGACGGGGTCATTGCGGTCCCAGAGCGGTGTGGCCCATGACAGAGCTTTTCCAGACAGAAGGCTGACTACGAAAGCCACCTTAGACCTTTCAGTAGGAAACTGGTCCGACATCATCTCCAAGTGCAGGGAACATTGTGAAAGAAAGCCACGGCAAAACTTAGAGTCCCCATCAAATTTATCCGGCAAGGATAGTCGTAGGCCTGAAGCGGCCACTCGCTGCGGAGGAGGTGCAGGAGCTGGCGGAGGAGATGATTGCTGAAGCTGTGGTAGTAGCTGCTGTAGCATCACGGTCAGTTGAGACAGCTGGTGGCCTTGTTGCGCTATCTGTTGTGACTGCTGGGCGACCACCGTGGTGAGGTCGGCGACAACTGGCAGAGGTACTTCAGCGGGATCCATGGCCGGATCTACTGTCACGATGCCGGCTGGCAGGAGGTGGATCCTCTGTGCCAGAGAGGGATTGGCGTGGACCGTGCTAGTGGACCGGTTCTAAGCTACTACTGGTGTTCACCAGAGCCCGCCGCAAAGCGGGATGGTCTTCCTGCGGCGGTAGTAACCAGGTCGTATCCACTAGCAACGGCTCAACCTCTCTGACTGCTGAAGATAGGCGCGGTACAAGGGAGTAGACAAAAGCAAGGTCGGACGTAGCAGAAGGTCGGGGCAGGCAGCAAGGATCGTAGTCAGGGGCAACGGCAGGAGGTCTGGAACACAGGCTAGGAACACACAAGGGAACGCTTTCACTAGGCACAAGGGCAACAAGATCCGGCGAGGGAGTGCAGGGGAAGTGAGGTATACATAGGGAGTGCACAGGTGAAGACACTAATTGGAACCACTGCGCCAATCAGTGGCGCAGTGGCCCTTTAAATCGCAGAGACCCGGCGCGCGCGCGCGCCCTAGGGAGCGGGGCCGCGCGCGCCGGGACAGGACCGAGGGAGAGCGAGTCAGGTACGGAAGCCGGGGTGCGCATCGCGAGCGGGCGCCACCCGCATCGCAAATCGCATCCCGGCTGGAGGCGGTATCGCAGCGCACCCGGTCAGAGGATCTGACCGGGGCGCTGCCGTAGCGAGGATGTTGCGAGCGCTCCGGGGAGGAGCGGGGACCCGGAGCGCTCGGCGTAACAAGTGTTTTTTAATTTTTCACAATATTTTAGTTTTTCACAAAAATTGCTTCATTTATCAACCAAAATTTACCACTAATATAAAGTACAATATGTCTCGAAAAAACTATCTCTGAATCACTTTGCCAGGTAAAAGCAGTTCAAAGTTATTACCACTTAAAGAGACACATGTCAGATTTGAAAAAAAACGGACTGGATCATGAAGGCCAAAACTAGCTGGGTTCTGAAGGGGTTAAGCACCTAAAAACATTTAGGAGCTCTTATTTGAGCTGAATAGTTTCATGGTCAGCTAATGAAGGAATCATCTTTATTAACTGGTTACAGCTCATTCTTAAAGTTGGCAAAATTGGCATTACAAAAGGACACACAATTCAGTTCTGGGTAAAGTGACCTGCAAAGGTGAAAATTTCCATTTCATTCTATGTCACTAAATTGTATAATGGAATAACACTTTTAGAGGATGCATATTCACTCTTTGAGGCAACTGGCAGAAAGGTTATGGATAAATAAACATATTTCTGCTGAACATCAAAGCGTCACCTCAGTGAGACATTACATCGACAAAGATGTGGTAGTATTTTGTAAGTAAATTGAATGTAAAATAAAATCTGCTTTAAAATGAATAAATAAATTGTGTGAAAAAATGAGGACAGTATCTAACAGTGGGTGGAGGGGCACATTGTGGCTGGCAATGAGGGCATTGTTCCTGGAAAGAGAATTATTGTAAGGGATTACCTATGAAGACACTGTATACATGCACCATAAGCATGATAAATGCATTGCTCTCAATGATTTATTCAAAAATTTGCATTTTTTTTTTATTTGACCCTCTCTGCTTGTAAGAAAGATCATTATGCCACATAAATTAGTTCATTATTCACATTTACAATACACATACATCATATTGAAATTGTTTCTTAACCCCTTAGGGACTATTTTCACCTTAAGGACTTTTTTTTTGCATTTTTCTTTTTTCCTCCTTCCCTTCTAAAAATCATAATGCTTAAAATTTTGCACCTACAGACCCATATAAGGGCTTGTTTTATGCGTCACCAATTGTACTTTGTAATGAAATAACTTAGTTTATAATATAACCTGCGGCAAAACCAAAAAATATATATTTGTGGGGTGAAATAAAAAAAGAAACACCATTTTGTAAGTTTTGTGGGCTCCCATTTCTACAAAAAGCACTTTTTGGTAAAAATGACACCTTATCTTTATTCTGTAGGTTCATATGGTTGCAAGGATAATACTTAAAAAAAATTATAAACTACATGCACCAAAATTTGTATGTTTAAAATTGGCATCTTCTCACCCCCATAACTTTTTTATTTTTCTGTGTACGGGACAGTATGAGGGTGCATGTTTTGCTCCGTCATCTGTAGTTTTTATCAGTACCATTTTTGTTTTGATGGGACTTTTTGATCGCTTTTTATTAATATTTTTATTGTACAGGATGGGACATTTATATGGATACACCTTAATAAAATGGGAATGGTTGGTGATATTAACTTCCTGTTTGTGGCACATTAGTATATGTGAGGAGGGAAACTTTTCAAGATGGGTGGTGACCATGGCGGACATTTTGAAGGCGGACATTTTGAATCCAACTTTTGTTTTTTGAATAGGAAGAGGATCATGTGACACATGAAACTTATTGGGAATTTCACAAGAAAAACAATGATGTGCTTGGTTTTAACGTACCTTTATTCTTTCATGAGTTATTTACAAGTTTCTGACCACTTATAAAATGTGTTCAATGTGCTGCCCATTGTGTTGGATTGGCAATGCAACCCTCTTCTCCCAGTCTTCACACACTGATAGCAATACCGCAAGAGAAATGCTAGCACAGGCTTCCAGTATCCGTAGTTTCAGGTGCTGCACATCTCGTATCTTCACAGCATAGACAATTGCCTTCAGATGACCCCAAAGATAAAAGTCTAAGAGGGTCAGATCGGGAGACCTTGGGGGCCATTCAACGGGCCCACGATGACCAATCCACTTTCCAGGAAACTGATCATCTAGGAATGCTCGGACCTGACATAATGTGGTGGTGCACCATCTTGCTGGAAAAACTCAGGGAACGTGCCAGCTTCAGTGCATAAAGAGGGAAACACATCATCATGTAGCAATTTCGCATATCCAGTGGCCTTGAGGTTTCCATTGATGAAGAATGGCCCCACTATCTTTGTACCCCATATACCACACCATACCATCAATTTTTGTGTTCCAACAGTCTTGGAGGGATCTATCCAATGTGGGTTAGTGTCTGACCAATAGCGGTGGTTTTGTTTGTTAACTTCACCATTCACATAAAAGTTTGCCTCATCACTGAACAAAATCTTCTGCGTAAACTGAGGGTCCTGTTCCAATTTTTGTTTTGCCCATTCTGCAAATTCAGTGCGCTGATCTGGGTCATCCTCGTTGAGATGCTGCAGTAGCTGGAGTTTGTAAGGGTGCCATTTGTGAGTAGCTAATATCCGCCGAAGGGATGTTCGACTAATGCCATTCTCCAGTGACATGCGGCGAGTGGTACGCCGTGGCTCTTCCTGAATGAAGCTAGGACAGCCACTGATGTTTCTTCATTAGTGACAGATTTCATCCGTCCACATTTTGGCAAATCCAACATTGAACCAGTTTCTCGAAACTTAGCAAGCAGTTTGCTAACTGTAGCATGGGAGATGGGTGGTCTCGTAGGGTGTCTTGCACTGAAATCTGCTGCAATGACCCGGATACTGCATTCACCAGACTTCAACACAATTTCTATCCGCTCCTCACGTGTTAACCTTGACAACATGTCAATGGCTGTAAACAAAGAGAAACTTGTAAATAACTCATGAAAGAATAAAGTTACATTAAAACCAATCACACCAGTGTTTTTCTTGTGAAATTTCCAATAAGTTTGATGTGTCACATGACCCTCTTCCTATTGAAAAAACAAAAGTTGGATTCAAAATGGCCAACTTCAAAATGGCCGCCATGGTCACCACCCATCTTGAAAAGTTTCCCCCCTCACATATACTAATGTGCCATAAATAGGAAGTTAATATCACCAACCATTCCCATTTTATTAAGGTGTATCTATATAAATGGCCCACCCTGTATTTGACCAAAAATGTACAATTTTGGTATTTTTTTTTTACGTGTACGCCATCGACCAAGTGGATTAGTTAACCTAATATTTTAATAGTTTGGATATTTATGCACGCGGCGGTACCACATATGATATTTTTATTCTGTATTACATTATTTTATTTAAAAAAATGGGATAAGGGGGTGATTTAAAGTTTTAATAAGGAAGGCGTTAGTGAACTTTTATTACAAAAAAAAAATGTTTACACTTTTTTTTTTTAGCCCCCATTGGCTAAAACATGCAATCTTCTGATTGCATACACTAATCAGTGCTATACCATTGCAAAGCACTGATCAGTGTAACCGGCGATCTGCTGCTCTAGCCTGCTGTGCAGGCATGGAGCAGTAGATAACCAATCGGACAACAGAGAGGCAGGTGAAGACCCTCCTGTCGTCCAGTAAGCTGATCGGGACATCGCGATATTGTCGCTATAGTACCCATCAGCTCCGCTGAGCTGCCGGGATTCTTTTACTTTCGCTTTAGACGCCACAATCAACTTTTATTGTGGCGTTTAAAAGGTTAATGCCGGCATCGGCCATGCCCGGCATAAGCCGTGGCTGCCTGTAGCAACCGGGACCCACCGGGTTTAACCTGTTTTCCGCTGGTGACAACAGTTTAAACCCGATAAACTGGACCAGTGTGTAAAGGGGTTATCCAGGGAAATGTTTTTTTTATATATATCAACTGGCTCCAGAAAGTTAAACAGATTTGTAAATTACTTCTATTAAAAAAATCTTAATCCTTTCAGTACTTATGAGCTGCTGAAGTTGAGTTATTCTTTTTCTGTCAAAGTGCTCTCTGATAACACCTCTCTCTGGAACTGTCCAGGGTAGAAGCAAATCCCCATAGCAAACCTCTTCTACTCTGTGCAGTTCCTGAGACAAGCAGATATGTCAGCAGAGAGCACTGTTGCCAGACAGATAAGAACAACTCAACTTCAGCAGTTGATAATTATTGGAAGGATTATGATTTTTTAATAGAAGTAATTTACAAATCTGTTTAACTTTCTGGAGCCAGTTGATCTAAAAAAGTTTTTTCCTGGAATGCCCCTTTAAAGGAGAACTTCAGCCAAATGAAATTAACTTTATATAGTTGCATATGCTTTATAGTTGCATATACTTTTGCAATGTCAAGATGACTATTTTTTATACATGCAGAGAATTTCAAATTTAGAAAAATTTCAATGTTTCAAATTTTTCACAAAAATTCTGAATGTATTAACCAGAATGTACACTGGGTGACATTTTGGTATTGGTCACTTTTGCTGTGGGTTTTTTGGCAAATACCCGCATAATTAATTGTATGTGTGATATAATGTACAAGTTCACCAAAGCTAAGAAAATTACTTTACAACACCATTTCTCACTTTGTAAAGCAGGTTTGCAGAGCAGCAATAAAGGTGGTCTCTGTCTGCGTTTTTTTCAACTATTGTAATTTTAATTAATTAAAGGCCACTGCATGTATAGTGGCCTACATAGACAAGTCTTCATAAATCACTTATATTGTAGGTTAAAAAAAATATGCATGTCCAAAAAAATCGGAAAAAAAACCCATGCACATTTGACCAAAACAAGTAAAAAAAAAATATGCTTAATAAAGTTGTTATCACATCAAGTTACTCATGTCAGTTATGAAAAATAGGGCCCTGGCACTAAGGCAAAAACAATGGCAAGGGTTTGAAGGGGTACTCCCCTGGAAAGAAAAATTTAAATCAATTGGTGCCAGAAAGTTAAACAGATTTGTAATTTACTTCTATTTAAAAATCTTAATCCTTACAATTCTTATTAGCTGCTATATGCCCACAGGAAGTTCTTTTCTTTTTTAATTTCCTTCCTGTCTGACAACAGTGCTCTCTGCTGACACATCTCTCCATTTTAGGAACACTCAAGAGCAGGAGAGGTTTGCTATGGGGATTTACTCCTTCTCTGAACAATTCCTAAAAGGAACAGAGGTGTCAGCAGAGAGCACTGGGGTCAGGCAGAAAGGAAATTCAAAAAGAAAAGAACTTCCTCTGAGACATACAGCAGCTGATAAGTACTGGAAGGGTTAAGATATTTAAATAGCAGTATTTTACAAATCTTTATAACTTTCTGGCACCAGTTGATTTAAAAAAAAATGTTTTCCAGTGGAGTACCCCTTTAAGGACTGGCCATATTTGAATTTCAGAGACCAAGACATTTTCATTTTTTTCATCAAAGCATTCTAAGATCCATTACTTCTTAATTATTTTGTCAAGTAAGTTGTACGATGGATTGTTTTTTGCATGATATTAGAATAATTTTTGGGTATCTATAATTAATTGAATACAATCAGTTCACCCAGGTGTAGTCTCCCCTGCGACACAGATGATGCTGGGAAGCACCCAAAGTAAAGACTTGAAGAGAAAAAGAAATCCAAAGCACAATGGATGCAGTGATAGTGATACCTGTATTGGGTGTGTACCACCCTCAGTCACATCCTATGCATGACTCTATGATGCACTACTTGTATTGTTGAGTCTTATGGAATAAAGGGTCTTGAACTGAATGTTTATACATTTTTGGGTGTAGAATAAAAACTGCAGTTACACCATTGTATTTTGTATGTTTGCAACATGCTTACTAAAAGTTTAATAATTGAATTACAAGTTTCGATTTTATTGATATCAGATATACAGTATATACATATATTTTTTTAGTACTTAGTATAAAATAAAATCATGTTTTATAGAATGAAAATCATTTGTGTCATTGTGAGACTCATAACTTGTGCCACAGTAATTTTTCTGAGTTTTTAAAAGCTCTGTATCATAAATTTTCCCTTGCTCACATTGTGTGAGCTCCTGGCAGGAGAAAGTGGGTGCCCCTCACGCACTTCCTGAGTTTGGTCGCCTGCCAGGCCAGAAGGAGACCAAACTAACTGTTTTACTTGTAGCAGAGAACATAACAGAGCCACCTAGTGGCCATTTTTTCAATCACATTCAAAACATATAAAGGTTGACAATTTTAAGAAGGTTCAGAAAATAAAAAAAAACACAAAAATGGGTTAGTATATTTCTGGTGCTCTCTGCTGGTAGAGCACCCATAATGCATTGTCTTCCCAAACTGGTAGCCTCCAATTGTTGCAAAACTTAAACTCCCAGCATGCCCAGACAGCTTTGCTGGGAGTTGCAGTTTAGCAACAGCTGGAGTCTCCCTGTTTGGGAAGACACTGCCAGAAGCGTCTATTCACATTATACAAAACGTGCAATATGAACAGAGCCTCAGACTTACCCCCTGGCTCCCATCAGTAGCTCTGTCCCTAATGACTTAATCACCAGGGGCGGAGCTACACAGACCCAGAAAGGGAGGTAAGTGGACCTTGTCTACTGTATACACTATATACAGCTATCTATAGATAGCTGTATATAGTGTATACCGCCCAAAGATGCTATAGAAGCAGGGAGTCCTGTCAGTCTAATGAAAGGATTCCTGGATCCTGTACAGTGTACATGGGTACACTATACACCCCTGCATACTATATGGCTGGGGGAGTTGAGTAGTGATGCTATGCATGACTCCTCACCTCCTTACACTCCATGGGCAGAGTGCTTTGCATCTGATCCACAGAGTGGTACCTGAAGGCAGTGAGGTTAAAAGGAATCTGTCTGCTCTATTTGCTGCTAAAAGCTGCAGACACCGTTAGATAGCTGTTAAGGTATAAAAGCAAACTGTGCCTTTCCTGGAGATCATGGTGGTTGCCAAACTTATAATATTGTCTTAATATTTCTTAGCAAAGTGTCAAGGAGGTGATTCTGTGTTGCTTAAGTGCCACAGTCTAGTATGCCCCCTTGCTGAGAGGTGAGGGTAAATGAGGAGGAATGCCTGAATAGATCTTTGTATAATACAACCAGCTATTGCGTTCATGCCATCCAAGGGATGTTGCATTACATTTGCAATTGCAGTTAGAACATCAAAATTAATTTCTTCAGGAAAAGGTAAATACAGCAGTGATTCTGTCCTTCCTCTCTTACCTCTAATGACAAATGAAGAGCACATTAGCATTGTCATTATTTATGTAGGTCTAGGGCCACTTGTAAATGTTTAAAAGCCAGCCAGTCACCCTTCCTAGTTGTGACACATCAGTGGCATCTCGCAGCATTCACAGAAATCTAATTTATATGAAAATAGCCATGAGTTTGGCAACATTTTTCATAAAAAAAAACTAAAGACTTTTCATAAAAATAAGTAAACAAATTGTCATTTTTTAAAATTCTTTACACTGACAAAATACAACGTTTACTTAAACAGAACAAATAGAATTAAACTGTTAGTAAATCAGGTATTCCATTGAGACTATAGATGTGTGTTTTGTTCTTAAATGTATATATTAAGAGCATCCCTCCAAGCAAAACAAAGCACATAGCAGGATGGAAAGCATTATGCAAATGTAATTTGTAACATTAATTTGGCCCTGTAAGTTTTATTCATTTGGATATAAAACAGTATTCGTGCAGTGAATATTTTTGTCTGTTTAACACATTTAAAATAAATATTTAGCAGCTGACAGCAGAAAACATGCCCTCCACATTACAAAGGGCACTTTAAAACATTTGGTTAGGTTTTAATGAATTTTTACCGTAGGGGGCTGGGATTTAACTCAACAGAAAATTGTCCTCATAAAAGATTAATTATATGTGCTATTTGCAAGTACCTTAGGTAGTGGTGTTAATAAAGACAAATTAAGGGTGGAAGTGCCACTCTGCATAAAGTTAATTTTAATAAAAAGGATAAAAGTGAAGAGTACTGTAAAATATAGTACAGCAAATGTAGATTTTAGGGGTCATGCTTTTTATTTTTACTCTCAAAGACTCTAAAACCAAATGCTACCATGTAACACCCAGTGAATAACACAGCCCCTTTGTGCAATTTTCAAAATCATATTATTATTTTATTCTACTGTTGTATTTCCTCGGTGTAAGAATAGAACTAGTGATTAATGCAACCATTTTTTGGTGGATAAAAGCTTTTGTTCTTCACTTGTGCTTAATTTGGACTACTATACAGGGCTGGAGGTTTTTTAGATGTCTTTGTAAATTGGATCATTACTGTATGTCTCTGTACTTCTTCCTGCTTCCTTTTAGGGGTAACCCTTAGTTCTTCGTTAGTACTTCCCCCTCAATCTTTAGTTCCCTTCTTACCAACTCTTTAATCCCTTTACCTTTTGCAGACTCACTTCTTCGCCTTATTCCTGACTCCCTAACAGACCAACCTTATGTCCATACAGGCTAGGCATGCTACTCATTCCCCAAGCCTTCTCTATACGTTAATTAAACCATCTATTACTTGTCATGACTCTTTACCTGGGTTGAGGAAAAGAGCTTTTCAACTGCGCCCATGCACAGTTAAGGACTGTTTACATTTCACCTTGAAGATTAATACAGTTCTTTCATATGATCATTATAAAACGATTTGGTGTATAAATGTTGGCACTCTACAAGGAGATGCATGTGGTGGCATCAAATGCAATGCAATGTGGGAAAGAAGTCCCTGCACTCACCAAGATAGATGCAATGAAGTTAGAGTTTACTTATCAAAAGTCATGATACAGGATGCGTTTTGGCACGCAGGTCTTCCTCAGCTGTTTCATTATAAAACAATGGAAATAATTATATTTTACAGGGCATACAGTATATATCACCAGCCATAATGGCTACGTTATCCCCTACTTCTTCCTATAGTTGTCCAAAATGCTCTCAACACCACACAGACATATACCATTGCCTATGGAAATGTGCTAAGGTTCATGAATTGTGGGAAACCCTTGCTCAGTATCTGACCACTTTTTTTGGGTCTCTCTATTCCACTCTATCCGTAATGGGAAATTTTTAATCTAATCACTGTTCAGCACCCTACTAGGTACCCAGGCCAAGATAAATGCTACAACTTTGGGCACACGACGCAGTCTTGTCCATGTCTCTTATTAGGAGAAGGGTTAATTCCCTTTGATGGATGGAATGAATGTTGCACAAAATAAAGTACACATAAAGATTATTTCAATCCTGGAAAGCTTTTATTGCCATTAAACCTTTATATACAAGACATACAGAATTGTATCCATGTTAATCTAGTACATGGTAGAACACAATGCTGAAGAAGTTCTTATTTCTCTTTTTTAATTAAATGGGTATTCCAGTCATTGACATCTAATCCCCTATCCAAAGGATAGGAAATGTGATGTCATGCCACGTCCCCTGGTGATCGCGGTGCGATCTCCAGGAGGAGTGGCATGATGTCATGTCTCCAGTGCCAGAAACACAGAAGTTTCCGAGACTGGAGCAGCAGCCCGGCAGAGAATGGCGGGTGCTGCACGGAGATGGTGGGGGGTCCCAGCGGCGAGCCCCCCGTGATCAGACATCTTATGTCCTATCCTTTGGATGATGGATAAGATGTCTATGCCTGGAATACCTCTTTAACTCCCATTGCTAGACTCATTGAATCTGGGTGCTGTGAAGGAAAGATGGATGTGCAGGACAAGGGATGTGGGTGGGGGTTGGTTGGTAGGATTTACAAACTTATTGGACTTTGTTGCTACTTTACTTTCTATGTGCATACTGAATGTCTTAGAGTATAGTGGCAGATTTGTTGATTTATAGTTTATGTAAGATATATAGATACTGTATTTGTCAGCATGTAGACCAAATTATAGGAATCAAGAATGGAAACAGTGTAAACTAGTAACAAACACAGTATAAACCAGATATCCAGATTTTCTATTAAACAATGGAAGAGGGTGTAATAAGGTACAATTTGGAGATAACAAATTAAGATTATAGATATGGTCACCTCTCTTAACCCTCTCCCCTGATTATTTAGTTTGGTGGGGTGGTCCGCTTAAGGAAGAGTCCTCATTGTTGCAAACCTCTTCCATAAGAATAATGAAGGCCACTATGGTCTTGGGAACTTTCAGTGCAGCAGACATGTATTTGTACCCTTCTCTGTGCTTCCACACAATCCTGTCTCTGAGCTCTACAGACAGTTTCTCCTCCTTATGGCTTTGTTTTTAGTCTGATATGCATTGTATATACACAGGGATGGGTCTTTCCAAATCTTGTCCAATCACCTGAATTTACCACAGGTGACTCCAATCAAAGTGTAGAAACATCTCATAGATGATCAGGAGAAATGGGAGGATTCAGAGCTGAATTTCAAGATTCATAGCAAATTATCTGAATACTTATATCCCTGGAAAATATTTTTCCATTTTAATAAATTTACTAAACATTTAAAAATTCTGAGGTATATAGTGCAGAATTATTTTAGAAATCCACAAAAAGAAAGCATGTACAGTGGCAGCGATACCTGAATAGCTCCACGAGATGGATAGTATCACACCCGAACGGGCACCAGAATAACTCAGCTGACGGCGGTGCTAGGACGATAGGAAACCCAGTCAGTGTAATAAAAAGTACAAAGAAAAACAGTGCTCACTGTCACCGCCCAAATTCTGATCAAACAGCTCCCATCTCGGGCTGGTCCGTCCGGCACATCAGGAAAGGATAGAGTGGGGCGCTCAGAGACGACTGCCGGCGGTTTCACGGCAGAGGCCGGAAGAAGCGCACCTGTGTGCGTGAAACAGCCGGCAGTCGTCTCTGAGCGCCGCACTCTATCCTTGCCTGATGTTCCGGATGGACCAGCCCGAGATGGGAGCTGTTTGATCAGAATTTGGACGGTGAGTGCAGGACGCCTGTTTTTCTTTGTACTTTTTATTACACTGAATTATTTTAGCACAAGGCTACAACAAAATTGTAAGTGTCCACATAATATGGCAAGCTGACCCCACCATAGATCTACAAAAGCTATGCTGTACTAAAAAACTAAAGGGGTACTCCAGGGAACTGAACTTATCAGACACTTATCCCTTATCCACCACAATCTCCTGTATGGGGCCCCAGTTACTTACCCATCTTTGGCCCCTACCTTCCTGGATTAGAGCGAGGGAATGTCCTCTCAGCCAATCACTGATGCTCTAATCCAGGAATGGGGGGGCCTGAGAGCACTGAGGTAAGTAAAGAGACCGCAGGGGGTCCCAGTTGTCGGACCCTCCCCAAGATCACACACCTATTCTCTATCCTTTCGATATGTAATAAGCGTCTGATAAGTTCAGTTCCCCAGAGTACCCCTTTAAGTGCCCCTTTGGTTAATCTTTCTGGCTGTTGAGTAATACTTTCTGCAGTAAAACTGACATTCAAGCGTTTTCCTGTCTGTTTCTATTGGGCTTCTTTCTATATTTGCCTTTACGCTATATTTGCATTTACTTTTAATTTGTTTGTTGCCTTTTTAATAGCTAACTTCACATTGTGTGAAGGCGCAGTCTTTGTCCCCTCAGCTTTGAAGCAACATCAGATAACTATTAAAGGCCATGTGCACTTTTGCAACCTTTTTCTATTATTTCAATTCATGGACAACAGAAAAGATAAAGCAACTTTGCAAACAGTTCTTAGTAAATAAAATTCTGTGTATTCAGCTCCAACACAGATGTGTGTTTCCATGAATACAAGCGATGAACAAACTCTGGGTACTATAGTCTGTAATTGTGTGCTACACTGGAAATAAAGATTTTTAAAATTTTTTTGTTATTTGTCATTATTTTATATATTACGGTGCAAAAACTAATTGTAAAAACAAACATACATCTTTACATCTTTTAGTCTTTTGAGCTTATATCTAAGAATGAATTACAATGACCAAAGTATTGTATTTTACTTGTCTTTAACCAAGGGCATTTTATTCTGTTACCACCAATAATGAAACTCAAACTGCCCCCATTGCAGCAGCCATGCCAATGTAGTAATGGCAATACTGTAGCTGGGATTAAACATCTGCCATCTAGCAGTTGGCTTAAGTAATGTAATACTAGATGACCTATAGCCACTCATACGAGAATTGCATTGAAGATTATACTCTTCTGCCTTTATAAATGCAACCTCCCTAAGGTCTTTATGGAAAATTATGGTGTCAAAGATTGCCAAAACTGCCAAAATAGAGCAGTAGAAAAACAGTGCTCGTAGGATTCAGAGTAACCACATTGTAGGACTCATGATACAGTCACTTACACTCAATAGTGATAGACATTGACGACCTAAAACAATTTTAAGGATTTACTAAAAGTAATAGCATTAGAAATGTTTTATGTGCATCGAAAATGTTTTATTTACATGAAGCAATTCCGCCGCTAAATAAGAAATAATAACACAAAATGAAAAGGTTAACATGTAGTCTAGTAAATGAGATGAAATAAAAAAAAAGGTCTGCTATATGGTGACTCAATGGTGTGAGTTTAAATTTTTTAATAGCTTACTTATCCTGGTGTTGTCACGCATTGTTTTTTATATGTGTTGTTTTAGAAAAAGCTATTTTATGCAAATTTTATTTAAGTTTAACCCCTTGAGGATCCCTTGCAATTTTTTACGGCTTCCGTGTACTTTTCGGTAAAAAAAGACACCATTGCCCTCATTTACTATTTTGTGCCAGAATTTGCACATGAATTGATAACATTTTACTGTGAAAACCCGAAAAACAGGTGTGGTCATCTGAAATAGGGAGGTCACCAAAAAGGGGCATGTACCAAACATTTTCACAAAAACCCAACATATTTACTAAGGTTTGCACAGAAAATGTGGTGGTTTTCAGCTGATGAAAACCCCACAGATCAGAGCATGTGTAAAAAAAGCAAAGTGTAGGGAAAGTGGAAACTATAGGGAAACCTTAGTAAATACTGTGGAAATAAAATTGTAGGGAATTAAAATCCACAAGGAAACCTACACAACACTCTTAGTAAATCAGGATCCATATCTTTATTCTATAGGTCCATACGATTAGAGTGATGATTTTGGTGCACGAAAATTTGTACATTTAAAATTGTCCTCTTCTGACCCCTATAACTTTTTTATTTTTCCATATACGGGGATGAGTGAGGGCTCATTTCTTGCATCAGGATCTGTAGATTTTATCAGTTCCATGTTTGTTTTGATGGGACTTTTTGATCACTAAAATTTTTTAGGGTAAACAAAATGACCAAAAATAAGTTATTTTGGACTTTGGTATTTTTTTTCTTTTTACCTATAGGCCATTGACCATATGGCTTAATTAACATTATATTTTTATAGTTCGGACATTTACACATGTGGTGATACCACATATGTATATGTTTATAATTTTTTTTTTAATTGGGGAAAGGAGGGTGATTCAAACTTTTATTAGGGAAGGTGTTATTTCACATTGATTAACTTTTTTTTTTTTACATTTTTACACAATTTTTTTGTCCCCACAGGGGACTATTACAAGCAATCCTTGGATTGTATACACTGATCAATGCTATGCCATAGCATAGCATTGATCTGTTTTATCAGTGCTTTGCTGTTCCAGCCTGCTATGGCTGACTGGAGCTTCAGACCAACATTCAAACGGCGAGGAGGAAAGTAAGGTCCCTCCGGCCATCCTTTAAACAGTTTTACCGCGGTGATCCCGATCAATTCCGCTGTGCTGCTGGGAATGTTTTTTTTTTTTTTGCATTTTAGATGCCATGATCAACTTTGATCGGTGATGTCCGGCATTAGACATGGGTCCCGGCAGCTGATAGCTGCTGGGACCACCCCATTATGGCACGGGCTCAGCTCCTGAGGCCACATCATAGAAGGGGAGCGGGCGCATGGTATACAGGTACCTGCGTCTTTAAGAGGTTAAAAATCGTTCAGTTTTTTTTTTTTTTTAAAGGAAATGCAAATAAATTTTTAAGAGATGTTAGCATAATGATGGATTTTGTCCCTCATGTGCACTAACAGGCAATTTTCCATTGACAACAACAGGACAATTTATTCTAAGAAAATCTTTTTTTTTTTTAAACCAATGTTTTATGGGTGTTTAATGGTTAAAAAAAATTGGCACTTTTACTGTGTGTGAACAGGGCCCAAAATGGTTCTAGGAAGTGTTCTTACAGCTGCTTTTATAGAAAATTTAAAACAGATAAAATAGTAGATAGAAAAAGCGATAAAAATTTATAGATAATGGTTTAATAAATTAGTAAATAGATAGAGGCTACTGAATTGCTGTCTTTGCACTATGGAATAAACCCCCACCTTTGATGTTATTCCCTCGGCATGCTGCATTTATCCTTTGGCTATTGTGTTGGATCTGTTAACCTCAGTCCTATACATTCATGCACCTTCCACCTGGAATCAGCTGATATTAGATGTGTTGTTTTTATTGGACTAGATAGACAGATGGATAGATAGACAGACGGACAGATAGATAATATATGAATAAATAAGTAGATACAGAGATAATTGATAAGATAGAGCCTTTATCTGGTGACTGTTTGTCTATCAGCCTGCATGTCTGCAACTAGGATGGAGTATTTAATTTCTTCACAACCTGGTATGTCTAATATCACATCAAATGTGTTTGCATACACTGACTTAGATGTAAGCAGAATAATGGGAAACTACAGAATACAAAACGCACCCCGGTGGGGTCACAGGTAAGTTAACAACTTCAAATTACTCAAGGTCCCAGTGAAATGGGATTACTCTACCCTCTTGTTTACCCCACCTAAAACCTAACTTTTATTAGAATTGTCCCTACCTTCTTAGACATTCTGCCCATAACAACAGGCCCCAACTGGACAACTGTCCCTACACTAGCTAAGTACACAGGGCATCAAGAAAAATCAGACAGGCCAGGTCAGAAACACAGACAAGAGATAAACCAAGGACAAGCCAGAAAGTCAAAACCAAGGGAGCAGCTCAGTACAAAACAGAAGCAGAATCAGAGTGAGAGCAGGCAAGGGTCAAACCAGGAGGGCAGGAAAGGACAAAATTAGAAGGCAAGAAAATGGTAAGGAAACAGACAAAGGTCAGGTCACATTAGATCAATACAGGAATACAGGCAAGGAACAGCAATCATAGTGACATGAGAAAACCACATCTGAAGCAGCTACCCAGTTTAAGTATCCTGCCACTCTGGTGCCGGACTCCCAGCATCATACAATGACAAGCAGACCAGTGCCATGCAGGGCTTGTCCTCAGAACAAAAAGGGTCGCTGTTGGCACCCTGAGCAAAGCAGCTGCGATGTCACAAGTATGCTTTTGACTTGAGTTGAGTTTCTACAGAAAGACGTCTCACAAACCCTGATGAACATGATGCTCCAAGATGGTGAGTTTGATTACTTCCTTGCAATACAATCTAACTATTTAAAGAAACTTAGATCTGAACTAGAAAAGTATAAATGGTGTAAATGGTTAATTCAATAAGAACTTATAACTGAAATGGCATAAAAACGTAATAAGCGGAACAGAGACACAAAACCTACTAAGAATAGTATTTTATCTGTCAGCTTTGGCAAATTTGATGATACAACAGTGTTTTTTAAATTCATTTTATCCCCTTAAGGACCACGGGTTTTTCCGTTTTTGCACTTTAGTTTTTTCCTCCTCAGATTTTAAAAATCATAATCCTTTCAATTTTGCACCTAAAAATTCATATGATGGCTTATTTTTTGCACCACCAATTCTACTTTGCAGTGACATCAGTCATTTTATCCAAAAATCTACGGCGAAACAGAAAAATAAATCATTGTGCGACGAAATTGAATGGGGGCTCATTTTTTGCACCGTGATCTGAAGTTTTTAGCGGTACCATTTTTGTATTGATCGGACTTTTTGATCGCTTTTTATTCATTTTTTCATTATATAAAATGTGACCAAAAATATGTTATTTTGGACTTTGGAATTTTTTTGCGCGTACGCCATTGACCGTGCAGTTTAATCAATGATATGATATATAGTTCGGGCATTTATGCACGTGGCGATACCACATATGTTTATATTTATTTTTATTTACATTTTTTTTTATGGGAAAAGGGGGGTGATTTGGACTTTTATTAGGAAAACGGTTAAATCACATTTATTAACTTTTTTTTTACACTTTTTTTTTGCAATGTTATAGCTCCCATAGGGGGCTATAACACTGTACACACTGATCTTTTACACTGATCACTGCAAAGCCATAGCTTTGCATTGATCAGTGTTATCGGCAGTCGATTGCTCAAGCCTGTATCTCAGATTTGGAGCAATTATTTGCCGAAGGGACACACCGAGGGAAGGTAAGAGGACCTCCGCTCGTGTCCCAGCTGATTGGGACACCGCATTTTCACTGCGGTGGTCCCGATCAGCCCCACTGAGCAGTCGGGAAGCTTTTACTTTCGTTTTAGATGCGGCGTTCAACTTTGAACGCCGTGTCTAAAGGGTTAATAGCACGATCGATGCCTGCACTATTAGCCCCAGGTCCCAGCTTCAGATACATACCGGGACCGACCCGATATGACACGGGGTCACCGCGGGACCACGCGTTATATCACGGGAGCCGGCCAAGGATGTAAATATACGTCCTTGGTTGTTAAGGGGTTAAAGGGATGCAAAAAACAGACTACACAAGGAGGTAGAAGGCACAAGCGACACAACAAGAACAAGAAGTCAGAAGCAGAACAAGCAAGCTACTCCCAAAATGACAATGAAAACAAGAGACAAAATAGTGGTAAATATGTTATCTAAGGTTCTTTTTCAATCTGAATTGAATGTATTTGTCAAAATATGACTACCGGGTCACACTTGAAATTGATTTAGTACAATCTTCTCATAAAATGAAACTGAAGTTGTGGTTTGATAATCAAACTACTGTATATGGCAATCTGGTCTCTGTCAGTGATGATCAGCTTGATTCATCTTAAAGATTTTGATCTTATGGCACACAGTAATTTTTAAACCTTTAGTAGAATTGCTCTGTTATAGAGATTTTTATTGCATTTGTTAAAAAATATTGCTGATCTTAAGAACATTTATGGTTCCATAGTACATGAAATATGTCCCAGTCAGAGCATAAGACGAGCTGGTCCATGAGCACGATTTAGTGATCAAGCCAGATGACCAGGGTGGTGCTGCCGTGGTCCGGGACTGACAGACATATATTTTGGAGGCTGACAATCAACTTAAAGGGGTATTCCAGGATTTTTTTTATTTGACTATGCTACAGGGCTGTAAAGTTAGTTTAGTTTATAATATAGTGTCTGTACCTGTGTGTGATGGAGATTTTGCAATTCTTCCGTGATTTTTGGCACAATGTTTATTTTTAACAGCATAAAAAATGAGGGTTTTCCCAGGTTGCTTCAATGGGTGGAGCAACTGCTGGGTGGGAGGTAGATTATTCTGCAGTAAATTAGAGGTTTGCAACAGCTGGAGGAACCCTAGTCAGAAAACACTGGTCTATTGCAATTAAAGGGAGCACAGGTGTGTTTCAATGGCTCTGGTGGCTGTTTGAGGGGGGAAGAAAAATCAACTCACACTCACAAACAAGGAATTATGGGACATGTAGTTCAAGGGACGGAACTTCAACAAGAAATAGCCAGTTCACAAAAAGTTAGCCCCAACATTATGATTGACCCAGAACATAGCCGTTTAGCTTCAAGACAGGCACAGATCCTTCCTAAGCATGTCCATCACTGTCTGGTAGGTAAGTACTTAAATTAACCTTATGGTGGTTAACCCCTTTTTTTTTTTTTTTTAATGAACTGGTGCCGGAAAGTTAAACAGATTTGTAAATTATTACTATTAAAAAATCTTAATACTTCCAGTACTTATCAGCTGTTGTATACTATAGAGGAAATTATTTTCTTTTTGAATTTATTTTCTGTCTGACCACAGTGCTCTCTGCTGACACCTCTGTCCATGTCAGGAACTGTCCAAAGCAGCATATGTTTGCTATGGGGATTTTCTTCTACTCTAGACAGTACCTGAAATGGACAGAGGTGTCAGCAGAGAGCACTGTGGTCATGACAGAAAAGGAATCCAAAAAGAAAAGAACTTCCTCTGTAGTATACAGCAGCTGAGAAGTACTGGAAGGATTTAAAAATTTTTAATAGAAGTTATTTACAAATATGTTTAACTTTCTGGAGCCAGTTGACTTAAAAAGACCTAAAAAAATGTTTTCCACCGGAGTACCCCTTTAAGGACACTATTGTAGGTAAGCAACTCTCAGAGAAAGATTACTTTCCATTGTATATGGTGTAAGGGATAGCGATATGTGATTTTTGTTAGTAGCTAATCTAGTTATTCCTATGCTGTACCTGCTTTCCAAAATACATAAATACTTGGATAGAAGGTCATATCCACAGGATATCACATATATTGTGCTGAATATGAAGGTTCCTTGCCTCTTTTGACATTGTTAGCATCTATATGATGATTAACCATTTAAATGGTAGAGAGGCAGTTAAAATGGTACTACATCAGTTTGATTTTCCCGGTCATGAAATAGATTTGGTCCCAACTTTATTTGAAATTAATCTCACTTGTAATTACTTTTTGTCCAACAATGCAAGTATGTAGAACCGCGATTGGGCGCAAATGTAACACCACCTTTTGCAAACATTAAGGAGATGTACTGGTGCATTGCATGGTTCATCTGAGCATGCGCTTTCATCACGTATATTCAGATATGCTAATACTGAGCAGGCATCAGTTCCCTTACATAATGGCACCAGGACGTAGCACATTTTCATAGCGAATGTGCAAACGCATCATTACTACATCTGTATAGAGGGAGGTACTTGTGCTGTGGGTCAGTTTTCACCATTGGCCAGTGCTGGTACCAGCAACACTGCCCTGTTTATTGGATGTTCTGGATTGTAATTCAGTGTATACTTAAATGTTTTACATGCAGAACAATTAGTTTTTTTAATATACAATTAAAGGAAGGATCCATGCCTGTCTTGGTGCTAAATGGCTGTATTGTGAGTCCACCATAATGCTGCTGATTTCTTTTTGTGTAAAGCTATTTCCTGTTGAAGCTCCCTCCCTCCAACTACAAGTCCTAGGATTCCTTGTATGTAAATGTGAGGTCACTTATCGCCCTCACACACATCAGCCACCCCAACCATTGTAGTACAGCAGCAGGCCTGTGGAGAATGATCTGCCCCCAACCCCCCCCCCCCCCCCACCCCCACCCAGTGGTCGCTCCACCCATTGAAGCAGATACGCTCCCCTAGAACACCTGACTAGTGCTGTAATATCCTGGGCTGCACTGCAACCCAGGAAATCCTGAGACAACACTCATTTTTTATGCTTACTTTATGCTTGTTTACAGATGCACCTTTGTAAGAATTATAAGCACTTTATAATATATTATTATGTTGATGGAACATAATTAATATTTTATAACTTATCATAGCAATAATGATATAGTGACATATGACTATACATTCCTTAAAAACGATTCTGGAGAGTAAACATTGTTTTTACTACAATTTTTGCAGTGCTGCGGAGAACTTTTTTGTAGATACATAGATTATAGATTTGTAGATAAATAGAACAAATTTGCTGTAGCGGTTATCCTGAATGTGCAGTGGGCACATTCTGGTTACATTACTATCTATGCAAGCTTTAATACTTTACCTTGAAATTTTAATTGAACAGTTTTGCATGATGTGCAGAAATATGGGTAGGGGAAATACAAGTGTATAACCTCGCCCTGTTCTGATTACTTTTTACGGATGTAGACATACAAGTGTACCCATCTGGTGCTCAATTTGGTATGTTCTAACCATAATAACAGTTCTAGGAAGACTCAGTCGTAAGCATCATGACATTCACTAAAGAATTATTTCTTGGAAAAGAGTAATACTGCTGTCTCTCAGAAACAACAAGCAGAGATCAAATGCTGGTCAATAGGTCCTGAAATGCATTTCACTTAAAAAACTCCTACTTAAAAACTATCATACGGCTACCAGTGTACCAATTTAAGTAATGTCCATGTTTATCATTAAAGGTCTGATGCAATAAATTCAGAAACCATGTCTCAAGATTTTTATAATAAAGTAATTGTCTAGTCAAGTGGTTACTATTGGAAATAATGACGTCCTTCATAGATCATGTATCACTCAAAAGATTTTTGTTTTTGCACAACAAAATACAGGTACAGTAGGTAAAGAAAACATACGCAGCATTTCTTAAGGAATTAAACACTATAACATTGGGGGATATGGTAGGGCAGCCTAACTGAATGGTCATAAAGCTCCAGAGCTCCTGTTCTTACACCATTTAGGGTGTATGCACACATATTTAATGCGCAGGATTTGAAGCTGTGGTCAGTCTGCAGCATTAAAATCTAGAGCATCAAATCTGCGCAGAATACTGTATGTGTGAATACACCATTAAGTGACTGTTATCAAGCATCTACCACCCTGGAAATAAACTCCTTCTATCTTGGATCCCTTTTTTATTATGGGGAGAAAGAGGCCTCCCAAGTTAATGCAGGCCTCTCGGCCCGGCTAGCTGCACCACTATGCTAACCTGTGACTAGCTGTGGCTCTCAGGGATCTCCGGATAGCTGACCCAGGCAATCTACCTCTGATCTTGTTCTATACGAAAGGCGTACAGGTATACCTTTATGTCCTGGTACTTAAAGGGTACCTCTCATCAAAAAAACTTTTGATATATTATAGATTAATGTATGCAGAATAACTTTACAATTGCATGTTATTAAAAAAAATATGCTTCTTTCTATTTAATTTTCCACTTTGAAGAAATGACCACTAGGGGTCTCCCTACCAGTCCTGGCAGCAAGCATTTCAGACTCATGCTAGAGTCCTAAACACTACGAGCTGCCAGTCTGCTTTGTTCACAAAGAAGAACACTCAGAGCTGCCAGCCTGCTTTGTTCACAGCCTGTTTGGCTGTGAACAAAGCAGGCTGGCAGCTCTGAGTCAGAAATGCTTGCTGAGTCAGAAATGCTTGCTGACAGGACTGATCGGGAAAAATACAATAGAAAGAAGCATATTTTTCATTAACATGCTATTGGAAAGTTATTCAACATTCGTTAATCTAAAATATATCAAAAGTTTATTTGATGAGAGGTACCCTTTAAGGACCAAGGGCTTACCTGTACGTGGTCGTGGGGGTTCCTTGAGCCAAAATGCCTCTTGCTGCCCAATAGCCGATTCAATTATGTAGCCTGGCTTAGCCAGGCTATATCAGTGGATCGCCGATCACACTGTATAATGCTATGCCATAGGCATAGCATTATACAGTAAATGCAATCTAATGATTGCATATTAAAGTCCCCTATGGGAACTTATAAAGTGTAAAATAAAAAAGTTTCTATAATGACATAAAACCCCCTCCTCTAATAAAAAAAAATCTAATCCCCCTTATTTTCTCATTTAACAAAAAAATTTCTGCATAAGTGCGTAAATGTTCAACCTATTAAAATATCATTTTATGATCCTGCATGTTAAACAGCGTAAACGTAAAAAAAAAAAAAATACAAAACACAGAAAATTCAGATTTTTATTCACATCATATGTTGGAAAAAATGTATAAAAAATGCTAAAAAAAAAAATTCCCATCAAAACAAAAATGGTACCAATAAAAACTACAGATCACTGCGCAAAAAATGACCCTCATACATATAAAAAAAAGTAATAGGTGTCAGAAAATGACAATTTTATGCATACCAATTTTGTTTAAAAAAAAAGGTAGCATCTTTTTAAAGTAGTACAACAATAAAAAAAAAACTATATAAATTGGGTATCATTTTCATCACATTGACCTACAGAATAAAGATAATGTATCATTTTTACCAAAAGTTGCAAAATTGCAGTTTTCTGCACCATACATTTTATGGTAAAATGAAAGAAGTCATTACAAAGCACAATTATTCGCACAAAAAACAAGCCGAAAACAGTTGAAGCAGGGAAGTAACGCAATTTCCGTAAATCAAATTGACTTTAATGAGAGCTGCACAAATGGCATAGTCATGTGGGCTATTCTGTTTATGTAACTTCAGGCTCCTTGGTAAACCTCCAAAAACTGTATGACCTTTTGATTTTGATTTTATTTTCTGTTGGCCATGTACATGCCCACATTTACAATAGTTGTCTTTTTTCCCTTCAATCTTTTAATAATAGGAAGGATAATGACAATGTTGCAATTTGAACTTCTCAAAAAAAAATTTTGTATGAATTCACCTGTTCAGTATTTCTTTAAAGGGGTTCTCCTGCATAATGTGATATTAGTACATACCTGGCAGACAGTAATGGATATGCTTAGGAAGGATCTGCGCTTGTCTTGGGCTAAATGGCTATGCTGTGAGATTACCAGAACACTGTGGATAGCTTTCTCTGAACTTGTATTTCCTGTTTTCAGTTTTCTTGTTTGCCTACAAATCCCATAATTCCATTTTCCTCCTTCTCACACATCAGCTACCCCACCCATTGAAACATAAATGAGCTGCAGACTTGTGGTTTTCAATCAGGGTGCCTACAGCTGTTGCATTACTTGCAGATTTCTCTCTCCACCCATTGAAGCAGACAGGCTCCCTGTCATCAGCTGACTAGTGAGTCAGGTCTCGACCGCATTGCAAGCTGTGAAAAATTCCGAGACAGCAGTCATTTTGTATGCTGTTAAAAATAAATAGTGGGGTGAAAATCACAGAAGAATTGTGAGAAAACCGTCACACAGGTAAAGACACTATATTATGAACTACACTAACTTTACAGCCCCTGTAGCATAGTCAAATAAAAAAAATTCCTAGCATACCCCTATAAAACCTGAATATAAATGATTAAAACAAAACACTATAACATTGTTTTAAAGGTGGATAACTGGTACCTGAAAATTCTCAGTTGTAAATACGCACAGACACTTTGTTATTGCGATTCAACCGTTTTTTTCTCCTACTTATTAATTTGCAGAAAAGATAAGTAAAGAGAAACTGCTTGTTGCATCCCAATTTGTGTGTGTTTGGGTGTGCATCTACAATTGACACTGTTCAAGACTGGAGTTTCTCAAGGTTTACACACTTGGACCAAAGTTTCTATTTTGGTATCTGAGAACTGTTCATTGGTAGCTAAGAGTAACATTTCCAGTCATGGAAAAACATTTTCCACTTAAAACAATTAGATACAGTCCTACTAGGTTGAGGATAAGATATAATAGACAGGGGATAGACTAAAAGAAAGGGTATATCAGATGTAGGTCTAAAATAATGTACGAATTACACTATGGTGTCCTCTGCAGAGCCCTTGCATTGGACATACAACAGACTATCTTAAATGAACAATAAAAGCAATAAAAATAGCAATAGCATATAATCATATGCTCAAATAAAAGCAAACAAATAGTTCATATTCCCCAATCGGCAGGCTAGATGTGGAGATGATAATTAAGCTGGCAATGTCTTATATAGCTAGCAATGTCTCATTTAAATGCAGTGCTGTAGGTACATGCTTTTGTAATTGCACTATAAGTCAAATGAGTGGATATTGAGTAGCAGAGTTTTCCAGGCAACATCCTAACAGTGTAACTGATGATCCGACTCTGGTGTTTATGGCTCGGATGGCGCTGAGCCATATCTCTATTGCTGAGAACGGCTGGTATGAACTAGGGTAAGTGCACTCTGCAGTGCTGTAACCCCTCTGTTTACAGCCCACTCTACCATGGCGGCAAAGGGCTAGCTAGATAAGAGTCACGAGTGGGATGGGGATAGGTACCAAGTACCTCTTACCTGTAGTGCCAGTATAAGCTGCTGTTGGTTTCCACATGGGAGGTCAGTACACTGGACGGATCTCACATTGCTGTTCAGAGAGGTAAGTGAGGTTCCGGGGAGGGCGCCTTCCACTCCTTACTGTTCCGCACTGAAGAGACACAGTATGATGTATGGTAAGCTGGAGAAGTGCGGACCCGGTACTGCAGAACTAGGGTTGATTAGTGAGGAAGCGGTGTAGTAGCAATGCAGGTGAGACGTGGATGTGGATAACGGTGGTGCAGCTCGTATAACAAGACGTAGTCCACAAAGAAGAAAATCAAAGAGAATTTCACTCACCATCCACAATCTTTATTTGCTGGAGTACGGGCACATACAGCGGAGGCAGGGGCACGACGGAACAAATTGTTTCGCACTTGAGAGCACTTCTTCGAGCCACATCGGTTCAAAGAAGCGCTCTCAAGCGCGAAACAATTTGTCCCGTCGTGCCCCTGCCTCCGCTGTATGTGCCCGTACTCCAGCAAATAAAGATTGTGAATGGTGAGTGCAATTCTCTTTGATTTTCTTCTTTGTGGACAGTATGATGTATGATGGCAATGCTCTTTGGAGAAAAAGTCTGATAATATGTGTGCAAGTTAAGAAAGCACTTAAAATGGAAATATCCCAGTCTCTCAGAGAAGGAAGTCCCATCATTTTACAGTGGTAGACATGAGTGATACAATCCAGCAGGTATAGTAAGTATTCACTACATCATCATTTTTCTCAGTAAATATATCTCCAAAGGTGTTTTTGACATGCAATTTTTAGAAGGTGCTGATAAAAACCCAAGTAATCCATACATAAAAAGATACCAAAAAAAAATAAGCTCAGAAATTAAAGGGGTACTCCGGTGGAAAACTTTTTTTTTTGTTTTATAAATCAACTTGTTCCAGAAAGTTACACAGATTTGTAAATTACTTCTATTAAAAAATCTTAATCCTTCTAGTACTTATTATCTGCTGAATACTACAGAGGAAATTCTTTTCTTTTTGGAACACAGTGCTCTCTGCTGACATCTCTTTCCATTTTAAGAACTGTCCAGAGCAAGAGAAAATCCCCATAGTAAACATATGCTGCTCTGGACAGTTCTTAAAATGGACAGAGATGTCAGCAGAGAGCTCTGTCAGACCTCCTGCCCTGCCACAGACATCGTCCCGTATGTAGCCACTGTATTCAGACTTCAATAAAGTTCACAGCATCACATCGGTGAGTGATCCGCGTCTTCTTTTTCTATTTTGGACTTTGGTTTCTACACTATCTACACTCAGCGTGAGCACCGCCGATTATCAGCTGTTATTAACGAGCGCTAAACCTCCTGACATCAGCAGACGCATAGCCGTTTATCCCGAGGCAGTGGCAGGTGTCTTGCTTGATTTCTGTCAGCAGAGAGCACTGTGCTCGTGATGTCAGCATAGAGCACTGTGTTCAAAAAAGAAAAGATTTTCCTCTGTAGTATTCAGCAGCTAATAAGTACTGGAAGGATTAAGATTTTTTAATAGTAGTTATTTACAAATATGTTTAACTTACTGACACAGGTTGATTTAAAAAAAGAAAAAGTTTTCCACTGGAGTACCCCTTTAAGTTATATGTAATAACGTGAAATTTCACAGGGAAAAAGTAGTGATCACATGAAGAAAGGTTGGTGCAAACAGGCATGGAAAGCCAAGACAACAGCTGAAACCTATCAGTAATTAAAAATAAAATGAAATTTAAAAAAAATCCAGCTGCTTGTCAGTGCAAATTCATTTCAACTGGTTCAGTCCCCACTCATGGCCTACAAAAAGATCTCATTGCCAAGGTGTCACATAAGACAAATCTAATGATTGGTAAAAGCAAAGAGCTGCCTCAAGTACTTCACAACTTAATTGTTGCAAAACATAACAATGGTGTTGGTCAGAGGCACATTTCTAAGCTTCTTAATGTTCCAGTGAGCACTGTTGGGGCCATAATATGGAAGTACAGTAGAAAGACCATAATTTCACCATAAATATGCCTTGACCAGGTGCTCTTCACTAGATTTCTGACAGAGGAGTGAAAATAATAATCAGAAGAGTTGTCCAAGAGCCAAGGACCACTTGTGGAGAGCTTCAAAAAGACCTGGAATTAACAGGTAATGTTGTCTTAGAAAAAACTGTATTTAGTGAGAAGAAGTGGTGGGGTGTATAATACTTATTTTACCCGCTGTATATCCTTAATATACTAATAAGTAGCCCAAAAGCAGAGTATCTAGAAAAGTATAGCAGTAATGTGGTCATGAAAATGAAAAGAGATGAGATGGGGTCATGGAATGCACAGTGTCTGAATCGAGGTTAGTAGATGGGATTTAGAAATTGCCCTTTAAATAATAAAGAAGTTGTTACAGATGTTGCAAAAATAAAAGAGAAGTTATACTCACCTTTCCTGATCCTCCACAGCCACCATTGCTTTTTACTGGTTACTATCAGTCATTGTCCACACATGAAGTGCCCTACTCAGCCAATCACTGGCCACAGCGGTGTCACGCCTCAGTGAGTGACTGGCTGAGGGAAAAGTTCCTGAGGGGAGAACATATGACTGTAACCTAGAAGATACTGTGATAATCAGGGACTGTGGGTTATTGGTACTGCAGCTGCAGGAGATAAGGGTTGATGAGTATCACTTGTTCACTTGTTTTTGCGCCACACCCAATCATATATGGAAAAAAAATATATATCTTTGGACAAGAACTTTTAATGGCAAGGAGTTAGTGCATTTATGTGTTTGAGTGCTCTAGTTCTTTTGTCACCAGTGCATTGGAAATAGCTCAATGATTACTTAACATTATTATTAATGTGTGTTTGTAAAATGATATGTAGTGTTTCACTAATTGATATGGAGTTATAATAATGTCTCTTAGCATAATTAATGATAAAGTAAATTGGTGGTTACTCAATGTATATTATCTGCAAACACATGTGCAATTACTTAATAAAGTGATAATGTAATGAAGTGAAGTTATTTCCATTTTCATGTTTGCTAAGGAAAGACTTTTTCTTAACTGCATTGATTTACCAGATAATTACAGGTTTATTATTCACCGCAGCTGCCATATAAACCAGCACCGCATTGTGTCAGCCAAGAGCTGGATACCTGCCACAGAAGTAACAGGATAATAATCCCCATGTGTCTCCTCTACAATCCCTGACCTGTAGTTTTAACATGGTGTATTAGTGTTATTCCTTAACCCGATTCACTAAACCATTTGGAAAAATCCTTTATGTTAAGGCTATACCTCTGATGTGAGGGTGCAGTGAAAATGAAATGCACCTTGAAGCATAAATCTAATCCGGTCACAGTTGGTAACAGACAGTCACAGCCATATAGCTTAGTACCATGCAGTATAATATAATGTTATGGTAGGTGACAGAAGTGATCATGTTGTCCTGGTACAAATTATTTTATCTTTTAACAAATTTAAAGGGGTAAAACATCTTAATACATCTTTAGACATGAGACAAGATGTCACAGTGATGTGGCAGAAGTAGAGATTTCGAGCTACCTCTATCAAATGCTTTGTAAAAACCCTGTATGCAGATCATACAAATGAAAGGAACCAGCTCATCGGTCCTTGAAATGATTCCCTCTTGCATGTGTACCCCACTCCAACCTTGAGTTTTTGGTTGCATTCAAAATAGAAAATCACTGTGAGCCAACAACTAGACATGTGCAATTCGTTTCGAAACAGTAAACTGAATGTAAGGAATGATTTAGATTTTTTTCATTGGGTTTCATTGGGTTTACCTGAGGAAAACTTGCCTTCCTACACAGAGAAAACTGTAAAAAAAAGGTGAAAACAACAAGAATCCTAAGGTAACACCTGCTATTTATAACAAAAGAGGATCAGCAAGTGAAACTAATGTGCATTTCGTTTAGTAACGAATGCTAAATTTAACAAATTTTACAGATATAACGAAAGATCCGAATTACCGAATGCATTCGATGTTATTAACACATGCATCCGAAAATAAAATAAAAATTTGCGGATGCATCCAAAAACCGAATATGACGAATGCACAGAACCGAAAATGTAAAACGTAAATGAACAAAACGGAAAAAACAAAATTTTTGCTTCTGCACATGTCTACCAACAACAAAGGAAGTCAAAATTATTCATGTTCATTAAAAGGGCGTTACGTGGACTCGTCACGAGCGCAAACAAGTTCTTACACAGGCACCTGATTGATGAGTATATTGAAAGCACAGGTGACCATAATTGCCACCGATACTGGATTGGTAAGTGGACTGATGGCATATGTAATAAGCTTTACTATTGGAGAGTGATATTGGGCCAACAAATATGACATCACTAAGGGGGGTTATAAATACCCCCATCACCATTTTGGAGCAGCCACCATTCCCTCTTGAGAAAGCCGGTGACACGGCGAAACATGTAGAGGCGGCAATAGTGTGATATTTTAAGTGATACCTGATTGATCAATTTACAGCTGCAACTGAAGGGCTGCATTATTAGAAAGCGGAGAAGTGTTCTCCCTATATATTAAGCGTGTTATATACTTGATCATCAGGTTATTAGTTTTAACCCATTTTTGCATAGTGATTTTCCATTTTAATGAATATTGAATAAAAGTTAAGTTTTAGGGGGTTGCATTTGGGGTTTTATTTACCCCGGACTAAGGCCCTGGGGTTGAGTTAATTTTTGGTCTGATTGGCCCCTTACTGCCCTTGGGTAGTTAGTTGTGTAGTTCCATTTATATGGATACACCTTAATAAAATGGTAATGGTTGGTGATATTAACTTCCTGTTTGTGGCACATTAGTATATGTGAGGGTGGAACTTTTCAAGATAGGTGGTGACCATGGTGGCCATTTTGAAGTCGGACAATTTGAATCCAACTTTAGTTTTTTCAATAGGAAGAGGGTCATGTGGCACATGAAACTTATTGGGAATTTCACAAGAAAAATAATGATGTGGTTGCTTTTAATGTAATTTTATTCTTTCATGAGTTATTTACAAGTTTCTGACCACTTATAAAATGTGTTCAATGTGCTGCCCATTGTGTTGGATTGTCAATGCAACCCTCTTCTCCCACTCTTCACACACTGATAGCAACACCGCAGGAAAAATGCTAGCACAGGCTTCCAGTATCCGTAGTTTCAGGTGCTGCACATCTCGTATCTTCACAGCATTGACAATTGCCTTCAGATGACTCCAAAGATAAAAGTCTAAGGGGTCAGATCGGGAGACCTTGGGGGCCATTCAACTGGCCCACGATGACCAATCCACTTTCCAGGAAACTGTTCATCTAGGAATGCTTGGACCTGACACCCAAATTGATTTTATGGTGTGGCATATGGGGTACAAAGATAGTGGGGCCATTCTTCATCAATGGAAACCTCAAGGCCACTGGATATGCGAAATTGCTACATGATGATGTGTTTCCCTCTTTATGCACTGAAGCTGGCAAGTTCCCTGAGTTTTTCCAGCAAGATGGTGCACCACCACATTATGGGTGTCAGGTCCGAGCATTCCTAGATGTACAGTTTCCTAGAAAGTGGATTTGTCGTCGTGGGCCAGTTGAATGGCCGCCAAGGTCTCCCGATCTGACCCCCTTAGACTTTTATCTTTGGGGTCATCTGAAAGCAATTGTCTATGCTGTGAAGATACAAGATGGCAGCACCTGAAACTATGGATACTGGAAGCCTGTGCTAGCATTTCTCCTGCAGTGTTGCTATCAGTGTGTGAAGAGTGGGAGAAGAGGGTTGCATTGACAATCCAACACAATGGGCAGCACATTGAACACATTGGTCAGAAACTTGTAAATAACTCATGAAAGAATAACGTTATGTTAAAAGCAAGCACATCATTGTTTTTCTTGTGAAATTCCCAATAAGTTTCCTGTGTCACATGACTCCCTTCCTATTGAAAAAAACTAAAGTTGAATTCAAAATGGCCGACTTCAAAATGGCCACCATGGTCACCATCCATCTTGAAAAGTCCCCCCACCCCTCACATATACCAATGTGCCACAAACAGGAAGTTAATATCACCACCCATTCCCATTGTATTATGGTGTATCCATATAAATGGCCCACCCTGTATAATGCGTGATCCCACTACTATCTGTGATGTTCGCTGCTTAGTGTCCCACACAGAGATCTTCACCTAACACCTGCTGTCTCTAAAAAGACTGCTGAAGCTATGCACATTAGTGACATCATGCCTCCTGATTGGATGGGAGACCTGTTTATAAGGCATTATATGCTAAACTTAGGTAATGCCATCCTTCTTATTTCCCTGTTCTGCCATGTGACCAATGCTTTTTGGCAGGTTGACGTATTTACTGCACAAATATTTAAAGCATGCGTGCTTAGAAATGGACAATAGTCATTTTTCAAGTCATATTTTAATACTAAATATTTCTTAATGTCCTGCATGTAAAGGTTTTGTCTGTATTTTGTTTAACCAACTGATTAGACTCCCCTTTCAAAGCAGTCCTATTATGCAACTGAACTGTTGGGAAAGGGTTATAAAACTGTCTTAAATAAAAAACTGTATTTGTTGCCCATAGCAACCTATTGCAGTACACATTTCATTTTTCAAGAGTTCTCTAGGAAATTAAAGCTGTTCTGTGATTAGTTGCTATAAGCAACCAACAAAGGCAGTTTTTTTTAAACAGTTTCTATAGAACTGTTCGTTTGTCCTAAAATCTTGATTGTGGAAGTTAAGAAGTTCTGTCCTTTTTAACATTTAAAAGTTTCAACTAAAGTTCAACTAATGCAAACAGTAAAAGGCATTTGGCATTTTGAGCATAAAGATAATGGAAGAAACTAAGAATGCAATGGCAAATAAAACAGATTTAAATTTCTTATATGAAAAAGCAGCACTAAGCTTTAGGCTGGGTTCAGACTATGGAATTTCCAACCGTAATTCCACTTAGAAATACAGTTTGGAAATTCCGGTGCAGTTGTCGATGGGATTCTGCCGCATAGGGCACATTATAGAATGTCAGCATTCCGCTGCCAAAAAATGACCTTGCTCATTATTTCAGCAAAATACCACAATGAATACAAGTCATCAAACAGCTGCCTTCGGAATCTCTGGTCTGAATCTCCAGCTGGAATATTTCTTGCCAGAGATTCCGTAGTCTGAACATAGCCTAAGACTCTTGTCTTCAATATATTCATAGAAGGTCTCTATCTGGAATTTACACTCTGACCAATTAACATGTTTTGTTAAATAGTGTTGAGCGGCATAGGCTAAATTCGAATTCGCAATATTTCGCGAATATATGGACGAATATTCGTCATATATTCGCTAAATTCGCATATTCGTAATATTCACGTTTATTTTCGCATATGTGAAAATTCGCATATGCGGAAATTAGCATAAGCGAAAATCCATATATGAGAAAATTAGCATATGCGAAAATTTGAACGCCAGTCTCACACAGTAGTATTAGAGCCTTCTTTACACCACACAAGCTGGAAGCAGAGAGGGATGATCACTGTGATGTGTACTGTTGAATAAAAAAAAAAAAAAAAAATATTCGTAATTGTGAATATATAGTGCTATATTCGCGAATATCCACGAATTCGCTAATATGCGATATTCGCGAATAAAATTCGCATTGCGAATATTCGCAAGCAACACTATTGTTAAATACTTTGTCATATATAAGAGACTACTATCACCAGACTCCCTGCTCCTGTACAGTACTGATCTATAGATTATTAAAGGGGTACTCTGGTGGAAAACAATTTATTTTAAATCAACTGGTGCCAGAAAGTTACACAGATTTGTAAATTACTTCTATTTAAAAATCTTAATCATTCTAGTACTTATGAGCTGCTCTATACTACAGAGAAAGTTCTTTTCTTTTTGAATGTATTTTCCGTCTGACCACAGTGTTCTCTGCTGACACCTCTGTCCATACCAGGAACTGTCCAGAGCAGAAGCAAATCCCCATAGCAAATCTATCCTGCTCTGGACAGTTCCTGACATGGACAGAGGTGTCAGCAGAGAGCACTGTGGGTCAAGCTGGAAAGAAATTCAAAAAGAAAAGAACTTTCTCTCTAGTAAACAGCAGCTGATAAGTACTGGAAGGATTTAGATTTTTTTATTACAAGTAATTTAAAAATCTGTTTAACTTTCTGACACCAGTTGATTTAAAATAAATTGTTTTCCACCGGAGTACCCCTTTAAGGGTGCAATGCTTGCTGGCAACCCATCCTACATCACTGCAGCAGAGGGACCCTTTGCGATCAGCGTATCAGGGTAAGGGTAGTCCAAAGTGAGCAAACTCCATAATCTTGGAAACAAATGTTGTTATTGTTGTACAGTGTGTTGGAGTCTGCACCTCCCTGCGTAAGGTTGCTATCCATGACTCATGCTTTTGTATTAACTTGTTATGATCTTGTTGGGACTATGCTCTTTAACAGTTGTCTGGTTATTTTCTGATTGTATGTACATATTGCCCTTTTCGATTTATCTTTACTTTCTAAACTTACCTTGATGTGTGCTCCTGGGGGGCCCGTTTGTTGGTGCAATTTTTCCACTTCTTTTGTTTTCAGTTTGTTTATGTGCAATATTTGAATATGAATTCTCAAAAAAGACTAAATGAGAGCTGTAGTGCAATCCTTCTGATAAGGAATGTTAAATTGCACTACAGTTCTTTAATATTTTGTGTAATGTATGTTGTAGTGTTTTGGTATTGGAGCTAATTTTATTTATTTGGACACTACACATTTTGTGTTGGTTAACCCCTTAAGGACCCGGGCTTTTTCCGTTTTTTCATTTAAAATTTTTCCTACTTAACTTTAAAAAATCATAACTCTTTAAAATTTTCACCTAAAATTCTATATGATGGCTTATTTTTTGCATCACTAATTCTACTTTGTAATGATAGACTACAGAGAGGATAGTGTTCATCACTGGGTGTTGCAGGCTGGTAGCATTAATCGGGAATCCTGTACTGTTACTGTGTGTGGTGCTCAGCACTTAGCCAGAGATATAGATACTGTATAGAAAAAAATGTTAGCACGCCACTCACCCTTTTCCAGTTTTATTTTCGATCACGGTGTGGTACATGTAAAGATCATGCCAGTACAGTGGGAGCGAGGAGAGACAGGAAAGTGGGCTCAGCGGAGCCCGTAAAGCAACATTTTGCGGTAAAAACCGCTTGGTCACGCCTTTTTGCGCGTACGTCATTGAACATGCAGTTTAAAAAGTGGTATATTTTTATAATTCGGACATTTCCGCACGCGGCGATACCACATATGTTTATTTTTATTTTTATTTACACTGTGTTTTTTTTTATTCTTGGAAATGCCGGCTGATTCAAACTTTTATTAGGGGAAGGGATAATTGAAAGGGTTAATGATTTTTTTACACTTTTCTAATGCCATATTATAGCTCCTGTAGGGGGCTATAACATTGCATGTACTGATCTTTTACACTGATTGATCCATCTCCATAGGTATGGATCAATCAGTGTTTTCGGCGATTGAATGCTCAAGCCTGGATCTCAGGCTTGAAGCATTCATTCGGCGATCGGACAGCGCAGGAGAAGGTAAGAAGACCTCCTCCTGTACTACAGCTGTTCGGGATGCCGCGATTATACCGCGGCGATCCCGAACAGCTCCCTGAGCTAGCCGGGCACTTTTACTTTCGTTTTTAGCCGCGCGGCCCACTTTGAGCTAAAGGATTAATAGCGCGCGGCACCGCGATCAGTGCCGCGCGCTATTAGAGGTGGGTCCCAGCTTCACTATGACGCCGGGCCCGCCGTGATATGATGTCACCATGTGACCCCGCGTTATATCGCAGGACCGGGACCCAGGACGTACCCCTTAAGAGGTTAATACTTAGTTATTTTTTGGAGGATAATATGGTTTCAAGATAAATAAAAAAAACTAAAAAAAAAACTACTTTAGTTTCTCTAGGGAAAATAATACATCATAAATGCAATTTTTACATCAAAACTATTTTAAATGAACATTTTACTTTCACTCATTGTGTTTTGAATAAGGATTTGGCATTATAAAATGCCCAATAATAGTGCTGATTGCCTCTCACAACCCCTTTATCATTCGGATGAATTCTGATTGGGGCAAATTATTCTTCTCTGACCTTGTTCTTACTTAATTGGAATCTCATAGTCTTTGCTCTTGTGCATTCTCGTTGGGTCATGTAGTCCTTTTACATGGGCAGAGGCTTTAGTTCACAATACCCTGTCAATGAATAGGTAGATTTGTTAAACCTAAACAGCAGCTCAAATGTCCTCTTTTGCATTGTAAAATGATATTATCTGAAACGAGAAATACACTGGATGCTTTGCTGTAAATTATTCAGTTTTACAATTATTGAACACCTGGCTCAGTGAAAATGAGATGGCTGCTTTGTTTTCATGCGTATTAACACTGATTGGTCGCATAAGACACTAAAGAGCAAACCAATTTCTCCTTGTTAGAGAATGAGGAGATGTTGTTTTGCTTAATTTGTATTATGTATGTTATTATTTAAGTGATGAGTCTGCATTAATTATCTGCCAATAAAGGGATTATTAAGAAATGAAAGATTTATTGATGATTTATTGGCATTTTGTGCCAAAGAAAAATATGTTTAATGTGTGTAAAAAGGAGAAACCTTTAGAGCTTCAGAGGCCATAACTATCTAGAGATATATCCAGTACTGATGTTATTTTAGGTGGCAGACAACAAAGGCCGCCTTAGTTCCAGGTGCAACTACCTATCATCTGTCTATCTATCTATCTTTCTACCTGTCTCTACAGTATTTTATTTATCAATGCTACCCTGAGAAACTAAAAATGTAATTTACTTTTCTATACTGTATACCGTTAAAACATTTCAATATATCACTGAATACCAAATACATACACCATCATTTATTACAAAAAATTAACCATTGAACAAAAATAAATGTTTTCTGATATCATAGTATTATTCTTGAACTTGGCACAGTAATATTTATCAAGTAAGATAATGTATAGCCCAAGTGCACTCAAAAACTGAACTCTTATGTGTGACTTTAGTTGCCCACAGTATTTCACTCCTTTCCTCTGATGTAAAAAATGGCAGCTATGAGGGTACAAAAAAACTGACTTGTAAAGCCTAAAGAACAAATTGTTATTATTTGGTTTGGTGTTGCATATTATTGTAATGTCCATTTTTGAGTTTTTCTGTCTTGGGGTCTGGTTGCTGGTGATTTGTGCAATTCTGACCAATTCTGCTTTATCATGCACCTTGTATTTATCTTGTGCTATTAACCGTGGTTAATAGTCCTGATTATTATTGATTTTAATCTGTAGTACATTTTTCGTTTTTTATGATTATTGAATGTCCCTTCTGCTTTAGCCTTGTTTCTTTTTCCGTGTTCACACTGTGAGAATCCTGACCTGTGCCCCTCCCTGTTGTGGAGCTGGATTTGTAATATATCCTGTCTTGTATCTTGATAAATATACTGTCTAGTATCCTGACCAGTGTTCCTTCACGTTGTGGAGTTTGGTTTTCTCTTATCCGTTTTAACCCCTTCAGGACCAAGCCCATTTTTGCCTTAAGGACCGGAGCGTTTTTTGCACATCTGACCACTGTCACTTTAAACATTAATAACTCTGGGATGCTTTTAGTTATCATTCTGATTCCAAGGTTGTTTTTTCGTGACATATTCTACTTTAACATAGTGGTAAATTTTTGTCGATACTTGCATCCTTTCTTGGTGAAAAATCTGTAAATTTGATGAAAAATTTTAAAATTTAGCATTTTTCTAACTTTGAAGCTTTCTGCTTGTAAGGAAAATGGATATTACGAATACATTTTTTGTTCACATATACAATATGTCTACTTTATGTTTGCATCATAAAATTGATGAGTTTTTACTTTTGGAAGACACCAGAGGGCTTCAAAGTTCAGCAGCAATTTTCCAATTTTTCACAAAATTTTCAAACTCGATATTTTTCAGGGACCAGTTCAGGTTTGAAGTGGATTTGAAGGGTCTTCATATTAGAAATACCCCATAAATGACCCCATTATAAAAACTGCACCTGTCACTCACTTCCTGCTGCTGCCGGCACACAGGTCAGTCCCTCGTCGTCGCCGCCGCTCCTGGGGCCCCAATCCCAACAATGACCCCGGGGATCGGGGTCCCCAGCACCCGGGGTGCACGTCCCGCACCCGCTCACGTTCTCCGGAAGAGGGGAGCGGGAGCGGGTTGCGGGAGTGACACCCGCAGCAAGCGCCCTAATTGGTCGGCCGGTAATCCGGCCGACGAATCAGGGCGATCGTGAGGTGGTACCAGTGCCACCTCACCCCTGCAGGCTATGGCTGTTCGGGGCCGTCAGAGACGGCCCCGATCAGCCAGTAATTCCGGGTCACCAGGTCACCGGAGACCCGATTGACCCGGAATCGCCGCAGATCGCTGGACTGAATTGTCCAGCGATCTGCGGCCATCACCGACATGGGGGGGCATAATGCCCCCCCTGGGCGATATGCCGGGATGCCTGCTGAATGATTTCAGCAGGCATCCGGCTCCGGTCCCCAACCGGCTACTGGTGGGGACCGGAATTCCCACGGGCGTATGGATACGCCCTCGGTCCTTAAGGACTCGGAATGCAGGGCGTATCCATATGCCCTATGTCCTGAAGAGGTTAATAGAGTTCATGATTGCTGATCTTTAGAGTTTATAGTACATGCACTGATCATAGAGTCCATGATCACTGATGTTCATGATCACTGAAACTAGTGTTTCCTCTGTGCTTTCTATAGTGTCCTCTGTGCTTACTCACTGATTTGTGTCCTCTGAACTTAATCCGTTTATGTTAGTGTTCTGTGTATTATATTTCTGTTTTCTTCTAGGTCTGGAGTGTGCCCGTTGGCTAGAAGTCTATTTGGAGTTAAAGTAGAAAGCAGCGATTTTGTCGGCACTGCCGGGGTCTTGATAATTACACCTGGTGTAGTAAGATCGTGTCCAGCATAACACTGACCTTACAAGATCACATCAGAATAACTGGTGCTCTGTGGTCTATAGTTCAAAGCACCATGAGACATAGTCCAAAATAGATTAGAAAGACTCACGGCACTCGAGAGCTGATGAAGTCCAAACTTTATTCCCAGTCACAAGGCATAAAACAGCGTCAGAAGGTCTTGTCACTTCACCCCCTCCTGTCGCTGTTTTTATGCCTTGTGACTGGGAATAAAGTTTGGACTTCATCAGCTCTCGAGTGTCGTGAGTCTTTCTAATTTGTTTTGGACTATTTGGAGTTATTATAAAGGATATGGAGATGGTTGGAGTGATTTGAGCCAAATCTAGAACTAGAAGTCAGAAAATTAAATCTTACTGTTATGAGCAGACATAGATTTGCATAGTCCAAATAGTGGAAACAGGTCTGATGAAGCACACTTGTGTGTATGTATGAAACAGCTGTAACCATTTTTCCTGTGGCAATGAACTGTAGCTTTTTGTACTTTGATTGCTTAAATAAAGGGGTCCCTCCACTGTCCCGAAGACTGTCTTCCCTGCAGCTATTGCCTGCGCATCTTGGCAGTATGGGCAGGACAAGTAGGGCTCTGTGCAGGCTTGCAGCATCTTAATCAGACTGCTCTGTGAGCCAGGAGCATGACACAGAGCTGCAATGCAAAGAGCAGCCAATTGTCAGATCTGAGGAGTGAGGGAGGAAGTTCCCACAATCTGTATAATTGCTTAGACACTGTAGTTAGTACCAACCACAGCATTTATCGCGTTAAACAAAGGGAAGGGGTCCTTTAGTCTACCCCAATGAAAGACCCCATGTCTGCCTTGTTTACTTGCCTGTAAGGAAGACTCTGACAGACAATAATACAATGTAATACAGGATTACCTTAGTATATTATAAGCAGGTTCAGAAGATCACATAGTAGAGTCCCACAATAAAGCAAAAATGTAAATGAATATGTTAAAGGAGTACTGCAGCCATAGAGCACTTATCACCTATCCGCAGGTTCTGATCGTGGGGGGGTCTGACTGCTGGAAAACCAACCCCCCCCCCCCCCCCTTGTGATTTCGTGGATGGGGCCTAGCTCATCCGCAGCCCTCCATGCAGGATGTATCTCTATGGGAGAGGCGGAGATGCAGCTTTTGTTCATCCCCGCCTCTCCCACAGAGCTGAAATGAGGGGGCATATCTGTCAACCTCTTTGTGAGGTCAATGACATGAGCATTAGAAGCGCAGTGCCACGGCCATGTCGGATATAATATTTAATAATGTTTGCCTAAGACCGTGCTTCAAATACTCATCGTTATTTGAAGCACACTCTTAGTCAAACACTGTTAAATATTATACTATTTCTCACCATCCTTGAGGTTAGGCTATCTCTCTCTCTCTCTTTTTTGATGCACTTAAGTGTTCTATGGCTGCAATACTCCTTTAATTTAATGTAAAGAGTAAATAACAATAAAAATAAACATATGTGGTATCGGCGCATGCAAAAATGTCTGAATTATAAAAATATATTGTTAATTAAACTGCACGGTCAATGGCATACGCGCAAAAAAATTCCAATATTCAGCAGCTGGTCTTTCACTGATCAGACAACCATCACTCCTTTAAAGTGTACCTGCCATTAGTAAACTTTTTATATAATGTAGAAAGTAACATTATATGTATATTTGTAATATACATTTGGTTAAAAATGATTATATTTTTGTCCCTGCAGCTTGAGACCACATACAGAAAGTGTGGGCGGACAAGCAGGGCTCTGTGGACTAAAGACAAGCAAGGCTCTGTACAATGAGGTTCTGTGACATGCTTCCAGCTCACACATCAGGATGACTGACAAGCCAGGAGCCTGCACAGAGTCCTGCTTGTCCTGTCCTCACTTCCTGTATTTGGTCTTGGCACAGAGACACACAGACAATAGCTGCAGGGACAATAATGTACACATTTTTTAACAATATATACTACAAAAATGTTTTCTGATATCATAGTATTATTCTTGAACTTGGCACAGTAATATTTATCAAGTAAGATAATGTATAGCCCAAGTGCACTCAAAAACTGAACTCTTATGTGTGACTTTAGTTGCCCACAGTATTTCACTCCATTCCTCTGATGTAAAAAATGGCAGCTATGAGGGTACAAAAAAACTGACTTGTAAAGCCTAAAGAACAAATTGTTATTATTTGGTTTGGTGTTGCATATTATTGTAATGTCCATTTTTGTGTTTTTCTGTCTTGGGGTCTGGTTGCTGGTGATTTGTGCAATTCTGACCAATTCTGCTTTATCATGCACCTTGTATTTATCTTGTGCTATTAACCGTGGTTAATAGTCCTGATTATTATTGATTTTAATCTGTAGTACATTTTTCGTTTTTTATGATTATTGAATGTCCCTTCTGCTTTAGCCTTGTTTCTTTTTTCGTGTTCACACTGAGAGAATCCTGACCTGTGCCCCTCCCTGTTGTGGAGCTGGATTTGTAATATATCCTGTCTTGTATCTTGATAAATATACTGTCTAGTATCCTGACCAGTGTTCCTTCACGTTGTGGAGTTTGGTTTTCTCGTATCCGTTTTAACCCCTTCAGGACCAAGCCCATTTTGGCCTTAAGGACCGGAGCGTTTTTTGCACATCTGACCACTATCACTTTAAACATTAATAACTCTGGGATGCTTTTAGTTATCATTCTGATTCCGAGGTTGTTTTTTCGCGACATATTCTACTTTAACATAGTGGTAAATTTTTGTCGATACTTGCATCCTTTCTTGGTGAAAAATCTGTAAATTTGATGAAAATTTTTAAAATTTAGCATTTTTCTAACTTTGAAGCTTTCTGCTTGTAAGGAAAATGGATATTACGAATAAATTTTTTGTTCACATATACAATATGTCTACTTTATGTTTGCATCATAAAATTGATGAGTTTTTACTTTTGGAAGACACCAGAGGGCTTCAAAGTTCAGCAGCAATTTTCCAATTTTTCACAAAATTTTCAAACTCGATATTTTTCAGGGACCAGTTTAGATTTGAAGTGGATTTGAAGGGTCTTCATATTAGAAATACCCCATAAATGACCCCATTATAAAAACTGCACCCCCAAAGTATTCAAAATGACATTCAGTCAGCGTTTTAACCCTTTAGGTGTTTCACAGGAATAGCAGCAAAGTGAAGGAGAAAATTCATAATCTTCATTTTTTACACTCACATGTTCTTGTAGACCCAATTTTTGAATTTTTACAAGGGGTAAAAGGAGAAAATTTTTACTTGTATTTGTAGCCCAATTTCTCTCGAGTAAGCACATACCTCATATGTCTATGTAAATTGTTCGGCGGGCACAGTAGAGGGCTCAGAAGGGAAGGAGCGACAAGGGGATTTTGGAGAGTACGTTTTTCTGAAATGGTTTTTGGGGGGCATGTTGCATTTAGGAAGCCATAATGATTTGAAGCCCAATTTCTCCCGATTTAGAAAACACCCCATATGGGGGTGAAAAGTGCTTTGCTGGCGCACTACAGGTCTCAGAAGAGAAGGAGTCACATTTGGCTTTTTGAAAGCAAATTTTGCTCTGGAGGCATGCCGCATTTAGGAAGCCCCTATGGTGCCAGGACAGCAAAAAAAAAAACCACATGGCATACCATTTTGGAAACTAGACCCCTCGGGGAACGTAACAAGGGGTTAAGTGAACCTTTATACCCCACAGGTGTTTCACGACTTTTGCATATGTAAAAAAATTGAAAATTTTTTTTACCTAAAATGCTTGTTTTCCCAAAAATTTTACATTTTTAAAAAGGGTAAAAGCAGAAAATACCCCCCCCCCAAAATTTGTAACACAATTTCTCCCGAGTACGGCGATACCCCATATGTGACCCTAAACTGTTGCCTTGAAATACAACAGGGCTCCAAAGTGAGAGCGCCATGCGCATTTGAGGCCTAAATTAGGGACTTGCATAGGGGTGGACATAGGGGAATTCTACACCAGTGATTCCCAAACAGGGTGCCTCCAGCTGTTGCAAAACTCCCAGCATGCCTGGACAGTCAACGGCTGTCCGACAATACTGGGAGTTGTTGTTTTGCAACAGCTGGAGGCTCCGTTTTGGAAACAGTGGCGTACCAGACGCTTTCATTTTTATTGGGGAGGGGAGGGGGGGCTGTGTAGGGGTATGTGTATATGTAGTGTTTTTTACTTTTTATTTTATTTTGTGTTAGTGTAGTGTTTTTAGGGTACAGTCGCACGGGCGGGGGTTCACAGTAGTTTCTCGCTGGCAGTTTGAGCTGCGGCAGAAAATTTGCCGCAGCTCAAACTTGCAGCCAGATACTTACTGTAAACCTCCGCCCATGTGAGTGTACCCTGTACATTCACATTGGGGGGGGGGACATCCAGCTGTTGCAAAACTACAACTCCCAGCATGCGCTGACAGACTGTACATGCTGAGAGTTTTAGTTTTGCAACAGCTGTAGGCACACTGGTTAAGTATCACTGAGTTTGTGACCTAACTCAGTGTTTCACAACCAGTGTGCCTCCAGCTGTTGCAAAACTACAACTTCCAGCATGTACGGTGCATTGTGTACATTGACTGCTGAGAGTTGGAGTTTGCAACAGCTGGAGGCACACCGGTCGTGAAACACTGAGTTAGGAAAAAAAAAGACTCTGAGTTTCACAACCAGTGTGCCTTCAGCTGTTGCAAAACTACCACTCTCAGCAGTCACCGACAGCCAACGGGCATGCTGGGAGTTGTAGTTATGCAACCAGCAGATGCACCACTACAACTCCCAGCATGCACTTTAGCTGTCTGTGCAAGCTGGGAGTTGTAGTTATACAACAGCTGAGGGTACACTTTTCCATAGAAAAAATGTGCCTCCAGCTGTTGCAAAACCATAAGTCCCAGGATGCCCATAAGGGAATGCTGGGAGTTGTGGTGGTCTGCCTCCTGCTGTTGCATAACTACAGTTCCCAGCATGCCCTTTTTGCATGCTGGGAGCTGTTGCTAAGCAACAGCAGGAGGCTGTCACTCACCTCCTGCTGCTGCCGGCACACAGGTCAGTCCCTCGTCGTCGCCGCCGCTCCTGGGGCCCCAATCCCAACATTGACCCCGGGGATCGGGGTCCCCAGCACCCGGGGTGCACGTCCCGCACCCGCTCACGTTCTCCGGAAGAGGGGCGGAGCGGGTTGCGGGAGTGACACCCGCAGCAAGCGCCCTAATTGGTCGGCCGGTAATCCGGCCGACGAATCAGGGCGATCGTGAGGTGGTACCAGTGCCACCTCACCCCTGCAGGCTATGGCTGTTCGGGGCCGTCAGAGACGGCCCCGATCAGCCAGTAATTCCGGGTCACCAGGTCACTGGAGACCCGATTGACCCGGAATCGCCGCAGATCGCTGGACTGAATTGTCCAGCGATCTACGGCCATCGCCGACATGGGGGGGCATAATGCCCCCTCTGGGCGATATGCCGGGATGCCTGCTGAACGATTTCAGCAGGCATCCGACTCCGGTCCCCAACCGGCTAGTGGTGGGGACCGGAATTCCCACGGGCGTATGGATACGCCCTCGGTCCTTAAGGACTCGGAATGCAGGGCGTATCCATACGCCCTATGTCCTGAAGAGGTTAATAGAGTTCATGATTGCTGATCTTTAGAGTTTATAGTACATGCACTGATCATAGAGTCCATGATCACTGATGTTCATGATCACTGAAACTAGTGTTTCCTCTGTGCTTTCTATAGTGTCCTCTGTGCTTACTCACTGATTTGTGTCCTCTGAACTTAATCCGTTTATGTTAGTGTTCTGTGTATTATATTTCTGTTTTCTTCTAGGTCTGGAGTGTGCCCGTTGGCTAGAAGTCTATTTGGAGTTAAAGTAGAAAGCAGCGATTTTGTCGGCACTGCCGGGGTCTTGATAATTACACCTGGTGTAGTAAGATCGTGTCCAGCATAACACTGACCTTACAAGATCACATCAGAATAACTGGTGCTCTGTGGTCTATAGTTCAAAGCACCATGAGACATAGTCCAAAATAGATTAGAAAGACTCACGGCACTCGAGAGCTGATGAAGTCCAAACTTTATTCCCAGTCACAAGGCATAAAACAGCGTCAGAAGGTCTTGTCACTTCACCCCCTCCTGTCGCTGTTTTTATGCCTTGTGACTGGGAATAAAGTTTGGACTTCATCAGCTCTCGAGTGTCGTGAGTCTTTCTAATTTGTTTTGGACTATTTGGAGTTATTATAAAGGATATGGAGATGGTTGGAGTGATTTGAGCAAAATCTAGAACTAGAAGTTAGAAAATTAAATCTTACTGTTATGAGCAGACATAGATTTGCATAGTCCAAATAGTGGAAACAGGTCTGATGAAGCACACTTGTGTGTATGTATGAAACAGCTGTAACCATTTTTCCTGTGGCAATGAACTGTAGCTTTTTGTACTTTGATTGCTTAAATAAAGGGGTCCCTCCACTGTCCCGAAGACTGTCTTCCCTGCAGCTATTGCCTGCGCATCTTGGCAGTATGGGCAGGACAAGTAGGGCTCTGTGCAGGCTTGCAGCATCTTAATCAGACTGCTCTGTGAGCCAGGAGCATGACACAGAGCCGCAATGCAAAGAGCAGCCAATTGTCAGATCTGAGGAGTGAGGGAGGAAGTTCCCACATGAAATGTGAGGGCAAGCAAAGGATTGCCCCCTTCCTTTCAGGAAATTGCATACAGTGTGAGCAACATAAGCTAGGGAATTAGGAGTAAAAAAAAAAGGATAACCAAGATGTAAGCAAACAGACAGGATAAGTACCAGTTAAAGAGTAAGCCTGTATTATTTTATTAAATTTTTTACACTTTAATGCCGCAATTTTATCACTGTAAATGTATGTGCAAAGTCTTTATACAACTGTTTACAAATTATTTACATTTCTATTTTTAACCTCTTTCCAACCCCCAGAATTTCAGACCAAATAGTAGGGGGAAAAAAACAACAGAAATTTACAGCCATTTTTTGAAAATGCATAGCAAGTAATTTTGAGGTTAATAAAGGATATAGTCTGACATTGAATGTGTTGATTTAAAACTCTGGTGTCTGTGGGTTCATGAGTCCAGTGGGTCGTCTTACACGGTGATTGGCATCTCTTCCTGTATACTAAGAAGTAAATCGGTCAATCATTGAGTACAACAGCTCTCACCTCTCCACATTGACATTAATGAAATTAAATAACAGTATGTTGAAAACCGTAATGATGTTAGAGGAGCACTTTAAGCAACCTGTTCTATTAAGCATATTCATGTACAAAACAAAGTGGGGACATGAGATATATAATTCTATTTTAAAGGAATTACAGTACATAATTATTTTGCATACCAACTGTTACGTCTATTACTGTAGACATATCTGTACATGAAGTTATAAGCTGCACTTCAACATACAGGTATATTATGCAAATGATGTAGGCTCAGATAATGTACCCATGCTGTTTCATACAGCTGACACCTTGCTACAATAGCCAGGATCAGCTGTAACCCCATTCTCATCTGTATAATTGCTTAGACACTGTAGTTAGTACCAACCACAGCATTTATCGCGTTAAACAAAGGGAAGGGGTCCTTTAGTCTACCCCAATGAAAGACCCCATGTCTGCCTTGTTTACTTGCCTGTAAGGAAGACTCTGACAGACAATAATACAATGTAATACAGGATTACCTTAGTATATTATAAGCAGGTTCAGAAGATCACATAGTAGAGTCCCACAATAAAGCAAAAATGTAAATGAATATGTTAAAGGAGTACTGCAGCCATAGAGCACTTATCACCTATCTGCAGGTTCTGATCGTGGGGGGGGTCTGACTGCTGGAAAACCAACCCCCCCCCCCCCTTGTGATTTCCTGGATGGGGCCTAGCTCATCCGCAGCCCTCCATGCAGGAGGCGTGTCGGTCGCAGCATGATGCCCTGGCGAACACGCACCCTCCATGTATCTCTATGGGAGAGGCGGAGATGCAGCTTTTGTTCATCCCCGCCTCTCCCACAGAGCTGAATTGAGGGGGTGTATCTGTCAACCTCTTTGTGAGGTCAATGACATGAGCATTAGAAGCGCAGTGCCACGGCCATGTCGGATATAATATTTAATAATGTTTGCCTAAGACCGTGCTTCAAATACTCATCGTTATTTGAAGCACGCTCTTAGTCAAACACTGTTAAATATTATACTATTTCTCACTATCCTTGAGGTTGGGCTATCTCTCTCTCTCTTTTTTGATGCACTTAAGTGTTCTATGGCTGCAATACTCCTTTAATTTAATGTAAAGAGTAAATAACAATAAAAATAAACATATGTGGTATCGGCGCGTGCAAAAATGTCTGAATTATAAAAATATATTGTTAATTAAACTGCACGGTCAATGGCATACGCGCAAAAAAATTCCAATGTTCAGCAGCTGGTCTTTCACTGATCAGACAACCATCACTCCTTTAAAGTGTACCTGCCATTAGTAAACTTTTTATATAATGTAGAAAGTAACATTATATGTATATTTGTAATATACATTTGGTTAAAAATGTGTATATTTTTGTCCCTGCAGCTGGAGACCACATACAGAAAGTGTGGGCGGACAAGCAGGGCTCTGTGGACTAAAGACAAGCAAGGCTCTGTACAATGAGGTTCTGTGACATGCTTCCAGCTCACACATCAGGATGACTGACAAGCCAGGAGCCTGCACAGAGTCCTGCTTGTCCTGTCCTCACTTCCTGTATTTGGTCTTGGCACAGAGACACACAGACAATAGCTGCAGGGACAATAATGTACAAATTTTTTAACAATATATACTACATAAATTCATATAATCGTATCATCTACATTATATAAAATGCTTTTGCTAACAACAGGTATACCTTAAGGCCTACAACATAGAACAAGCTAAATAGTTAAAGAGAAGCCACAAATGGTATATAATAACAAATAAAACACTATTCTGTCTTTGTTTACAGTCTACCAATGTTGATGTGCGTATTTACTGGCATGACTGATCAGAATGTTCCATCCTCATCTATGAAGCCCTCTCACGTCTACGTACAAGAATATTAATTGAGACTGCCAAGTTCATCCTGCATCTTTCATATGAAGATAGCAAAATTAGGAATTGTAGAAGAGAAGTACAAACCGTTCTTATACATATTGCATTCCAGCTACTTTTCATTGATAGAACAATAAGTGAAATAAAGAGAAACAAAAAAAGATAAGAACACGTAAAAAATAAGAATTGTCCGATAAATAAATATAACAATTCCTAGGTAGGGCAATCCCCTTGGTGTTCTTTTAAGTCCCTTTTAAGTTCAAATAATTTTTTATTGAATTTTTCAAGAAAATGTTTTCACAAAACCGAATTGGCCAATAGATAACAAACACGGCAAAAATAAATACAACAAAATCAAACAAATTCTTTAGAAATGATCACTCAGTTTAGATACACTTTTGAAGAAAAAAAATTATAATAATTAATCACATCCATCGGATATTGTATAAGCATATCCGGAATGTGTTGGAAAAATCTATAAGATTTACCATTAATTAAATGAACAGATAACTAATAACTTAAGTCCCTTTTAGAACATCCACCTGAGAAGTATGTGCCACTCTTACATGGATTCTTAGGTCTGGCCTTTAACCCCTTCCCGCTATAGGACGTATGCATACATCCAATCATCTGACACATTCGCGCAATTGGATGTATGCACATGTCATAGCGATCTCCTGCACTGCCGCAGGCAGCGCAGGAGATCGTCGACGGGACCCGGCTGTTAATCACAGACGGAGTCCTGCCGCAGCTGCCGGAGCCGCGATCGCGCCGGTCCTGGCAGCATTAACCCCTAGATGCTGTGATCAATCCTGATCACGGCATCTATGGTGTTGACAGCACTCTACCCCTGTTCTCCAACGGCGGTGCCGCGATACAATCGCGGGTCGCCATTGGTTGCTATGGCAGCAGGAGGTCAGATCATGACCTCCTGTATGCCTGCTACGGAAGTCTGTGAGATCGCACAGGCTGTAGTGTGTGCAGCTCATTAGGTCATACTGTGCTGCAGTACAAATGTATTGCAGTAAAGTATGAAGTGTAAAAAAAATTTTCAAAATGCCTTTACCCATAAATGCCCTGCATTATCACCAAAAACACAAATCATATACATAATCGGTATTTTCACATTCGTAATGACGTGTACTATAAAACTATAATTTAAATTATCCCGCATGGTGAACGCCGTAAAAAAAACATTAAAAAAAGCGCAAAATTCACCTATTTTGGTACAAATAGTGGAATAAAAAAGATCAAAAGGTAGCAAGTAGCACAAAAATGATACTAATAAAATGTACAGCTCATCCCGCAAAAAATAAGCCCTCACTCAATGGCTTCGGACGAAAAATAAAAAAGTTACGGCTGAACATGAATGGCAGAAAAAGAATTTTGCTCAGATCTGGAGAGTGGCACTGATCTACTGGATATGTTTTCATCAGGACAGAACATATTGGGTGGCTGTTCTAAGAGAAAGTCAAAAAAACATCAGAAGGCACTATAACCAGGGTCGCCATCAGGGGGATACAGCCAGGTTGCCACATGCTGGGACCTGTGCTGGAACAGTCCTTGCATGTGCATAACTGGTGAAGGGGGGTGGCACCCGCGGATTCGGGACACCTGTCCCAAATCCTCGTGCGACCGTGGATTTCAAAACTGAGTGCACCTTTAAGACGCACACAATGTTGAGCGTGCGCTCAGCTGCAGCGGCTGAAGTGACAAAGGAGCCGGCGACTCCGTCCTGTCACTCCAGCCCCCGCATCCTATGTGGCAGCGGCTCGGCAAAGGCTGTCCGCACAGGAAGCCGAGAGAGAAGTGGAGCTGCGTGTTTTTGTGTTTTTTGTGAAGGGGCATTATTATGTAAATGAGCAATGTGAGGGGGCATTATTATGTATGGGGACCATGTGGGATACAAGGTAATGTATGGGGGCAATATAAGGGGGCATTATTATATATGAGAGCAATGTATGGAGGGAATATTATGTATGGGGGCCATATTATGTATGGGGCAATATGAGGAGGCAATAATATGTATGGGGGCAATATGAGAGGGCAATATTATGTATGAGGGCAATGTGAGGGGGCAATATTATGTATGGGGGCAATGCAAAGGGGCATTATTATGTATGGGGGCAATGTACAGTGGCATAATGTATGGGACAATGCAATGGGGCATTATTGTATATGGGGCAAAGTACTGTGGCATTATAATGTATGGGGAAATGCAAGGGCCATTATTATATATTGTGGCAATGTACAGTCACATTATAATGTATGGGGGGCATAATTATATATGGTGGCAATGTGAGGGGACATTATTATATATTGTGGCAATGTGAGGGGGCGTTATTATGTATGGGGGCAATGTACAGTGGCATAATGTATGGGACAATGCAATGGGGCATTATTGTATATGGGGCAAAGTACTGTGGCATTATAATGTATGAGGGGCATTATTATATATGGTGGCAATGGGAGGGGACATTATTATACATTGTGGCAATGTGAGGGGGCGTTATTATATATGGCAGTAATGTGAGGGGGCGTTATTATTTATTTTGGCAATGTGAGGGGGCGTTATAATGTATGGGACAATGTTGGGGCCTAATACAAAACAGGTGCACAGAAGGGACTTCTATATGGGGCAGTGTAATAAATATTGGGGGTTTGTATAGCGGTGAGAATTGTGCTGTAGAGCAAGTATAAAATGTTTGTCTGGCAAATTCAGTGGAGACAAGTTGTCACCGGGAGACATCTTCATAATGACCCAGGACAGATGGAGAAGAAAGAAAAACATGAATGACTACAATTAGAGAAGACGCCTCCTGTGAGTATGTAACTGTATTCACTTACTTACTGTACATGGTCTGCAGCACCTGTGTACAGCTCAAATATACTTCTATATAGGGTTATTGATCTTTTGTATAGGGGTTTTTATTCAATAACAATATAGCAGTATTAGTCAGTGGTCATGGTGTATAGTCCCTTGTATAGTGGTGTTATTAGTGATACTTGTCTGAGTGATACTGGTCCATTCAACAGCCACAGCAGCCTTAAAGGGGTACTCCGGTGAAAACCTTTTTTCTTTTAAATCAACTGGTGGCAGAAAGTTAAACATATTTGTAAATTACTTCTATTAAAAAATCTTAATCCTTCCAGTACTTATTAGCTGCTGAATGCTACAGAGGAAATTCCTTTCTTTTTGGAACACTGATGACATCACGAGCACAGTGCTCTCTGCTGACATCTCTGTCCATTTTAGCAACCATGCATAGCAGATGTATACTAAGGGCAGCATGGTGACATTGGTTAGCACTGCTGCCTTGCAGTGCTGGGGACTTGGGTTCAAATCCCACTAAGGACAACAATAAATAAAGCGTTATTATTATTATTATTATTATAATAACATCAGCAGAGAGAACTGTGCTCGTGATGTCATCAGAGAGCATTCCAAAAAGAAAAGAATTTCCTCTGTAGTATTCAGCAGCTAATAAGTACAGGAAGGATTAAGATTTTTTTTAATAGAAGTAATTTACAAATATGTTTAACTTTCTGCCACCAGTTGATTTAAAAGAAAAAAAGGTTTTCACCGGAGTACCTCTTTAAGCCTGCAGGCCTTCTTCAACCTTTGCCCATTCCAGAGTGCCCTTAGATACACATCGCCATGGACTTCATCACTGCCCTACCATTCTCCTCTAAAAACACAGTCATCTGGGTTGTCACAGATCATTTCTCCAAAATGTCCCATTTTGTTCCTTTGCCTGGACTTCCCTCTGCTCCTCAGCTGGTGGATCAATTCTTCAGGCATATTTTTCGTTTTCTTGGTTTTCCGTTACACATTGTCTCTGACTGAGGGGTACAATTTGTCTCCAAAGTCTGGCGGGCGCTCTGTTCACACCTCAAAGTCTAGTTGGACTTTTATTCTGCTTATCACCCGCAGACCAATGGCCAGGTAGAGATGAAGAGGAAAAAATTATAAACGGGGATCAGGAAAATATATTAAACTAATTCTTCTCCACTGTGTTCACCGAGGAAAATGAAATGCCAGGTGAAATACAGCGAGATAAGGTAAACTCCCCAGTGCAGGTCACCTGTCTAACCCAGGAAGAAGCACAGTGCCGCCTACAAAAAATCAAAACAGACAAATCACCAGGTCCAGATGGCATTCACCCCCGTGTTCTAAAGGAATTAAGTAATGTTATAGACAGACCCCCTATTTTTAATATTCCAGGACTCTATAGTAACAGGGACTGTTCCCCGGGACTGGCGCTTAGCAATTGTGGTACCAATATTTAAAAAGGGAACAAAAGGTGACCCAGGGAATTATAGGCCTGTTAGTTTAACCTCCGTTGTATGTAAATTGTTTGAGGGTTTTCTAAGAGATGCTATTTTGGAGTATCTTAATAAAAATAAATATATGACCCCATATCAGCATGGCTTGGATTTTTCCAAAGTATTTGATACGGTGCCTCATAAAAGGTTGGTGCATAAAATTAGAAGGATGGGGCTGGCGGAGAATGTGTGTAAGTGGGTAAGTAACTGGCTCAGTGATAGGAAACAGAGGGTGGTTATTAATTGTACTTATTCTGATTGGGTGACTGTTACTAGTGGGGTACCACAGAGGTCTATCTTGGGTCCTGTTCTGTTTAATGTAAGGTAGTGCACATGGGGAGGAAAAATCCGGCCTGGGATTATGTATTAACTGGGAGCACATTTGGGATGACATGAAAAAGGACTTAGGAGTCTTAGTTAATAGTAAATTTAGCTGTAGTGACCAGTGTCAGGCAGCTGCTGCCGCGGCTGATAAGGTCATGGGGTGCATCAATAGGGGCATAGATGCCCACGACAATGAAATAATTCTACCACTGCACAAATCACTAGTCAGACCACACATAGAACTGTGTACAGTACTGGGCACCAGTGTACAAGAAAGATATAGTGAAGCTGGAGAGGGTTCAAAGACGGGCAACCAGGGTAATACGGGGAATGGGAGGACTACAGTACCCAGAAAGATTATCAGAATTAGGGTTATTTAGTTTAGAAAAAAGAAGGCTTAGGGGAGACCTAATAACTATGTATAAATATATCAGGGGACCGTACAGAGATCTCTCCCATCATCCATTTATACCCAGGACTGTATCTATAATAAGGGGGCATCCTCTACGTTTAGAGGAAAGAAGGTTTCTACACCAGCATAGACGGGTTTTTTTTTACTGTAAGAACAGTGAGACTGTGGAATTCTCTGCCTGAGCAGGGGGTCATTGGTAACCCTGTAAAAGAGTTCAAAACAGGTCTGGATGCATTCTTGGAGAGTAATAACATTGCTGGTCACGTATACTAGATTTCTAGGGACAGAACGTTAATCCAGGGATTTATTCTGATGCCATATTTGGAGTCGGGAAGGAATTTCTACCTCTAGTATGAGGGTTTTTTGCCTTCCTCTTGATCAACTCAACTCAGTAGGGACTCATTAGGGATATAGGTTGAACTTGAGGGACTCTGGTCTTTTTTCAACCTCATGAACTATGTTACTATGTTAGAGAGTGAACCAAATTCTGGGTGACTACCTCCGTCACTTTGTCTCCGCAAGTCAGGACAAGTGGGCCAATTTGTTGCCGTGGGCTGTTTTCTTATAATCACCAGGACTCTACTAAAAGATCCTACTAAAAGATCTTCATTCTTCATTGTTTATGGCTGTCATCCTCGCCCTCCTCTTCCTCTACCCGCTTCTTCTGGGGTACCTGCTGTGGATGACCAGATCCAGGATTTCATGACTATTTTGCAGGAGACTCGACGGTCCTTGGTACACGCCTCTGAATTCTCACACAGACAAGAGAAGACCACCTCCAATCTTCCCTCCTGGTGATAAAGTTTGGCAGCCTGCCAAATATGTTCGACTGAAGATCCCCAGCTACAAACTTGGTCCTCGGTTACTCGGTCCTTTTAGGATCTTACGTCAAATCAATCTGGTCTCCTATAAGCTCTGCCTGCCCCCTTCCTTACGCATTACAAATTCCTCCCTCTCTTCTCAAGCCACTGGTCCTCAACCATTTCTCCCAGGGCAAAGTCTCTTCTATTCCTGTGTCTGGCGCTGCCGATGTTTTTGAGGTTAAGGAGATTCTTGCCACCAAGACCATCAGGTAGAAACTTCTTGGTGGATTGGAAGGGTTTTGGTCCCAAAGAGAGGTCCTGGGAACCTGACGAGAACATCTTAGATCGGGACCTGGTGCTGAGGTTCCTGCAGCCCACAAACAGGGGGAGACCTAAGGGGGGGTACTGTTACGAGTAGCGCTGTGGCCAGACGCACTGACCGCGAGCACACTCCTGCCCGTCCTCCCGTGCTGGCTCTGCTGCGGTTCGCATCACAGGACGCATCCGCATACTAACGCCGGGCCGTCACTCACCTCTCTGTCCCATCCGCTGTCCCTGGCCACCGGCACGTGCGTCCCCGCCTCCTAGGGCGCACACGTGCTGGCTTCCTGTGATTTAAAGGGCCAGCGCACCATTGCTTGGTGCTTGTGTGGTCCTGACCTTATTTAACCCCGTACTTCTTCTTGACCCCTGCCGAATCTTTGTGCCATTATAGCCTAAATGAAAGCATACTGTTTGTGTCTTGTCTTACCGTGTATCTGACCCCATTGCTATGTATCCTGACCTTGCTCCTGTGTTGCCTGCCCTCTGACCTCTTGCTATGTGACCTGGTCTTGCTACAGTGCTGCCAGTCTTGACCTCCTGCCAGTCCCACTATGACTCCATCTCATTCCTTCAGCAGCCTTTGTGTACGAATTGTACAAAGGGTAGTGACCTGGGAGCCTCCTGCCACAGCAAGTCCATGCCACTTTGCAGCGAGCTCTGGTGAAAACCAGCAGCTCCTTAGACTCCATTCCCTGGTACAGCTCACGCCATCGTCCACAACAGGTATAGTGGATCCACACCACTTGCCGTTACAGTATGTATAGAAATACTTAGATGACCATAACTCAACATGAAGGACATAGGAGCCCTGAAGTAAACAGACCATAACAGACAATTACACAGTAAAGCCCTGTTTATTTGTAAGTGTTCATTGTATTACCAGTATTTTCTACCTTTACAATGTACAGATGTTGACTGTGCAAACATGTAGATCGTTTTCTGCTGAAGCAAAAATAGAAAAGATAGAAAAACTATACTTATCTAACCCCGGTCTCCTGCTTGCCCCATAGCTCCTGTTAGGCTCTGTCTGGTCCCCAGATCCTCTGTCTTCCTTCTGCTTCTGAGACAAGCTCTCTGTGCAGGACCTGCCTGCTCAGCCAATCACTGGCCAAAACGCTGAGCAGCTGCGGGGACAATGATTGTCAGGGAGCTGCTTTCCCATTGTAATTCTGACCCTTTGCTCTAGGGGGCCTCCCATTTCCCCTGACCATCTCTGAGATGTTTCTACACCTTGATTGGAGTCACCTGTGATAAATTCAGGTGATTTGACCAAAATTGAAAAGACACAGCCCTTTCTATATAAGGTCTCACAACAGGCCCCAGTTTCTGGCACCACACTATATATATAGCCCCCCATATGGAAATCACTGTAATAGAAAAGCGGAACAATTTATAAAAGTATTTGAATAAAATGATAAACACTTCTGCATGTACTACAAAATCTGACATTGTGTATGGTCCAGTCTAGAAATGGTTAAAGAAGTTATTCAGGAATATAAAATCAGAGCTAATTTATTTTAAAAAACGCTCCCTGTCTGTCCCCAGTTTGTATGTAGTATTACAACTTCGCTCCATTCACTTCAATGGATTTGAGCTGCATAACCAGTCTCAACCTGGAGACAGACAGGGAGCAGTTTTTGAAAAAAAATTGCTCTATTTTTCTATTCCTGGATAACCCTTTGAAGTAACATTAGTTAATAAACACATCCTGTGCTATACACACCACTTTAATGGCTTAGCTTTGTATCATATCTTTTCAGCTTGATAAAGGATGATAAAGTCCCAAAACATTGCTGAATAGTCTATAACTATGTACTAATGCTTACTAGTAGAGATCGGCAAACCAAACCTGTAGCACCCGAGTTTGGTCAGAACTTCGCTACAAGTGTTCAGTTTGGCAGAACCTGTTAAATACCATCAGCTACATGGCAGAAAGAGAATGAAGAGAAATCACATGGCCTCAGAGAAACCCACAATGCTGTTTAACCCCTTAAGGACTCAGCCCATTTTGGCCTTAAGGACTCAGACAATTTAATTTTTACGTTTTCATTTTTTCCTCCTCGCCTTCTAAAAATCATAACTCTTTTATATTTTCATCCACAGACTAGTATGAGGGCTTGTTTTTTGCGCGACCAGTTGTCCTTTGTAATGACGTAACTCATTATATCATAAAATGTATGGTGCAACCAAAAAACACTATTTTTGTGGGGAAATTAAAAAGAAAAACGCAATTTTGCTAATTTTGGAAGGTTTCGATTTCACGCCGTACAATTTACGGTAAAAATGTGTGTTCTTTATTCTGAGGGTCAATACGATTAAAATGATACCCATTATTACATACTTTTATGTTATTGTTGTGCTTAAAAAAAATCACAAACTTTTTAACCAAATTAGTACGTTTATAATCCCTTTATTTTGATGACCTATAACTTTTTTATTTTTCCGTATAAGCGGCGGTGTGAGGGCTCATTTTTGCGCCATGATCTGTATTTTTTTTTGATACCACATTTGCATATAAAAACTTTTAATACATTTTTAATAATTTTTTTTTAATAAAATGTATTAAAAAAGTAGCAATTTTGGACTTTTTTTTTCTTTTTACGTTCACGCCGTTCACCGTACGGGATCATTAACATTTTATTTTAATAGTTCGGACATTTACGCACGCGGTGATACCAAATATGTCTATAAAATTAATTTTTGACGCTTTTTGGGGGTAAAATAAGAAAAAAACGACGTTTTACTTTTTTATTGGGGGAGGGGATTTTTCAGAAAAACAAAACAACGTAGTCTCAAGGTGATAACAGGTGCTCAACCCCAAGTGCAATTGTGCCCTCATACAATGGGGTAGAGGACCCGCACCTATGGACAAAAGTGGGGTTTCAGTCCTGTGGTAAATATATACAATGATATTAGCTAATCCTCAAAACTGATGTAAAAATGAGACATTAGCCAGTATATCCTTATATGAAAGACATACCTGAGCCCGCACACCACGCCAAGGTTTCTCATGTGATGCGGGACCTAACCACTAACCTTTTTTACATGGCCAGATACATAGAACCAGGAACCAGATATACAGCAGCCTAAGGTCCAACTTGCAGACTGCTCCCCAGTCGCCTCCAGTGTGAACTCAGCACACATACAGGTTACAAGCCCCACCCTTGCTGGTTTATATATAGCAGGCCTCACAGGTGAAACCCCCAACACTACCCAATAAGATAAAAGGGTGCATTGGTATAAGCCTTAAAAGACGCTTGCCGGCTTATATTTGCATGGACATGGCTATAGCAGGAAACTCAACCCCAAGTGCAATTGTGCACCTTCGCTGGGGTGGAGGCCCTGCACTTGTCAACCGTTGCTAAGGGTGATGTCCCCAGCAAAAATTGCATACAATGGAGAATGCCTGCAGACGGTACCACAATCACATCCTGACACCTGATAAACGTGTATATGGATGCAAACAACATGACTGACTTTAAACAGAAAAACAAAACAACGTAGTCTCAAGGTGATAACAGGTGCTCAACCCCAAGTGCAATTGTGCACTCATACAATGGGGTAGAGGACCCGCACCTATGGACAAAAGTGGGGTTTCAATCCTGTGGTAAATATATACAATGATATTAGCTAATCCTCAAAACTGATGTAAAAATGAGACATTAACCAGTATATCTGGCTAATAGTATACTTATATGAAGGACATACCTGAGCCCGCACACCACGCCAAGGTTTCTCATGTGATGCGGGACCTAACCACTAACCTTTTTTGCCTGGCCAGATGCATAGAACCAGGAACCAGATATACAGCAGCCTAAGGTCCAACTTGCAGACCGCTCCCCAGTCGCCTCCAGTGTGAACTCTGGGATTTTTCACTTTTTTTTTACTTTTTCTTTTCCATTTTTTTTATTTTTTTTTTACACTTGAATAGTCCCCATATGGGACTATTCATAGCAATACCATGATTGCTAATACTGATCTGTTCTATGTATAGGACATAGAACAGATCAGTGTTATCGGCTATCTTCTGTTCTGGTCTGCTCGATCACAGACCAGAGCAGAAGACGCCGGAAGGCGGAAGCAGGAAGGGAAGGGGACCTCCGTGCGGAGTTCTGAATGATAGGATCCCCGCAGCAGCGCTGCGGGCGATCCGATCGTTCATTTGAATCGCGCACTGCCGCAGATGCCGGGATCTGTATTGATCCCGGCACCTGAGGGGTTAATGGCGGACGCCCGCGAGATCGCGGGCGTCGGCCATTGCCGGTGGGTCCCTGGCTGCGATCAGCAGCCGGGATCAGCCGCGCATGACACGGGCATCGCTCCGATGCCCACGGTTATGCACAGGACGTAAATGTACGTCCTGGTGCGTTAAGTACCACCGCACCAGGACGTACGTTTACAGCCAATCAGGTGGCAGTATATGGGTGATGTCAAAATCAGCAGCCATTTTACAGATAGCAGGTGTTAGGGGAAGATCTAAGCAGTGAACAACACAGATAGGAGCATGACCCCACAAATATAATAGCTGTAGTTAAGCAGTAGAGAGTGTTCTGCATCTGCTCTGTCAGTGTAAAATTGGAGATTTTCCTGCCTTTAGTGATGGAAAATATGGATTTTATAAAAGACATGAGGCGAGCATTATATTGCATTTCTTTCTTTACTGCATCAAATAGCAGCCAAATATTAAAACGTTGTTTTTTTTTTTTACATTTTGAAGAAAAAACTTGTAGGTACAGTACACAACTTCATATGTTACACAATAACAGTTAGCCAATAGTAGAGTACCCTAGTTTATAAAAGGAGCTGTTTGTATAATAACTGCCTCTTTCTTTGTAATATTAAGATAGAATACAGATAAAATTATAGGTAAGAGAGGCAATAAGATATGTAAATAGAATATAAAGTTTGTTTTGTGAACAAATATTATAATTAAGTCCGATGAAGACTATATCTGTAGATGTAGAAGGTATTCTTTCACATTGTGGTCGTCAACTGAACAAAGCATAAACGATGTCCTCAGCGAAGAGGAGAATTCTTTGAAGAACTGAAGAACTGGCAACTGGTCAAGCGTAGAAATGGATCTGGATAAGAAGATACCACTGCATTGATTCAATAAGCTGAAAGAGAGTAAATTAGAATACTAAACAAGGGATGGGAAATGGGAGGGATAATGCTCGCCTCCTGTCTTTTATAAAATCCATATATTCTGTCACTAAAGGTAGGAAAATCTCCAATTTTATTTAAAGACAGGAGGCCTTGCATTATATTGCATGTTTAAAGCTGTAATTAGAACAGAATTATATCATAAAAATTTCAGGTAAGTATAAAAGAAACATGGAAACATGAGATTCAGGCCTAAAACAGGAAGTTTTGAAAGTAGAATCTGAAGACCAATTAGCCGCTCTGAGAAGGTCAGACAAAGAGCCTCCAGATTGAATTATTTTAGTAGAAACTGCTCCTCTAGTAGAATGAGCTCCGAATTGAGATGTAGAATGAGCTCCGAAGTGAGAGATGTCAATGTTAGCTAAAGACATTGCTTGTCTGATCCATCTAGCTAATGTGGCGGAAGAAACAGGAAGATGGGGTTTACAGTAGGAAATAAGAAGTTGAGAAGAAGAGGGAAATCTAAGAGTTTGAGTTTTCAATTCATAGGATTTTAAACAAAGAACAACACAAAGTTTGTCATGGTGAGGAAAAGGATAAAATACTTCACGAAGATTAGTTTTTTACATCTAGATATGGAAAAGAGAACCCCTTGAGGGGAATAACGTCTGTGAAACATCCAGAGAACAAACGTCTGAAATTCTTTTGAGGAAGATAAGACAAAGTAGAGTAGTAAGTTTTATAGATAACATCGTTAAAGATAGGGAATCATTATCTTCCCATGAGGTAAAGAGATTAGGTAGGAGATTTTACATCCCAAGTAAAATTATATTTAGGAGTGGGAGGACGTTTGAAACGAATAACTCTAAGTAAATTACAGCGTAGAGGATGTTTTCCAACTGGTATAGAGTTAAAGGGATACTCCACCCCTAGCATCTTATCCCTCAACCAAAGGATAGGGGATAAGATGTTAGATTGCGGGGATCCCGCTGCTGGGGACCCCTGGGATCTCGGCTGCAGCACCCCGCTATCATTACTGTGCAGAGCAAACTCACTCTCTGCGTAATGACTGGCGATATAGGGGCCAGAGCATCGTGACGTGAAGGCTTTTCCCCTGGTGATGTCACAGCCCGCCGCCTCAAAACAAGTCTATAGGAGGGGGCGTGGCGGGCATCACGCCCCCTCCCATAGACTTGCATTAAGGGGGCAGGCCATGATGTCACAAGGGGGCAGAGCCGTGATGTCACGATGCTCTGGCCCCTGTATCGCCGGTCATTACGCACAGAGCGTAATTAGCGTTTGCTCTGTGCAGTAATGATAACAGGTGCTGCAGTGGTGATCCCGGGGTCCCCAGCGGCGGGACCCCGGTGATCTGACATCTTATCCCCTATCCTTTGGATAGGGAATAAGAAGCTAGGGGCGGAGTACCCCTTTAATAGGATCATGATAAAAAGAAATGGGGGATCTATAAAGGTTAATAGTGCAATAAGCTCTACCAGAGTCAAAAGCAGAAGATAAGTAAATTAGGATATGGGGAATAAATGCTTGTACGAGATCCAAATCCCGTTGTGAGCACCAATTAGTCCAAAATTTCCAGGCTGATCTGTAAGAAGTTCTGGTACCAGGAGCCCAGGCTTCTGAAAGGATATTTCTAGTTGATTGAGAAAATTCTGGGTCAAATGAGATTGACCAGAGATCAACCACGCGACAAGAGGAAGATGATGGGACAGAACGAGAGGATGAGGGTTCTGTTGAGGATCTAGGAGAAGATTCGGGGAATATGGAAGAAGTCTCGGGAGATCTATTATCATCCCTAAGATTTGAGGGAACCAAGACTGAGTCGACCACCATGGTCCTCTGAATGTTGACTTGAAGGAGAACTCTGTGAATAAGAGCAAAGGGAGGAAAGGCATAAAGAATTTTTGTTGGCCAGATCTGCAGAAGAGTGTCTACTCTAGATGCCTCTGAATCGGGATGCCAACTGAAAAATAGTGGAACTTGTCAATTGAGGCAAGAGGCAAACAAGTCTATGTGAAGAGGACCCCAAAGATTGTTGATTTGTTGAAAAATTTGAGGATCCAACTTCCAATCGCTGGAATCTACTTAGTACCAAGAGTTCCAATCTGCAACAATGTTGGAAAGTCCTGGAAGATATTCTGCTTTTAGGACAATATTCTTGTCCAAATAAAAGTGCCAAAGATCTTTGGCAATGTTGGCTAAAGTCTCTGTTTTGGTACCTCCTAGTCGATTTATAAATTGGACCGCAGAAATGTTGTCCATCCGTAGAAGAATACAACAGTGAGAAAAATCTCTCACAAAGCTCTTTAGAGCAAAAAATCCTGCTAAAAGTTCCAGATAGTTGATATGAAGTTGGGATTCTGAATTGGACCATTTGCCTCCAGTGGCAAGGGAACCACAATGGGCCCCCCAACCTTGGAGACTGGTATCTGATTCTAGAATTAAGTGTGGATTGGAGTTGAAAATCACCTTTCCATTCCATTCTTGGATATGGTGAAGCCACCAAAGGAGTTCTTCTCTGGCTCCTGAAGACAAAGAATTTTGTCTTAGTAACCTAGACCTTCTCTCAAATGTAAAATTTTTAAACGTTGAAGAGCCCTGTAGTGTAAGGGGGCTGGGAATATTGCTTGGATGGATGCTGAAAGAAGACCTACTATCCTGGCAACTGAATGCAAAGAAATAAGATCTTTGTTGAGTAATGATCTGATTTCCTTTCTGATAGTCCTCAGCTTTTTGGATGGAAGACTTAATAAAGAGGGGTGAGTATTTATGAGAAATCCAAGAAATTCAACTTCTTTGGATAGGTAGAGGATGGACTTTTCTAGATTGATAAAAAATCCTAGATTGGAGAGGAGAGATAGAGTCCATTCCATATGGAGTAGAGCTAAATTGAATGATTTGGCCATGATGAGAATTTCGTCTAGATAGATTTTAAGACGAATTCCTTGAGATCGAAGGGTAGCTTCCACAGGTTTCATTAATTTTGTGAAACACTATGGAGCCAAGGAAAGACTGAAAGGGAGGCAGGTAAATTGCCATTTTTTATTGTTTCATACAAATTGGAGATATGGCTGAGATAGAGGATAAATAGGAACTGTAAGGTAAGCATCTTTGCAATCAATTTTTATTAACCAATCTTCTGGTAGTAATAGATCTCTCAATAGATGGATCCCTTCCATTTTGAAATGGCGATAATATACAAAGTTGTTTAGGATTTTTAGAATGTTAACTGGTCTGAAACCGCCGTCTTTCTTTTTTGACAAGAAATAAGTTGCTGACAAAACCCAGAGAATTTAGAGGAATCGGAACAATTGCATTTTTGGAATAAAGCTCCTTGATTTCTGAATCTACCAGGATGTGATCCTGTTTTGAGAATTGAATAGGGTGTGGAAGTACCTTTTGAAAAGAGGAGATACAATATCTATCTGATACCCTAGTACAGTATTCATAATCCAGTGGTCGGAAGAAATCATCTCCCAATGTTGGAAAAAATTATGGATCCTTCCACCCACTGGCAGATGGGGAAAAATTTGAGGACATTGACTTACCTGAAGGTTATCGGGATCTAGATGAGCCTCTTTGGCCTCTTGTCCTCCAAGGATGTCCCCGATAGGGAAAGGAGGGTGGAGGTTGGGTAACAGGGGGGGGGGGGGAGAGAGGCCCTGTCATATTGAGGTGCGGCTCTATAATGGGATTTAAAATGTGGGGCTCAGCTAGGAAATCGGCCCGCTTTCCCAGCCTTCCCAAAAATTTTGTTTGAAAATACCTTTTTTAATGAGGCTTGTGCCTTGTCTAGTTAAGGAAAATAGTCCAACATATTTGGAGATTTCCTTAATGAATTGATCCCCAAATAGAAAACCCTCGGTAGAGGAGGGGGATTCCTTAGAAGCCAAATAGGTTAAGTGAGGATCGAGCTCCGTGAGGATAGCTCTCCGTCTTTCTGTGCATAGGGCTTCATTGGCATTGCCAAATAGGCCCCTAAGGTTATGGACATCAATGGGATTGCCTGAAGATATTGCTTCTTCAGATAGATCGAGGATTTTGGTCAGTGGGCCAAGTACATCAAGGACCTTGTACTGACAAGGTCGAAACGAGCGGTCAATCCCTTTTTTGGATTTTTCCAGATTTTTGCAAGTATTTTAAAAAAATATCGTCCAATTTGGGCGTTTGAGCCACGTTCTCAGTAAGAGCAGGTCGTGGGCATTCCGCCCGTAGTTTATTTTGGGCTTTCCTATCAAGTCCCTTTTTTAGCCAGTGGCAAATAAATTGATCCATTTTGGAATTGGGTATCCATTCACCCGATCTAGGGTGTCTAATATTAGCGGGTTCAAAGAATGGTTCTCCAGCGCTATCAGGTATAAGAGATTCAGGGAAATTAGAGTCCTCAACAGAAACATCGCTTTTGTCAGAATCAATTGCATGAAAGGACGGATCATCTGAATCTGAAAAATTACCATCATCCTCTGCGGAGGTATCGTTATCTGATATGTTTTGTTCTTTAAAAGGATTTTTTTTTAGGACTTTTTAACCTGACATATGGGATCTTCCTCTCAGGTAGAGGGTAGTGAGTGCTACTGGGGGGCACTTGAAGAGTGGCTGCAAGAGGGGTGCGAGCCTGTATAAATATCCTGATCCACTTGTATAGTAACTGTTTTTCTATGCTTAGAACTAGCGAGCTCGTCATTTAGTATAGTCCTCTTTAGAGAATGACTTGTAGAACGGTACTGAGGCTGTGAAGCCATTTTTGCAGAGGACTGACCATAAAAACAGATTTGTTTATGAAATCTTGCATGGAAGCCATAGCATTTAAAATGGCTGACTGAACAGATTTAGAGACAGAATGATCAACTAGATCTTGAATCTGGTCTCCGGCCAGAAATTCTCCCTCCTTAGATTGAGGTTGTTCAGACATTATAAATAAATTATTATTAAATATTAATAAAAAGTCAATAAATTAGGATAAAAAATATAATATTAGGAATAAATAATAAGAATAAATATATATATATATATATATATATATATATATTAAATTTAACTAAATAATAAATTAAATAAATTAAGTAGGTTATTTAAAAAAGAGAGTATGGAGATACCCTACTATGAGGAGGTAGTTCTTTTTATTCAGAACAGGCATAAATAACTATAATGTCGTGAAAAGGACAGCTATAGAAATACTGAGACTATAGAAGCTGAGGTGCGTCGCTGCTGACAGGATCTGACAGGAGTGGGCGGGAACAGCTCAGTCGATCACCAACTGAGCCGTAATTATCGCGACAAGAGGGGGAAAAAAGTGCGTCACTGCAAAGATGGCAAAGCGCGAGACTGGAAGGACGCGATAAGTAGAGAGTAAACAGAATAATGAACTTAATGGGAGAAGCAACGTTAATAAGAGATAGATGGGAAAGATAAGTAAGTTAATGAAAATCAACAAAAGGAAGTGGCTAAAATAAAAGGAAAATAGGTATGCAAGAGTTAAGGTAATGAAAAATGTACCATATTTTTCGCCCTATAGGACGCACCGGCGTATAAGACGCACCCAATTTATAGGTGCAAAATCTAAAAAAATAAAGATTTTGAACTCAATAGTGGTCTTCAACCTCCGGACCTCCAGATGTTGCAAAACTACAACTCCCAGCATGCCCGGACAGCCGTTGGCTGTCCGGGCATGCTGGGAGTTGTAGTTTTGCAACATCTGGAGGTCCGCAGATTGAAGACCACTGCATAGGAGGTAATACTCACATGTCCCCGCCGCTCCGGACCCGTCACTGCTGCCCTGTATGTCGCTCCATCGCTGTCGCCGTGTCCCCATCACTCCGGAACGTCTCTGCTGCCGGCAGGGTATCCTCGCTCTCCGTCGCCGCCATCTCGTCGTTAGGCACGCCGACGCACGTACGTGATGACGAGGAAGGAGAGCGCCGGCCATACAGGGGATCCCTGAACGGAGAAGACACCGAGGAGGCAGGTAAGGTCCCTCCCGGTGTCCTGTAAGCACTAACCCGGCTATTCAGTCGGGCTGTTCGGGACCGCCGCAGTGAAATCGCGGCGGTCCCGAATAGCCTGACTGAACAACCGGGTTAGTGTCACTTTCACTTCAGACACGGCGGTCAGCTTTGATCGCCGCGTCTGAAGGGTTAATACAGGGCATCACTGCGATCGGTGATGACCTGTATTAGCCGCGGGTCCTGGCCATTGATGGCCGCAGGGACCGCCGCGATAGGGGTGTATTCGCCGTATAAGACGCACCGACTTTTTCCCCCCAGTTTTGGGAAAGAAAAAGTGCGTCTTATACGGCGAAAAATACGGTATATGGAATAAAGAAATAAAGATAAAACAATATGAAATGAGATATACGAAATAGATGCAATATAATGCGAGGCCTCCTGTTTTTAAATAAAATCTGTTTTATTTCAAAGTTAAAGGGGTAATCTGTGGAAATAAAACGTATCCCATATCCACAGCAGTCGGACCCTCAGCAATCACCTGTACTGGGTCCGGTTACTCAACAGTCCTCAGCGTGCTTCTCCCCCTTGGATAAGGGATACGTTTTTTTCCCCTGGACTACCCCTTCAGGTGTGACAGGTTTTTTGTTTGATACTAATTGTGAGAAAGCTGTAAAAAGAGATTTGTGTCACTTTTGTACACTTTGCAGAATGCCTATCTTGTTGCTATTGATTTTTACAGCTTTTGAAAAACACAGCTTCTTCACAAAACCTGTTGCTATTCCCAAAAAGGAATCATTTTTGGACAACTTGGAAAAAGGCTCTCCTGATATATACAATGTCTAAATAAAATGTATTTTAAACATATATCAGATTTGGAGAACTGTTCTATTTTATACCTTTACCTTTTGAAGTAAACATATGCTGAGTGAAACTAATCATGTATTTATTAGGGTAACGTTCTGATATATGACCAGCATTAGGGTCTGATAACCTTTGCAAGGGTGCAACTATAAGAGGGGCAGAGGTTGCGGTCCCAAATGCACCTTTGCCTCATAATAAAACACCAGTATTATAAATGCCAAACAGTAGACACGTAGCCCTGTTACAGATTTTGCATTGGGGCCCCAAAGATACGAGTTCCGCCTTGGTACCTCTGGCATTATGGCTTTAAGTTACAACAAAAGCCATAACCTTTTGCCATACAGTTTCCATATTGGGTTCTTTTAATTAGTAATAATAATATTTTATGGTAAACAAAAACAACAACAAAAAAATGAAAAACATGATTAAAAGATTTTTGTGATTGAAACCCAACACAGTATTATGAGATGGTTCACTCAGATGCTATTCACTCTCGTTTGTTAAGGGATTGCCATGGAGACAAGCTCTTTTCAAGTACCATATAAATTGTTAAGAAGTACATCTTATTTTGATTATATGCTGCAGGCTCTTGTAAATAAATACTTTATTATCATAGTAAACATTTCATTTGTTTTGCATTTCAGCGTATCCACTAAAATCCAATTTTGCATTCCTTCCCCAAATAATTTGCTGCAAACTGGATTTCAGCAGTCCAATTAAAACATAAAAAAATATCCTTTATGGGTATAAAAGATGGCTTTTAAAAGCTTTTCTGCCATTGTCGTGTGTTTTTCTTTCATATCCCTACCGTAATTCTTCTAGAAGCCAAGGAAGAAAATACAGCTTGTACCACAGAGGAACCACTAGCTAGTAATTACCGGAGTCAAAATGTAAAGGTTTAAAGGGGTATTCCATGAATTTTTTTTTATCCGACTGTGCTACAGGGGCTGTAAAGTTAGTGTAGTTCATAATATAGTGTCTGTACCTGTGTGTGACGGTTTTCTCACAATTCTTCCGTGATTTTCACCCCAATATTTATTTTTAACAGCATACAAAATGACTGTGGTCTCAGATTTTTCCCAGGTTGCAATGCGGCCAAGACCTGACTCTCTAGTCAGCTGATGACAGGGAGCCTGTCTGCTTCAATGGGTGGAGGGATCAATCTACAACTAATGCAACAGCTGTAGGCACCCTGATTGAAAATCACAGGTCTTTTGATAGATGCAGCTCATGTATGTTTCAATGGGTGGGGTGGCTTGATGTGTGGGAGGGAGGAAAATGTAATTATGGGATTTGTAAGCAAAAGAAGCAAACTCAAACAGGAAATACCAGTTAACAAAAAGCGACCCACAGTGTTATGGTAATTTCACAACATAGCCATTGAGCCCCAAGACAAGCGCAAATTCTCCCTAAGCATGTCCATTACTGTCTGCCAGGTACGTACTAAAATCACCTTATGGTGGATAACCCCTTTAACCGCAGGCTGCAATATAAAAGCTCAAAACCTCTAAAATTAACAAATAGAAGAGTACAAAGACTACAGATGACTGTTGTATTAAAATACAGATCAGAACAGAATAAAGTACACATAAAAATATATTAACCTATACATATTAGTGAAAGAATTGTTTATCAAACCATGATTCAAAGTATTGAAAACTTATCTTCTTGAATACTTAACCTTCTTCTGACCACAGTGCTCTCTGCTAACACCTCTCGATTTGTGTGACAGTGTCAGGAAAGAGCACTGTGGTAAGACAGAAAAGAACAATGCATGCAACTTCCTGTGGAGCACACAGCAGCTGTTAAATACTGGAAAGATTAACATTCTCTAATAGAAGTAATTTTCAAATCTGTTTAACTTTCTGGAGCCAGTTGATTAGAAAAAAAAAAGGAAAACATTTTTGGATAGGTGATAAGATGTCTAGGGGTGGAGTACCCCTTTAAACTCCTTCACTGTACTTGCAGCTACCACTTCTACAGGAAGGCTATTCCCTGCATTCACTACTCTCTCTCTCATTTTTTATTGCCAAAATTGATTTTACCATATAATGAATTACGAAGCCAGAAAAAAAGTTATTGATGTGGTGAAACTGAAAATAAAATGCATTTGCTCAATTTTGTAGGGCAATCAGTTTACTGTTTAGTAAGACGTACTCTGAATAAGCAATATCATATTTAAATAATTCAGGCAGTACCAAAAATGTGCATTTCAATTTGTATTGGGGGGATCTTTCAAAAAAGTTCCCTAGGAGGACTAAAAAAAAAAGGTATTTAACCCCTTAAGGACTCAGGGTTTTTCAGTTTTTGCACTTTCGTTTTTTCCTCCTTACCTTTTAAAAATCATAACCCTTTCAATTTTCCACCTAAAAATCCATATTGTGGCTTATTTTTTGCGTCGCCAATTCTAATTTGCAGTGACATTAGTCATTTTACCCAAAAATGCACGGCGAAACGGCAAAAAAAATCATTGTGCGTCAAAATCGGGAAAAAAAACGCCATTTTGGAACTTTTGGGGGCTACCGTTTCTACGCAGTGCATATTTCGGTAGAAATTACACCTTATCATTATTCTGTAAGTCCATACGGTTAAAATGATACCCTACTTATATAGGTTTGATTTTGTCGTACTTCTGGAAAAAATCATAACTACATGCAGGAAAATTTATACGTTTAAAAATGTCATCTTCTGACCCCTATAACTTTTTAATTTTTCCACGTACAGGGCGGTATGAGGACTCATTTTTTGTGCTGTGATCTGAAGTTTTTATCGGTATGATTTTTGTTTTGATCAGACTTTTTGATCACTTTTTATTCATTTTTTTAATGGTATAAAAAGTGACCAAAATAAGCTTTTTTGGACTTTGGAATTTTTTTGTGCGTACGCCATTGACCGTGCGGTTTAATTAATGATATATTTTTATAGTTCGGACATTTACGCACGCGGCGATACCACATATGTTTATTTATTTATTTTTTTACACTGTTTTATTTTTTTTATGGGAAAAGGGGGGGGATTCAAACTTTTATTAGGGAAGGGGTTAAATGACCTTTATTAACACTTTTTTTTTACATTTTTTTTGCAGTGTTATAGGTCCCATAGGGACCTATAACACTGCACACACTGATCTCCTATGCTGATCACTGGTGTGTATTAACACGCCTGTGATCAGCATTATCGGCGCTTGACTGCTCCTGCCTGGATCTCAGGCACGGAGCAGTCATTCGTCGATCGGACACCGAGGAGGCAGGTAAAGGCCCTCACAGTGTCCGGTCAGCTGTTCGGGATGCCACGATTTCACCGCGGCGGTCCCGAACAGCCCGATTGAGCAGCCGGGTCACTTTCAGTTTCACTTTAGAAGCGGCGGTCAGCTTTGACCGCCGCTTCTAAAGGGTTAATACCGCACATCGCCGCGATCGGCGATGTGTGGTATTAGCCGCGGGTCCCGGTCGTTGATGAGCGCCGGGACCGACGCGATATGATGCAGGATCGCGGCGCGATCCCGCTTCAGATCGCGGGAGTCGGCGCAGGACGTAAATATACGTCCTGCGTCGTTAAGGGGTTAAAAAAAAAAGTTATTTTATGTGACTATAATCTGCTGCCTGAACACACAGCTGGGCCTAAAATGGAAGAAACACCCTTTAGCTTAAAGGACACAATTTATTGCATTGTTGGTCTCATACCATGCTTGCAGACTTGGTGAGCACCCCAAACAAAATAAACCTTCTATAAATCTCCCTATTTTAAAAACAACACCCTTAAATGTATTCAGCTCAGGCTGTAGTGTGAATGTTGACTAAAATACTTTTAGGAAGAAATATGCAGATTTCAGATGATATATTGTTTTCTTCAAATATTCAAAGCACCTGTAATTTCAGGAGACTTTTCTGAATGAGTTGTCTTGTATATGTGTATACAGGTGTAGCACTGTGTCTAGCCATTCTATGACTTGTATTTAGCATTTATTACCAATTTACTTTCCCCTCTGCAGGTTCTATGTCTAATTATCAATATTTCTGCACTCATCATTCCCTGCATCTCCTTTCTCCTCCATGTGCCTTTTCAATAGACTTCAATGAGCAGTATGTAATATGATCCCTTAACCCCTTAAGAACACAGCCAATTTTGCCCTTAAAGGGGTACTCCATTTCTAGATATCTTTTTCCCTATCCAAAGGATAAGGGATAAGATGTCTGATTGTGGGGTTCCTGGCAGGCGTGGCATGATGTCAAGACCCCGGCCTCTCGAACCCAGTGCTCTGAACATAATGTTCAGAACGACGGGTGTCTGCATAAAGATCACAGGGGTCCCATCAGCCAGACCCCCACAATCAGACATCTTATCCCATATCCTTTGGATAGGGTGATAAGATGTCTAGCAATGGAGTACCCCTTAAAGGACAACTTTTTGCATTCTCTTTATCTTCCTGCTTTCTAAGAGCAATAACTGTTTAATTTTTTTATTCACAGACCCCTATTAGGGCTTGTTTTTTGTTTTTTTTTGACGGCTTTCCTTTTACTATAAAATGTGCGGTGCAACCAGAAAACATTATTTTGTGGGGATATTTTAAAAAATTCAATTTTGCATCTTTGGTGCGTTTCATTTTGATTTATGGGAAAACTCTTTATTCTCTGGGTCAATATGATTAAAATTATACCCACGCTTTACTATAATTGTATAACTTTAAAAAAAAAAAAAAACTTGAGCTTTTGTAAAAAAAATAAAAAAAATAAGTACCGTATTTATCGGGGTATACCACGCACCGGCCTATAACACGCACCCTCATTTTACCAAGGATATTTGGGTAAAAAAAGTTTTTTACCCAAATATCCATGGTAAAATGAGGGTGCGTGTGTGCGCGTGTATACCCCGATACACCCCCAGGAAAGGCAGGGGGAGAGAGGCCGTCGCTGCCAGCTTCTCTCCCCCTGCCTTTCCTGGGGTCTAGAGCCCTGCTGCCGGCCCTTCTCTCCCCCTGGCTATCGGCGCCGCTGCCCGTTCTGTCCCCCTGACTATGAGTGCCGGCGCCGAGAGCCAGGGGGAGAGAAGGGGCACGGCACCCATTGCCGACGCCGCTGCCCCGTTGCCTCCCCCCATCCCCAGTTGCATAATTACCTGTTGCCGGGGTCCGCGCTGCTTCAGGCCTCCGGCGTGCGTCCCCTGCATTGTTGCTATGCACTGCGCGGCGCACTGACGTCATGCGCCGCGCCGTGCAGCACATAGCAACGACTCAGGGGACGCACACCGGAGGCCTGAAGCAGCGCCGATAGTCAGGGGGAGAGAACGGACAGCGGCGCCGATAGCCAGGGGGAGAGAAAGGCCGGCAGCAGGGCTCTAGACCCCAGGAAAGGCAGGGGGAAAAAGAGAAGCGGGCAGCGACGGCCTCTCTCCCCCTGCCTTTCCTGGGGGTGTATCGGCGTATAACACGCACATAGACTTTAGGCTAAAAACTTTTGCCTAAAAAGTGCGTGTTATACGCCGATAAATACGGTATGTTAAAAATTGCTGACCCCTCTAACTTTCAAATTTTTTATTTATGAGGGTGTTTGAGGGCTTATTTTTCACTCTGTGATCTGTCATTTTTTGGAACCAATTTTGCGTATGTGACTTTTTGATCCCTTTTATTTTAAACATTTTTCTGAGATGTGATTTGACCCAAAAGCCGCAATTGTGGACTATTTTTTTACATTCATGCTGTTCACCGTACAGGTTCATTAATATGATACTTTAATAGTTAAGACATTGAAAATGATAGAAAAGGATTGCAGTAACACATGTTTTGCCATACACATGTGCATTCCCTTTGTGTGTATTGGAACTAAACCAAAAAAAGGGAGGAAAAAAAGAAAATTGGACATATTGTCACACCAAACTCCAAAAATTAGCTGGACAAAAATATTGGCACCCTTTCAAAATTGTTGAAAAATAAGATTGTTTCAAGCATGTGATGTTCCTTTAAACTCCCCTGGGGCAAGTAACAGGTGTGGACAATATAAAAATCACACCTGAAAGTAGATAAAAAGGAGACACACAAAAACATAGTCTTTGCATTGTGTGTCTGTGTGTGCCACACTAAGCATGGACAACAGAAAGAAGAGAAGAAAACTGTCTGAGGACTTGAGAACCCAAATTGTAATAAAATATCAACAATCTCAAGGTTACAAGTCCATCTCCAGAGATCAAGATTTGCCTTTGTCCACAATGAGCAACATTATCAAGAAGTTTGCAACCCATGGCACTGTAGCTAGTCTCCCTAGGCATGAATGGAAGAGAAAAATTGATGAAAGGTGTCAACGCAGGATAGTCCAGATGGTGGATAAGCAGCCCCAAACAAGTTCCAAAGATATTCAAGCTGTCCTGCAGGCTCAGAGAGCATCAGTGTCAGCACAAACTATCCGTCGACATTTAAATGAAATGAAAGGCTATGGCAGGAGACCCAGGAGGACCCCACTGCTGACACGGAGACATAAAAAAGCAAGACTACATTTTGCCAAAATGAACTTGAGGAAGCCAAAATCCTTCTGGAAAAACGTCTTGTGGACAGATGAGAAGAAGATAGAGCTTTTTTGGTAAAACACATAATTCTACTGTTTACCAAAAACTAAATGAGTCCTACAAAGAAAAGAACACAGTACCTGCAGTGAAATATGGTGGAGGCGCAATGATGTTTTGGGGTTGTTTTGCTGCCTCTGGCACTGGGTGCCTTGAATGTGTGCAAGGCATCGGGTTGCATTGTACAGCCCATTGACAGAAAGCTGGGTTTGCGTCCGAGATCTTGGGTCTTCTAGCAGCACATTGACCCCAAACATACTTCAAAAAGCCCCCAGAAATGGATGGCAACAAAGAGTTCTGAAGTGGCCAGGAATGAGACCAGATCTAAATCCCATTGAACACCTGTGGAGAGATCTTAACCTCTTCAGGACACCGGGCGTATGCATACGCTCCTTAGGGACGTGGGGCGTATGCATACGCCCGTGGGAATTCCGGTCCCCGCCGCTAGCCGGTTGGGGACTGGACCGGGATGCCTGCTGGAATCATTCAGCAGGCATCCCGGCACATCGCCGAGGGGGGTCCTGAGACCCCCCCCCATGTCGGCGATCACAGAAAATGTAAATTCAGACATGCGATTTTCTGCTATTCCGGGCTGATCGGGTCTCTGGTGAAAATAGGGTTGATCGGAGCTGTCAGTGACAGCCCCGATCATCCTGAGGGATAGGAGCGAGGTTGCAGTGCTGCGATCCCCTCCTATCCCCTGCCATTGGTCAGAACTGATTCTGACCAATGGCAGCGCAGGACAGTGGGTTGCCATGTTCTGCCCACCCCTGGATGTCGGGCAGAACGGGGGGAGAAGATGGAGAATGGTGCCTTACTTGAAGATGGCGTGGGGACCGAAGATCATCATGGAGACTGCAGAGATCCCGGCTCAGGTAGGGAAACGACGGGGGAGGGGAATGAAAGTGAAAGTAAAGCGATCTTTACTGTGGCAACCACTTGGAAGGCAGAACTGCAACTCCCAGTTTTGCAACATCTGGAGGGTCACAGTTTGGAGACCACTGTTACAGTGGTTCCCAAGCGGTAGCCCTCCAGATATTGCCAAACTACAACTCTCAGCATTCCTAGACTGGGAGTTGTAGTTCTGTAACATCTGTCCCTTCAGATTTAGCAATTTTCATAACATTTTTAAAAATTGCTGCTCTACTTTGAAGCCCTCAAATTTTTTCAAAAAGTAAAAATATGTCCATTTTATGATGCCATTACCAACATAAAGTGGACATATTGTATTTGTGAATAAAAATAACATTTATTTTGAATATTCATTTTCCTTTCAAGCAGAGAGCTTCAAAGTTAGAAAAATGCTAAATTTTAAAAAATGTCATGAAATTTGGGGATTTTTCACCAAAAAAGGATGCAAGTAACGACAAAAATTTACCACCAAAATAAAGTAGAATATGTCACGAAAAAATAATCTCAAAATCAGAGATATTAATGTGTAAAGCGAAGGTGGTCAGAATTGTGAAAAAGGGCTCAGTCCTTAAGGTGAAAAAGGTCTGCGTCCTTAAGGGGTTAAAATTGCTGTTGGGAAAAGGTGCCCTTCCAATAAGAGAGACCTGGAGCAGTTTGCAAAGGAAGAGTGGTCCAACATTCCGACTGAGAAGTGTAAGAAGCTTATTGATGGTGATAGGAAGCAACTGATTTCATTTTTTTTTTTTTTATATCAACTGGCTCCAGAAAGTTAAACAGATTTGTAAATTACTTCTATTTAAAAATCTTAATCCTTTCAATAATGATCAGCTAATGAAATTGAGTTGTTGTTTTCTGTCTGGCAACTGTGCTCTCTGCTGACATCTCTGCTTGTCTCAGGAACTGCACAGAGTAGAAGAGGTTTGCTATTGGGATTTGCTTCTAAACTGGGCAGTTCCCGAGACACGTGTCATCAGAGAGCACTTAGACAGAAAAGAACAACTCAAATTCAGCAGCTCATAAGTACTGAAAGGATTAAGATTTTTTAATAGAAATAATTTACAAATCTGTTTAACTTTTCCTGGATAACCCCTTTAAGTTAAGGGTGCCAATCATTTTGACCAGACCATTTTTGGAGTTTGGTGTGACATTATGTCCAATTTGCTTTTTTTCCTCCCTTTTTTGGTTTAGTTCCAATACACAGAAAGGGAATAAACATGTGTATAGAAAAACATGTGTTACTGCAATCCTTTTCTATGAGAAATTCCTCCTTTTTTATAAAAAAAAATTCAGGGGTGCCAACATTTACAGCCATGACTGTATGTGTGTATATATTTTTTAATTTTAAAGTTTTTTTAAATTATTTTACAGGTGAACCAAAACAGTTTTCTGGACCTATTTAAATACAAAGCTAAATCTTGTTCAATAACATAATTCACATACCAAACATAATTCAGCAAGGTACTATAGAATTTTTATTGTAATAATTGTAAGAATTATTACATATGGGTAATAATTGTAAGAATTATTACATATGGGTTTTCTTTCACAATTTGCTAACTATATGGGATAGGCAAAACAGGGGGAAGGGCAAAACATAGAAATATAGAATATCTGCCATTCATATTTGTATGTCCCTGCCTGTACTTTAGCTTGGACAAAGATGATGCTGCAGCCAGAGAGGATTATATTCTGGATGGTATGGGGACCCCTAGTAGTGTTTTTATATATATATACATATATATGCCATGATTTCTATAAAAAGGAAATAACATTTTCTTATGAACTATATATGAAAGGTTAATGTTTTGCCAAAATGTACAACATATAAAAAAATACTTTAATCTGACAGTGCCCATTTAAGAATAGTTGGTCTGAAAACCACAACTATAGGAATATCTGTCTAATAGCAAAGACCCCACTAAAATGTAAAGCTTTTGCATTAAAGAGTACCTGTCATCAAACCATATTTTCTAAGATAACTCAGATTATATTCCCTAACTACTCCTAACACCCCTCCTGCCCTTAAATAATTTTTCCGAGCTTTAAAAAGCTCTGTATCATACCTTTCCCCTTGCTCACATTGTATGATCTCCCGCCAGAAGAAAGTGGGCATTCCCTAGCAGGTGCGACATCACTGAAGCCTGCGAGAGCTGTGCCTCGCCATACCTCCCATGCACTTCCTGAGTTGGTCTCTGCCATGCCAAGAGGAGACCAAACTAACTGTTTGACTTGCGGCAGGGAACAGAATAGAGCCACCTAGTGGGCATTTTTTCAATCACATTAAAAACATTGAAAAGTTTTGAATTTTAACAGCAAGTAAATAGGAAAGCGTCTTATAATTACACAAGGAACAATATATTAAATGTTTAGTTTGGTGACAGGTACTCTTTAAAGTAATACAGTGTTGTATGTGCCCTTCTAGAATAGCTCTTCTGAGAATATTAAAAGACAGGTAACCTTTATTCCCTAAACAAATCTATTTATCAATGGAAACTTTTATAGCCTTACACATGTATAAGATTTCTAAAGGGTTAATACCGCACATCGCCGCGATCGGCGATGTGTGGTATTAGCCGCGGGTCCCGGTCGTTGATGAGCGCCGGGACCGACGCGATATGATGCAGGATCGCGGCGCGATCCCGCTTCAGATCGCGGGAGTCGGCGCAGGACGTAAATATACGTCCTGCGTCGTTAAGGGGTTAAAAAAAATAGTTATTTTATGTGACTATAATCTGCTGCCTGAACACACAGCTGGGCCTAAAATGGAAGAAACACCCTTTAGCTTAAAGGACACAATTTATTGCATTGTTGGTCTCATACCATGCTTGCAGACTTGGTGAGCACCCCAAACAAAATAAACCTTCTATAAATCTCCCTATTTTAAAAACAACACCCTTAAATGTATTCAGCTCAGGCTGTAGTGTGAATGTTGACTAAAATACTTTTAGGAAGAAATATGCAGATTTCAGATGATATATTGTTTTCTTCAAATATTCAAAGCACCTGTAATTTCAGGAGACTTTTCTGAATGAGTTGTCTTGTATATGTGTATACAGGTGTAGCACTGTGTCTAGCCATTCTATGACTTGTATTTAGCATTTATTACCAATTTACTTTCCCCTCTGCAGGTTCTATGTCTAATTATCAATATTTCTGCACTCATCATTCCCTGCATCTCCTTTCTCCTCCATGTGCCTTTTCAATAGACTTCAATGAGCAGTATGTAATATGATCCCTTAACCCCTTAAGAACACAGCCAATTTTGCCCTTAAAGGGGTACTCCATTTCTAGATATCTTTTTCCCTATCCAAAGGATAAGGGATAAGATGTCTGATTGTGGGGTTCCTGGCAGGCGTGGCATGATGTCAAGACCCCGGCCTCTCGAACCCAGTGCTCTGAACATAATGTTCAGAACGACGGGTGTCTGCATAAAGATCACAGGGGTCCCATCAGCCAGACCCCCACAATCAGACATCTTATCCCATATCCTTTGGATAGGGTGATAAGATGTCTAGCAATGGAGTACCCCTTAAAGGACAACTTTTTGCATTCTCTTTATCTTCCTGCTTTCTAAGAGCAATAACTGTTTAATTTTTTTATTCACAGACCCCTATTAGGGCTTGTTTTTTTTTTTTTTTTGACGGCTTTCCTTTTACTATAAAATGTGCGGTGCAACCAGAAAACATTATTTTGTGGGGATATTTTAAAAAATTCAATTTTGCATCTTTGGTGCGTTTCATTTTGATTTATGGGAAAACTCTTTATTCTCTGGGTCAATATGATTAAAATTATACCCACGCTTTACTATAATTGTATAACTTTAAAAAAAAAAAAAAAACTTGAGCTTTTGTAAAAAAAATAAAAAAAATAAGTACCGTATTTATCGGGGTATACCACGCACCGGCCTATAACACGCACCCTCATTTTACCAAGGATATTTGGGTAAAAAAAGTTTTTTACCCAAATATCCATGGTAAAATGAGGGTGCGTGTGTGCGCGTGTATACCCCGATACACCCCCAGGAAAGGCAGGGGGAGAGAGGCCGTCGCTGCCAGCTTCTCTCCCCCTGCCTTTCCTGGGGTCTAGAGCCCTGCTGCCGGCCCTTCTCTCCCCCTGGCTATCGGCGCCGCTGCCCGTTCTGTCCCCCTGACTATGAGTGCCGGCGCCGAGAGCCAGGGGGAGAGAAGGGGCACGGCACCCATTGCCGACGCCGCTGCCCCGTTGCCTCCCCCCATCCCCAGTTGCATAATTACCTGTTGCCGGGGTCCGCGCTGCTTCAGGCCTCCGGCGTGCGTCCCCTGCATTGTTGCTATGCACTGCGCGGCGCACTGACGTCATGCGCCGCGCCGTGCAGCACATAGCAACGACTCAGGGGACGCACACCGGAGGCCTGAAGCAGCGCCGATAGTCAGGGGGAGAGAACGGACAGCGGCGCCGATAGCCAGGGGGAGAGAAAGGCCGGCAGCAGGGCTCTAGACCCCAGGAAAGGCAGGGGGAAAAAGAGAAGCGGGCAGCGACGGCCTCTCTCCCCCTGCCTTTCCTGGGGGTGTATCGGCGTATAACACGCACATAGACTTTAGGCTAAAAATTTTTGCCTAAAAAGTGCGTGTTATACGCCGATAAATACGGTATGTTAAAAATTGCTGACCCCTCTAACTTTCAAATTTTTTATTTATGAGGGTGTTTGAGGGCTTATTTTTCACTCTGTGATCTGTCATTTTTTGGAACCAATTTTGCGTATGTGACTTTTTGATCCCTTTTATTTTAAACATTTTTCTGAGATGTGATTTGACCCAAAAGCCGCAATTGTGGACTATTTTTTTACATTCATGCTGTTCACCGTACAGGTTCATTAATATGATACTTTAATAGTTAAGACATTGAAAATGATAGAAAAGGATTGCAGTAACACATGTTTTGCCATACACATGTGCATTCCCTTTGTGTGTATTGGAACTAAACCAAAAAAAGGGAGGAAAAAAAGAAAATTGGACATATTGTCACACCAAACTCCAAAAATTAGCTGGACAAAAATATTGGCACCCTTTCAAAATTGTTGAAAAATAAGATTGTTTCAAGCATGTGATGTTCCTTTAAACTCCCCTGGGGCAAGTAACAGGTGTGGACAATATAAAAATCACACCTGAAAGTAGATAAAAAGGAGACACACAAAAACATAGTCTTTGCATTGTGTGTCTGTGTGTGCCACACTAAGCATGGACAACAGAAAGAAGAGAAGAAAACTGTCTGAGGACTTGAGAACCCAAATTGTAATAAAATATCAACAATCTCAAGGTTACAAGTCCATCTCCAGAGATCAAGATTTGCCTTTGTCCACAATGAGCAACATTATCAAGAAGTTTGCAACCCATGGCACTGTAGCTAGTCTCCCTAGGCATGAATGGAAGAGAAAAATTGATGAAAGGTGTCAACGCAGGATAGTCCAGATGGTGGATAAGCAGCCCCAAACAAGTTCCAAAGATATTCAAGCTGTCCTGCAGGCTCAGAGAGCATCAGTGTCAGCACAAACTATCCGTCGACATTTAAATGAAATGAAAGGCTATGGCAGGAGACCCAGGAGGACCCCACTGCTGACACGGAGACATAAAAAAGCAAGACTACATTTTGCCAAAATGAACTTGAGGAAGCCAAAATCCTTCTGGAAAAACGTCTTGTGGACAGATGAGAAGAAGATAGAGCTTTTTTGGTAAAACACATAATTCTACTGTTTACCAAAAACTAAATGAGTCCTACAAAGAAAAGAACACAGTACCTGCAGTGAAATATGGTGGAGGCGCAATGATGTTTTGGGGTTGTTTTGCTGCCTCTGGCACTGGGTGCCTTGAATGTGTGCAAGGCATCGGGTTGCATTGTACAGCCCATTGACAGAAAGCTGGGTTTGCGTCCGAGATCTTGGGTCTTCTAGCAGCACATTGACCCCAAACATACTTCAAAAAGCCCCCAGAAATGGATGGCAACAAAGAGTTCTGAAGTGGCCAGGAATGAGACCAGATCTAAATCCCATTGAACACCTGTGGAGAGATCTTAACCTCTTCAGGACACCGGGCGTATGCATACGCTCCTTAGGGACGTGGGGCGTATGCATACGCCCGTGGGAATTCCGGTCCCCGCCGCTAGCCGGTTGGGGACTGGACCGGGATGCCTGCTGGAATCATTCAGCAGGCATCCCGGCACATCGCCGAGGGGGGTCCTGAGACCCCCCCCATGTCGGCGATCACAGAAAATGTAAATTCAGACATGCGATTTTCTGCTATTCCGGGCTGATCGGGTCTCTGGTGAAAATAGGGTTGATCGGAGCTGTCAGTGACAGCCCCGATCATCCTGAGGGATAGGAGCGAGGTTGCAGTGCTGCGATCCCCTCCTATCCCCTGCCATTGGTCAGAACTGATTCTGACCAATGGCAGCGCAGGACAGTGGGTTGCCATGTTCTGCCCACCCCTGGATGTCGGGCAGAACGGGGGGAGAAGATGGAGAATGGTGCCTTACTTGAAGATGGCGTGGGGACCGAAGATCATCATGGAGACTGCAGAGATCCCGGCTCAGGTAGGGAAACGACGGGGGAGGGGAATGAAAGTGAAAGTAAAGCGATCTTTACTGTGGCAACCACTTGGAAGGCAGAACTGCAACTCCCAGTTTTGCAACATCTGGAGGGTCACAGTTTGGAGACCACTGTTACAGTGGTTCCCAAGCGGTAGCCCTCCAGATATTGCCAAACTACAACTCTCAGCATTCCTAGACTGGGAGTTGTAGTTCTGTAACATCTGTCCCTTCAGATTTAGCAATTTTCATAACATTTTTAAAAATTGCTGCTCTACTTTGAAGCCCTCAAATTTTTTCAAAAAGTAAAAATATGTCCATTTTATGATGCCATTACCAACATAAAGTGGACATATTGTATTTGTGAATAAAAATAACATTTATTTTGAATATCCATTTTCCTTTCAAGCAGAGAGCTTCAAAGTTAGAAAAATGCTAAATTTTAAAAAATGTCATGAAATTTGGGGATTTTTCACCAAAAAAGGATGCAAGTAACGACAAAAATTTACCACCAAAATAAAGTAGAATATGTCACGAAAAAATAATCTCAAAATCAGAGATATTAATGTGTAAAGCGAAGGTGGTCAGAATTGTGAAAAAGGGCTCAGTCCTTAAGGTGAAAAAGGTCTGCGTCCTTAAGGGGTTAAAATTGCTGTTGGGAAAAGGTGCCCTTCCAATAAGAGAGACCTGGAGCAGTTTGCAAAGGAAGAGTGGTCCAACATTCCGACTGAGAAGTGTAAGAAGCTTATTGATGGTGATAGGAAGCAACTGATTTAATTTTTTTTTTTTTTATATCAACTGGCTCCAGAAAGTTAAACAGATTTGTAAATTACTTCTATTTAAAAATCTTAATCCTTTCAATAATGATCAGCTAATGAAATTGAGTTGTTGTTTTCTGTCTGGCAACTGTGCTCTCTGCTGACATCTCTGCTTGTCTCAGGAACTGCACAGAGTAGAAGAGGTTTGCTATTGGGATTTGCTTCTAAACTGGGCAGTTCCCGAGACACGTGTCATCAGAGAGCACTTAGACAGAAAAGAACAACTCAAATTCAGCAGCTCATAAGTACTGAAAGGATTAAGATTTTTTAATAGAAATAATTTACAAATCTGTTTAACTTTTCCTGGATAACCCCTTTAAGTTAAGGGTGCCAATCATTTTGACCAGCCCATTTTTGGAGTTTGGTGTGACATTATGTCCAATTTGCTTTTTTTCCTCCCTTTTTTGGTTTAGTTCCAATACACAGAAAGGGAATAAACATGTGTATAGAAAAACATGTGTTACTGCAATCCTTTTCTATGAGAAATTCCTCCTTTTTTATAAAAAAAATTCAGGGGTGCCAACATTTACAGCCATGACTGTATGTGTGTATATATTTTTTAATTTTAAAGTTTTTTTAAATTATTTTACAGGTGAACCAAAACAGTTTTCTGGACCTATTTAAATACAAAGCTAAATCTTGTTCAATAACATAATTCACATACCAAACATAATTCAGCAAGGTACTATAGAATTTTTATTGTAATAATTGTAAGAATTATTACATATGGGTAATAATTGTAAGAATTATTACATATGGGTTTTCTTTCACAATTTGCTAACTATATGGGATAGGCAAAACAGGGGGAAGGGCAAAACATAGAAATATAGAATATCTGCCATTCATATTTGTATGTCCCTGCCTGTACTTTAGCTTGGACAAAGATGATGCTGCAGCCAGAGAGGATTATATTCTGGATGGTATGGGGACCCCTAGTAGTGTTTTTATATATATATACATATATATGCCATGATTTCTATAAAAAGGAAATAACATTTTCTTATGAACTATATATGAAAGGTTAATGTTTTGCCAAAATGTACAACATATAAAAAAATACTTTAATCTGACAGTGCCCATTTAAGAATAGTTGGTCTGAAAACCACAACTATAGGAATATCTGTCTAATAGCAAAGACCCCACTAAAATGTAAAGCTTTTGCATTAAAGAGTACCTGTCATCAAACCATATTTTCTAAGATAACTCAGATTATATTCCCTAACTACTCCTAACACCCCTCCTGCCCTTAAATAATTTTTCCGAGCTTTAAAAAGCTCTGTATCATACCTTTCCCCTTGCTCACATTGTATGATCTCCCGCCAGAAGAAAGTGGGCATTCCCTAGCAGGTGCGACATCACTGAAGCCTGCGAGAGCTGTGCCTCGCCATACCTCCCATGCACTTCCTGAGTTGGTCTCTGCCATGCCAAGAGGAGACCAAACTAACTGTTTGACTTGCGGCAGGGAACAGAATAGAGCCACCTAGTGGGCATTTTTTCAATCACATTAAAAACATTGAAAAGTTTTGAATTTTAACAGCAAGTAAATAGGAAAGCGTCTTATAATTACACAAGGAACAATATATTAAATGTTTAGTTTGGTGACAGGTACTCTTTAAAGTAATACAGTGTTGTATGTGCCCTTCTAGAATAGCTCTTCTGAGAATATTAAAAGACAGGTAACCTTTATTCCCTAAACAAATCTATTTATCAATGGAAACTTTTATAGCCTTACACATGTATAAGATTTGTATTGGCTAAAAGACATAAAAGACACCAATTCATCTTAAATGCAACTTTATTATTTGGTGGCTTACATTTTTTTTCCTTTTCAAAACGCTTATTTATGTGATGGTTTTATATATAATTTTTGCAGTTGGCAATTGTTTCTAAATACCTGAAATCATTGCATATTGGTTAACATAGCACAAAGGCACAAATCTACCCGGCATTTCGGTAAAATGAATAGTTAGTCTTTGTATCTAGCACAACATATCTCCGAGCAGTTAATCCTGGAAGGAAGCACAAAGTGCACTTACATAATTACTGCAGTCCAATTTAATTCAGCAAATACTACATTTTCCATAAACAATTTTTCAAATTACAAAATTGCCGTGTAAGGACAGGAAGAATGTGTATGTTGATACGTGTATTACAGAAACAACCCTCTTGAAAAGCTCTGGGCTACATTATTCTTTATGTGCTTGTACTTAAAGGCCATTGCAAACTGATTCTTCTTATTTCCTGTTAGTACATAAAATGTATTCTTATTACAAGAGAATGTGACGCTTTTACATAGAAATCAATAACTTAAAGAGATATTCTCAAAATTCCATTATTGGATCAATGGGTTCTATATGTAAAACCTATTTATTTTTATAAAATCTACAATTTTTGTTATATTTACTTCACACCTTTATAAGGTTATAGGATACGGTCAAACATGCCGTATTTTGCTGCATATTTACTGATGCATATTTTAAAAATGAAAGAAGTGATCTGATTGGTTGCTATGGGCAACTGGTTAACTTTTCCTCTGCACAGGTTTTGATAAATATCCTTAGTGCTGTTTGATATATTTGGTGCAAGTTAAACGCTTAAAGTGTACCTGTCACCAAATTAACTTTTGTAAACTAACTCAGGCTATAATCCCTAGCTACTCCTAACACCCCTCCCACCCTTAAAAAAAAATCAGAGCTTTAAAAAGCTGTGTATCTTACCTTTATTCTTGCTCACATAGTGCAATTTCCCAGCAGGAGAAAGTGGATGTTTCCCAGCAGACATGACATCACTGAAGCCTGCTCGGGGACCACTTCCACCCTCACATCATTACATCGCTGTGATGAATAGATGACCTCAGGCTCTGTGCAGCAGCTTTCAGTCTGTGTATCTTTCAGTGAGGCTCTGTTCAGCTATTAGTCTCTGCAGCTTAGTCTGTGCAGCTGTCAGGGGTTCTCTTTGCAGCTTTTAGTCTGTGCCGCTGTCAGTGGTACTCTTTGCAGCTGTCAATCAAGCTCAGTGCAGAGAAACACTTCCTGAGTTTGGTCTCCTACCATTACAAGCAGGAGTGTGACATCACGCCTCCGCCCCCGTGTGACATCACGCTCCGCCCCTCAATGGAAGCCCACGGGAGGGGGCGTGATAGGTGTCAGGCCCCCTTCCGTAGGCTTGCATTGAGTGGCGGAGCGTGACGTCACACGGGGGCGGAGGCGTGACGTCACGCGCCGCCGGCCTTGTGGTCGTCCATAATCAGACCCGGAGCGTAGACGGGGACTGATTACAAACGGGGTGCCGCGTGCAAGATCACGGGGGTCCCCAGCGGCGGGACTCCCGCGATCAGGCATCTTATCCCCTATCCTTTGGATAGGGGATAAGATGTCTAAGTACCGGAGAACCCCTTTAATGACAGTGTCCATTTAACTATTCGTTATACCTCCTTTTGGATGTTATATTCCTCCATGTCCCCAAGGGACAATCCTCTCGATATAGGGGGCAGAGTAATTTAAGTTTGGCGTTGAACCTTGTGACTATTAGATCTGTCTACAGCATTTCCCACCATTGGGGGATCTGAAGAAAGGTTTCGAAATTCAGTGTCCACTAACAATCCGTAACCACATTGAGAGTTCCTCTGATGTGGACAGCGGATAAGTGAGTTAGGCATGGCAGGCCCTTGCCACAGGCAAAATAGGCGGCTGCCTATAGTGCTTCCCTGATGAGGGCGCCACCTGTGGTCACAGTTTTTTGGGGGAAATTGGTGGTGCTGCGCTGTCTCCTCTATCCGGCTGTCAGGAACACAGAACAGTCACATCAAATACACTGTAATTATTACTGCGTGTGATGTGATGTCACTGTGCTGCTCCTGATGGCCAGATAGAGACAGCGCAGCACCGCCACTGCACGCTCCTCCACTATTATCACCGTGTGGGATAATTAACATTATAGTTTTATAGTACAAGTCATTACGAATGTGGAAATACCTAGATTTATTGTTCATTTTTTTATTTATTTATTGACAAACCTTTTATTTTTGTTGCAGCCACTAGTGTTACTGACTGGGGTGCAGGGTGTACAGATCCTGTGTGTGACTCCGGGTGGTTAGATGTATCACTTGTGACGCCAGGGCACTGTTAACCTACATGGTCCGAGGATACGACAGCTTTCCATGGGCCAGGTGTGGGATAATAAATACACCGATGCCAGGTTACAGATAACTATCTCTTGTCTTTACTCTTTACTGGAGTAGCAGATCTTAAACAATACAGTCTCTTGTGCAGAGGGATGGGCAGAGTGGAACCAAGGGAGCCTGACCTTGCTGGGAGTTGTAGTTGTTGGTCAATGCAGCTTTAAGATTAGTAGCAGCACACACTGACTTGAAAGACTTTACTGTCTGGCTAAAGTAGAGATTGTCCCCAAGAGCTTTGCTTACCGCCAGGCTTTGACAATTCACCTGAGCGCTGGGGTCTTTTTCTGAGATTTGGCGTGGCTTTGGAATTTAGTAGACTTCTTCTCCCTAGGCTTCTCCTCAGCTTACTAGTTGGAACACACACGTCTATATCAGCCTGGATATTCTGAAGGCTTTTCCTTAAAGAGTTACAGATTAGAGAAGTAGAGGCTGCTTCACAGTTGAGCCTAAGGGTCCATTCAACCTTTTTATCCTAGGGATCTTATAAATTACTCCCATCTTCCATGGGTACAACAGTTCTCCTGGAAACTTTGGTGATTGGTGAGTCCCTTTTGGGGGATGGTCCCTGATGCTTCTCCACAAGAGGGAAAATAGATCTTTTAGTGAGGATGGAAATATGAAAAACACAAAAAAAAGTGCAGGAGCACACCTCGTGAAGACTGTCAGGAAATATAACATAAATGACGTAATGTCAATCTTATCGGATGTTTTTATTCTCAGAGCACAACATCTATAAGCCTGTGAAAGTAAAAATGGTCAGAAGCCTCATGGTCCCACCAGTTAACCAGAGTACGGGCTGGTAACTATGCAGACAGGGAGTGAGCAGACGGGACATGGCAGTAAAACCGGGACTTCTCATAAGGTGCTTTTGCAAAAGATGTGCACAAAGAAGTAAAGTAACTGGCTTGTTGGGTAAAAGTTGCTACCAGTTACTTTACTTTTTTGTGCACATCTTTTGGGGAAGCGCCTTATGAAAAGTCCCGGTTTTACTGCCGTGTGTCATCTGCTCACTCCCTTAGTGAGGATGTTTCCATTCCATTGACATGATGTTATTCAGAGACTAATCCACTTTGAAGGCCCTAGGCCCCCAGCCCTCTAAAGGTAGACTCAGGAGCTTCCCCACCATCAACACCCTGGTCCCCTGACAGGATGGATCTTAATAGCCTTTGAGTCATGTCAATCGGGAAGAAATAAGACACTTCTTCCTTCTGCGAAGACAAGGATGTGTGGACTTCTTCCACTGTCTGGTACCCTTCTTCTACCATCGGCACTGACCTCTGCGGAGAGCCATACCAGGTTTTTTCTTTGTTATGCTCTCCTTTATTTGACAGAAATTTAACCAAAGTTCTTTACCTAGATTACTACATCCTGGATGGAAGGCTCTGGGTTAAGGTTCAGACAACTGTTGGCACATCTCTGTTTTGTGTATTCCAGTTTTATTGGGGGGAGGGGCTGTTTGTGGTATACTTCTTTGAAGTGAAAAGCCTTCGTAGCAGCAGGATATAAGACGTCTCTGGTCCCTTAATAAAATCAAACTGAGATAAGGGACCAGGAAGAGAGATGCCCCCCACCTGGTGAGATCAAAGGGGAGGGGGAATGGAGATTTTCCTCCATAAAAGCAGCTATAAAACTTAGATGCTGGTCACAAACCTTTGTTACAAGCCTGTGACAAAAGCTGGACAACATCCTAAGAAGCAGCTAGAGACTCACCCACAAGGACTGCTATTCAACCATTATGCTGTAAGGACTTTCCTTTTGTTTTCTGAACTTGTCTTGCCAAACTCTTTTATATATTTCTGTACCTGCATGTCATTTGTTTATTTTATATCTAGCACTGTGATGTCTTTTTTTTTATCAGATTAAATGTTTAATTAATCAGTCTTTGATCTCTAAATATAGGAGCTCACCTTTCTGAAGGAAACTCTGGTGAAACACGTTTATCAAAGAATGAATTTGGTGACTTGCTGGGACTAGTAGTGGATACCCAGAGGTATGGTGGCTTTAACCCTTGCACCATCACACTCTCTCTAGCATCTTGGCTGGACCGATAGGGTGTGATCGTGACAATGGGGTCTCAAAATCTCGACATGCCAAGTGGCGACTTTAAGCCAGCTAGGATGGTCGCAAGACCCTGGAGAGTCCATCTGAAAAACAAAGGAGTGCCAAAATAATATTATAGGAAAAGGAGACCAGAATGGCAATCTACCTTGCCAAAATGTAAGCAATAGTAATGTAAGGAATAATTCCTATAACTTCCTTTTTTTAATTCCTATAACTTCTAATGTCCCAATTGGAAGACTGGAGGCTGACATCACATGTCAGGCTAAAACTTTATTCACTGCTCAAAGTGAAAGCCCCTTTGGCTGGAAAAGTCCTTCAAGCAAGATAGAACTGTTGCAAATATCAAAACTTAACTTTACATAATCCTGCTAGAACAAGGGACCAGAGCACCTCAGTGGCACGCTTTTAGTCTCCACCAAGATGGCGCTGAAAGCACATCCTGACCAGTACAGCAAAGAGAACCTGCCCCCCACAGGGGAGCAGCAGCAGCCTGTACTGAAAACAGGTGGACCAACCTGCCTCAGCACAGCAGAAGAGATACCTGCCCCTCAGCGCAGGCAAAAATAAAAAAAAAACAAGCCCAGGCTGCACAGGCAGGACACATGCTACAAATACAAGGTAAAGAAAAGTCTTATGGAAGCAACTTCTACTTCTCACACTACTTCTCACCAACAGCCTCAGCTACATGGGGGGGGGGGGGGGGGGGGGAGAAACTAGCTTGGTATAAATTTTTATTCTCTGGATGTAGAAGGTTTCCATTCAATGACTGTAAGTAGAAATTACACAAAAATACACAAATACACAAAGTATCCCTGAACATTGTATAGCTTTTCTACATAAAATGTATAGAGATGAGCGAAGTTACAGTGATTCGATTCGTCACGAACCTCGCGGCTCGGCAGTTGCTGACTTCAGCCTGCATAAATTAGTTCAGCTTTCAGGGCTGGAAAAGGTGGATACAGTTCTAGGAGACTCTCTCCTAGGACTGCAAATAGGAGGAGTAGAAATAGACAGTCTGGCACTGCAGCTTCACACACCTGCGGACTATCCAATGATCCGGCACACTACAGCAACGTCCAGGTGAACATAGAAACTGATGGTGGTGCAAAGCTTGCGTGGAGAATATAGGTGCAATATTCAATCAGAAGAAAGAAAATCAAGCGCACTCACCATTAATGATGCTTCTTCAGTGTTCTTTATTTCGTGTCACTGTGACAAGGTGCAGGGGGGGAGGTTGCGGGAGAGGTCAAACAGGGCTCTTTTGACCTCTCCCGCAACCTCCCCCCCTGCACCTTGTCACAGTGACACGAAATAAAGAACACTGAAGAAGCATCATTATTGGTGAGTGCGCTTGATTTTCTTTCTTCTGATTGAATATCTCTCCTATGACTATATCCACCTTTTCCAGCCCACCGGAGCACCTGAAAGCTGAACTAATTTATGCAGGCTAAAGTCAGCAAACGCCAAGCCACGAGGTTCGTGACGAATCAAATCACTGTAACTTCACTCATCTATAAAAATGTACTGCCTGAAAGTAAAATATTTCTTTAACATTAATAATAATCGATGATTAAAAAAAAATCATTAACTCTATAGAGACATCTAGATTAATTTAGCTCTTAGCTCATGGTTATTAAATGTTATTTAGATAAATAGAATTACAGCCCTTCCCATCAACTCCACAATCTGTTATTTAGGTTGGAGTACAGTATTGCATATAAAATACAGACTAATTACTCTAAAAGCATTAATCAATTGGATAAGAACTCTTCAACTATAGTACCATCTCATTACTGCGGTCACATTCGGCCTCATAAGAATAGTATATAGCTGTTAATAAAATATAAAAAAATAAAAAAATAAAAGAGGGTCTTCGCCTCATTGGTTAATTCCAGAAAAACATTTAGAAGTGCCTGGAATTGAAAAGGATAGTAAATACCTTTTTTAGATGAAAAGCTTAAGTGGATTGATTAGGAACAATTTTGTTCTGTTTTATAGAATAAAGAGCGACGAACTATACTATACGCTGAGCCAATTGGCAGAGCAACCTCTTCTCACTAATTGCTGCTAGACAAATGTGGACGCACACTCCTAGGTAAGTAGAGAAATCCATTTACCAAACCATGACATTAAGCAGAGAACACAAAAAAGTGGATTGCTTCCATTACCCTTGGTATCAGTTCTGCTACATTCCACCTGTGACCCTAGTTTTATAAGGACAGTGCTTTTCTATACAATACCATATTTTTTTACAAAAATTTACCAGAAGTTATTCAGATTGTAGAACATTAAGAAAACATTCAATTTTTTGGGGATCTATGGATTAGGCAACTGAAAATAAGAAAAATAAATCCTTCTTGTGCTCGGGGCTCAATGCGTGACCAGCACGACTAACCTATCACAGTAGATAATACTTCTTCAGTGGTTCCTGTAATGAAACTAATAACACATATGCATAACACTGTATAGTAATACAGTTGAACTGTTCCCAAATACCGTGACCGAGGGTTAGGCTTAAGAGGGCATACCCTATTGATTGATAAGAGAAATAAGGGAGGGAGGGTGGGTTCCACCGAACGTGACACACACCCTGAATGACGGGGGGGGGGGTGCGCTAAATATGCAACGCCCCTCCCCCAGAACGCATGCACCTATGAGACAAAGGAGGGGGCGTGCAATGAGCATTCAACGCCCCTCCCACAAACACAGCCAAATAGGCTTATCACTTATTAGAACTTTCCTGGTGGTCATCTCTGGTATGTGCTGTAAAAAACAAGTCTGATCTATTGAGGTCCCAGCTTACAACTTGGGCTGGGTTCAAATCACGTTTTATGCAATAGGGGACCGCATATGGCTGGGGGGAGCTAAAACCGGGCGCTCCCGTATCCATGCCGTATGTGGCCCGTATGTAATGTATTTCAATGAACCGACCAGAGTGAAGCGCTGACTCCGGTCGGTTCTTTTTTGCCCCATATGCGGTTTTCCAACCAGACCTAAAACCGTGGTGGACCATGGTTTAAGGTCAGGTGGTAAAACCGCATACGGAGTACGGGAGCGCAAGGTTTTAGCTCCTCCCAGCCATATGCGGTCCCGTATTGCATAAAATGTAGTGTGAACCCAGCTTTACAGGAATGAATGGATCTGCTGCTTATGTCTTGTTCCTGTGAAGTCCATGCCTCAACAAGTTAGAACTATTTTGGCAGTACAAGGAGGCTCTAGATGGTTATAACATTATGGTTGGTCTGTTTATAAAGTATCCATATGCCGAAGCACTTTTCCATGACTGAGCAAACACACAAACCTATAAGGAAGTTTACACGGGACTAAGATAATAGAAAAAAAAATGTTTTTTAGTATTAATAAACAAAAACAGTAAAACGTGTAAAAAACATAAAAGTACAAACACAGCAACTGCTAAAGTGCTCCTGTGGTAATCCTGAGCAGCACAACCATACACTAGTACCAAGCAAATGGTGTATCAAGGCTACATACATAAAGAGCACATAAGTATTCGAAATATGGAAAGTGTGATAGCACTGTACTACAACATATAGGCTAAGACAATGAAAAGTGCAGTACAAACAAGTATAAGCCATGGAGTGCAGTACATACCACTAACGTCACAATTGGCCAAGAAGCCATGGGAGCACCAATCCTAACATATGTTTAGGTAAAAATGGCCATCTTCCAGGGGTGTTAACTCACATGACAGAGAGAGTTTGCGTTAACTCATATGACATTGTGAGCGTTTATATCATGGAAAGAAACTGTGGTGACTGGGGTGTTGCAGTATGTAGCAGGGTCTGGTGGTATAAACCCCGGAGGCAAGATGTCGTTAACCCCTTAGTGTTCGTGATGCCAAGATGTGGTTATTCCAGTATGGTAAACGCCGTCAACCAACCCAGAAACGGTTTGTTATAAAGGAATGTCCACAGCAAGGATTCTGAATAAACTGGAACTTTTACTTGAAATGTTTAGGGAACAGTCTTTACAGTAATGCAGTTCCTTCAGAGGGAACCAGGACACAGGATACCTCGTGGGCTTGCTTGGACTTGTAGTTATTGACATATTTAGGCAGGCCACTGTGCTACTAATATATTCCTTAGCTGAGTAGTAGTCACTGGATTTGTAGAGAGAATTGTAACTCACGTTTTAGAAGTGGCTGCGTTTCTTTAGGCTTTGGCCTAGATGCAATTGTGCAGGAATTTATGCTGCTTTAGTGTAAAGGATGAGAAGAAAGAACTAAGGGAGTGCAGGCACAAGAGAAGCTAACTGAGAGACTACAGCCCCTTATATACTAGAGGGCTGGACTAAAACCCATTGGTTGCTAATGCCTGGGGTTCCTGTGCCCAAGGAACTCTGGGTATATCACATGACAGTAGTTCACATGACCAAGGAAGGTCCTATACATTTATACAAACTGTACAACTTTACACATATGAACAATAGAGACACATAGGCCCTCATTTACTATTCTAAACCCGACTTGTTTTGTCGGGTTTTTCTGGCACATCTTTGTCTGCGACATGTCGCAGACATCGTGCGCCAGTCTGCGACACGATGCAACATTTTTTCCCGACGGACCCGATGTGGATTCTCCCAAACCCGAAAAAGGGGCGTAACCCGACATTTCTGAGCTTTCTTTTATTTATAAAGGTTTCCAACCCGAATTTGTTGAATTGTTGTGGATTTTTTCCCGACAACTCAGAGGAGTTGGAAACCAAAACCAACAAACCCCAAGTGCGACAAACAGGATGCGACATAATAATAAATACCAGGGGAAAAAAGTAATCGGGTAAGAAAGCAAGATAGACTTACAACCCAATTTTCTAAGTATATGAGAGCCAGAATGAATATACACTGCATTTATATGAGACAACAAGGGGGGAGCCCTGCAGGAGAGCCCAATGGACCTAAGAAACTCTTCCTGAGGGGACTTAAAGATGGTACAGGACAGGTCCTGTACCGGGACACCACAAAAGGTAACAGCATCCAACAATAGACCAGCAAATAGATTAAGTGTAATAAATCCCTGCCATAAAGGTCCAATACATGGTGATTCACACTGTCCTCATATCACTGTCATATGACCCAGCACGTGAGATACTTCATCACCGTTTCAACTGTAGATGCCATTCCCATGTCAGGTAATGAGACAGAGGGAGCGCCTGCGCACTGCCCATTATCCTATACTGCCATCTACTGGGAGAACATTATAATTACAGGCTATTCTCATAAGACATTGCAGAGAAAGGTTTACAATTTTCCTGGTGACCAATCTTACAATCTATGTGAAAATACAACCGAACGTATGTAAATATATATATATAGATATATATATATGTGTGTGTGTGCGTGTATATGAAAAAAATATCGGGAACCTATAAAACTTCATTTTTATTTTTGTCCTTATTAAAAAAATAGTGACATTTCTCTAAAATATATAAACACTTTGAACGCAGCCATTGTACGTACTGCACCAAGGTTTTCTACTTATTATGCTTATATTATATTACTGTGATGATTAATCGTTCTTGCACAGGTAACATGGTTCCACTGTTAGAGTTCCATAGTTTAACTCCAAAATAGTCCTCATTGTAATTTACATGAATAAAGTCCACCAAATGTGTTCTTGCTAGAATACAAATACAGTTAGTTGGTGCAATCCAAATTTTATATCAGACAGGAGGCCTCGCATTATATTGCAGTTCCTTCTTTACTGACATGCTTAGCAGCAAAAATAGTAAAACGTTTTTTCATACATTAAAAGAAAAACTTTACATACATAGAGATGCAGGTATAAAGACAATCAAACCTGGCTGGCATAACAACTAGCCAATGAGAGAGGAGTCCAGGTAGTAAAAGGTATAGTAACGTAACGTAGAGTAACGGTTATAATCTTCTTTCTTTGCTGCTGCTTCGCAGCTTAAGATGAGTGTTTAGTGCTCTGTAATTTTATTTCATATTGTCTTTTGTCTGAAATATAGACCCCGCTTTATTAATATTGTTATATATACGCATATATTTTCCCTCTTATATGTTTATTATTTCATATCTCCAAATACTTCTCATTTTCTTCATTTTCCCCCTTTATCTAGATTCCCCTTATCTAGATGAACTTTTATACAGTGACCCTCTCAGAGGCCATCGCATGTTGAAGGCAGCATCAACATACAATGCTTTTGTGTGTCGGGGCCATCGCATAAACGGCTATCCGGCAGCGCAGCCTGCTTCAGCTGCCGCCGGATAGTCGTTTAAGGTGCCCCGTGTGGTCCGGTGAGTGTCACTCACCTGTCCCGGTGCTCCGGAAAGTCCTCTTCGGGATCCCCTGCATCACCGTCGCTTTTGAAGAGCGATGAAGAGCAACGATCCCAGGCAGCAGAGACGGTCCGGAGCGACGGGGACACCCCGGGGACGCGGCGACAGCGATGGAGGGCGACATCCAGGGCAGGGGTGACGGTCCGGAGCGGCGGGGACAGGTGAGTATAACATCCTATACTTGCACGGATCCCTCAACATTCAATGCTTTCAACTAACGATCGTCCATTTGGAACGAATTACCATCGTATGTTGAGGGGCCACTGTATATATATTCTTCCGATTATATCCATATCCCTTCTATCTAATTTTCTTATTTCCTCCAGTATTTCTCCTCCTGTGCTCCATCTCGCGCTGCTGCCACCGCCATTGCAGTGACGCAGCAAACATTTCCCCCTCCTCTCCTGTCCCATGTGACTTAGTTGATCATCAACTAAGCCATTCCGACCCTTCTCCTGTCACTCGCTCTGAGCTCCGTCAGTCAACGCTGCATATTAGCCTCTGTTTCCTGATTAAAAACTCCTGTTACCTAGTATTCTACTGCAGATTTACATAGATAAATCTATATATGCATTTATTTAAAGCTATACTACCAGCTATATAGAAAATATCCACTGAGCAAACTATGCCTTCAGATACCAATTTTATTACTGGTGACCAAATCCAAGATCTGGTTGATCAATCAGTGGCCAGATCAGTTAAATCAGCAGTATTATCTGCTATGGTCTCCATGCAGGAGAAAATTGCTAAATCAGTTGTCAAACTATAACGCAATTTTCTTCTCAGCAGGCGCAAACCACGCATAGATCCCAGAGTCACTTTAAAAAGAGGCCTTATAATAGAGACGACCCTATCCATAAACACATTTTGGGTTAAGACAATTTTCCAGCCATGCATCAATCATGCAGTCACCATTCAGATGCTCAAATGTCGCATCCCCGACCCTCCACCCATGAGAAGACTTAGACATACGGGGTGAAAAAGCCTTCCAAACCTAATTCTTTTAATGAATACTCTACAGATGACTCTGATGAATACTCTGATACCTCAGAAATAGATGACCCTTCTTATAACCCTTGGGAATTGGAAGGAAGTGATACCACTTTTGGAGAAACCAATGTTTCTGACTCAGCTGTCCTTGACAGTCTAGGGATGCCCTTCTTTGACCCATTCCATATAAAGCACCCAAGGTCTGGTGAATGGGCCTCAAATCCTGAGGTTGAGAGATTTAGATCTAGAAAGGCATAGAAAAGAAGGCTAGAAATAAACTACGGGCGGAATGCCCAAGACCTACACTTTAACTCAGTGCCGCCCAAACACCAGAAGTAGACCCTATTCTTCTGAAATACATTCAAAAGTCCGGCAAAAACCCCAACAAGGGTATCGACCCCAGTTTCAAAGCCTGCCAGGACACATTTTTAGATCTCCTAAGTCCATTGTCAAAAATCCTAGATATGACTGAAGAAGCCAACTCTTCTAATACACCAATTGATGTTCCTACCCTTAGAGGGTGGGCTCACAGAGCCATGTCCCTATTTGGCAACGTTAACCAAGCTTTTAATACAGAAAGACGTCGCTCCGTTCTAATGAAGCTTGACCCTCAGCTGACCCATGTGGCAGCTTCTGAACCATTAACCCCAACTGAAGGGTTTTTGTTTGGAAAGAGTTTCATAAAAGAAATCTCTAAATAGGTTGGCCGATTTTGTAGCCTAGATAAGGCACAAACATCTTTAAAAAAAAGCTCTTCTCTAATAAGATTTTTGGACGAGCTGGGAAAAGTCGGGGCCGTTTTCCCAGCTGGGCCCCACAATACAGAAACCAGTATAGAAGCCCCCAACAACAACAGGACAGATCTATCTATGTCCCTCCACAACTACGACCTTTCTTCCCATACCAGGGACGCCCTTGGAGGGCAAGAGGTCAGAGAGGTGCACCAAGATCCAGATCAACAGGTAAGTCAACTCAATTTTTTCCACCCTCCAGTGGGAGGAAGACTCCATAATTTTTCCCTGAATTGGGAAGTAATATCTTCCGATCACTGGATTCTCTCTACAGTAAAGGGTTATCAAATAGAATTTATGTTCAACCCTATACAAACCCACCTTCCCCATCCAATACAATTTTCAAAGGAAGACCAGTCCTTAGTAAACTCAGAAATAGAAGACCTTTACTCAAAAAATGCCATAATTCAGGTACCCCTGAATACTCCGGGTTTTATCAGCAATCTATTCTTGGTAAAAAAAAAAAAAGAAAGAAAGATGGCGGTCACAGACCAGTCAGAAATTTAAGAATTCTGAACAACTTTGTTTATTATCGCCATTTCAAGATGGAAGGAATCCATTTCCTCAGGGATCTTCTACAACGAGAAGTTTGGTTGATAAAAATCAACCGCAAGGATGCCTACATCATGGTTCTCATCCACGCTTCATCACAACCCTTTCTCCAATTCTTTTGGAAGAACAAAAAATGGCAATTCACTTGTCTTCCTTTTGGCCTTTCTTCAGACCCATGGTGTTTCACGAAACTGATGAAACCAGTGGTGGCTCTTAGCTCTCGAGGTGTTCGTTTAATAATCTTCTTAGATGACATAGTCATTATGGCTTCCTCAAATGGTCAAGCTTATCTAGATATGTATTGGACACTATCCCTCTTAACTGATCCTTGTCAATTATGACAAATCTATTCTAAATCCCTCCCAAGAACTAGAATTCTTGGGATTTCTGATCAATACTCATTCAGCTCTTCTGAGTCTACCTTCAAAGAAGTTGAAAACTATTCGCAAAGAGATTTGATCCCTTCTCAACAATGATCGGATATCTCTTCATGCTATAGCTCTAGTCGTAGGTCTCCTTTCTCCTTTCGGCCTCCATTCAGGCCATCTTTCTAGGCCCATTACATTACAGGGCACATCAACGTCTGAAGATTCAACACCTTCTAGAATGTCTAGGATATTCAGATGAGATCATTCTTTCTCCGGAAGTCAAAGAAGAACTTCTTTGGTGGCTCCTACATATTCAAGAATGGAATGGAAAGACGATTTTCCCATCCTGTCCAGATGTTATTCTGGAATCAGATGCCAGTGTTTCCGGCTGGGGAGCCCGCTATGGCTCCCTCTCTAGGGGGGGGGGGGGGCAAATGGTCCCCTTCGGAATCATTGCTCCACATCAACTGTCTGGAACTCTTAGCGGTTTTCTTCGCTTTAAAGAGCTTTGCTAGAGACATGTCACAATGTTGCATTCTGCTTTGCATGGACAACATTTCTGCTGTCCAGTATATAAATCGTCTAGAAGGAACAAAATCAGAACCTCTTGCCAACATGACGAAAGATCTTTTGCATTTCTGCCTAGACAGAGACATTATTTTTAAAGCAGAATACCTACCCGGTTTATCCAACATTGTAGCAGATTGGAATTCTCGCTATCTTGTAGACTCCAGCGATTGGAAACTAGATCCTCTAATTTTCCAACAAATCGATCTCCTCTGGGGTCCCCTTCATCTGGACTTATTCGATTCTCGACTCAATCCTCAACTCCCTCTATTTTTCAGTTGGTGACCAGATCCAGAAGCCATGGGAGTGGACGCTCTTCTACAATCTTGGCCTCCTCAGACACTGTATGTGTTCCCTCCTTTCAATCTCATTCCCACAGTCTTACTTCAAAATCTGCTACATAAATCAACCATTATTCTCATCACTCCTTTGTGGCCAACCCAATCTTGGTTTCCCCAAGTACTCAGCATGGTCATAGACTTTCCAAGAACCATTCCTCATTCTCAGTATCTTCTTCTAGATCCATTAAACAATCGTCACCCTCTTATTGTCTCCCTTCAACTTCCTCTGGTTGCATGGCTAATTTCGGGTCAGTCACATTTGACTCTGAATTTTCTTCATCAACTAGAGCTATCCTCTCTGAGGCCTGGGTTCCAGGTACCAGGACTGCTTACCGATCAGCCTGGAAACTTTGGGTTGATTTGTGCACACAATGGAATTTGGATCCTGTTCTTGCATCTATCCCACACATCCTAAATGATCTCTCTTTTTCTTTTGATTCTGGTAAAGCTTACCGTTAAACCTCTACCATTCTGCTATCTCTTTTTATCATGATCCTATTAATTCCATCCCTATTGGCAAACATCCATTAGTTTGCAAACTCCTTAAAGGAATTTGTTTTAAACGCCCACTTTTACCCAAATATCATTCTACTTGGGATGTCAATCTTCTCCTTAATTTATTAATCTCTTGGGATAATAATTACTTAATACCCCTCAAATTATTATCTTTTAAACTTACCACTCTTCTTTGTTTAATTTTCATTTAAAAGAGTGTCTGATATCAAAGCTCTCGACATATCTACCCTGCTTTTCCTCATCACGAGGTTGTACGTCACCTTAAATCTTATGACGCCAAAACTGAATCTCTTAGACTTTCCTCTTTTTCTCAATTACTTATTTCTTACTGTAAACCTCATTTACCAGTTTCTTCCGCCACTCTGGCTAGATGGATAAGACAAGTTATGTCATTGGACAATATTAACACATCCGCTTTTGGTGCTCACTCTACTAGAGGTGCAGTTTCTACCAAACTTGTTCAAAAAGGAGGATCTCTATCAAATCTTCTTAAATCTTCTCAATCTGCTGATTGGTCTTCTGAATCAACCTTTAAGACCTTTTACTTTAGAGCTGAAACTCATGTTTCTATGGATCTTTTATAATTATATAACTGTACTATTATTAGTATTGTTTTTACATATGTTTGATATTATTTGTCTCATTATGACATTATTAGCTTTAAACTTGCAATATAATGTCTGATATGAAATTGGAGATTTTCCTTTCCTTAGTGACGGAAAATATAGATTTTATGAAAGACAGGATGCGAGCATTATCCCTCCCTTTTAACCATCCCTCATTTGATTGTTCTTATTCCCTTTTTCAGCATACTAATTACACTGAGATGTTATTCATCTGCGTTAGTTTCATCCAGACCTCAATGCTTCATATTCTTCGATGATCGTTGTTATTCTTCGAATCTTCAGTTTGATGAAAAGTCTCCTCATTGTTGATACCAGTTTTTCTTAAGCTTACTATCTAACCTATTAGTGATGATTCTTCAGAACTCCAGCTTGTCAGCTTGTTTGAGGCTTTTATTTCCATTATTATTATTATTATTTATTCTCATCTAGTTATTTTACACAAAGAAAAGATTATAACCATTACTCTTAACCTTTTACTACGTGGACTCCTCTCTCATTGGCTAGTTGATATGCCAGCAGGTTTGATTGTCTTTATACCTGCATAATTATGTATCTTAAGTTTTTCTTTTAATGTATGAAAAAACGTTTTACTATTTTTGCCGCTAAGCATGTCAGTAAAGAAGGAAATGCAATATAATGCTTGCCTCCTGTCTATCATAAAATCTATATTTTCCGTCACCAAGGATAGGAAAATCTCCAATTATCCAGCACACTTCAGACTTATGGTTCACGAATCACACTTTCTTCAATGCCAGATGCATCATATTGTTCCTTGAAAGAGTATATTGCTATTCACACACTGCGTCGGACATCAAAACAGCAAAAGATTGTGTAAAACAAGCCTGTAAAAGGTTCCTGAGGATTTCTGGCAAGGAAACACGTTGGACCGAACTAAGAAAATACCTATGATAAACATCAGGTTTTTAACCCCTTAAGGACCAGGCCAATTTCCACTGTAGGACCAGAGCGTTTTTTGCACATCTGACCACTTTAACTTTAAGCATTAATAACTCTGGGATGCTTTTACCTTCCATTCTGATTCCGAGAATGTTTTTTCGGGACATATTCTACTTTAAGTTAGTGGTAAAATGTTGTCGATACTTGCATCATTTCATGGTGAAAAATTCAAAAATTTGATGAAAAAATTGTAAATTTTGCATTTTTCTAACTTTGAAGCTCTCTGCTTGTCAGAAAAATGAATATTCCAAATACATTATATCTTGATTCACATATACAATATGTCTACTTTATATTTGCATCATAAAGTTGACAAGTTTTTACTTTTGGAAGACATCAGAGGGCTTCAAATTATAGCAGCAAATTTCCAATTTTTCACAAAATTTTCAAAAGTGGAATTTTTCAGGGACCAGTTCAGTTTTGAAGTGGATTTGAAGGGCCTTCTTATTAGAAATACCCCACAAATTACCCCATTATAAAAACTGCACCCCCCCCCCCAAAGTGTTTCACTAAAATGCTGGTTTTCCACCAAATTTTACATTTTTACAAGGGTTAATATGAGAAAATGCCCCCCAAAATTTGTAACCCCATCTCTTCTGAGTATGCAAATACCCCATGTGTGGGCGTCAAGTGCACTGCGGGCGCACTACAATGCTCAGAAGAGAAGGAGTCACATTTGGCTATAGGAAAGCACATTTTGCTGAAATGGATTTTGGGGGGCATGTCCCATTTAGGAATCCCCTATGGTGCCAGAACAGCAAAAAAAAAAAAATGGCCTACTATTTTGGAAACTACACCCCTCAAGGAACGTAACAAGGGGTCCATTGAGCCTTAACACCCCACAGGTGTTTGACAACCTTTCGTTAAAGTTGGATGTGTAAATGATTTTTTTTTTAACTAAAATGCTGGTTTTCCACCAAATTTTACATTTTTACAAGGGGTAATAGGAGAAAACGCCCCACAAAATTTGTAACCCCATCTCTTCTGAGTATGAAAATACCCCATCTGTGGGCGTCAAGTGCACTGCGGGCGCACTACAATGCTCAGAAGAGAAGGAGTCACATTTGGCTTTTGGAAAGCACATTTTGCTGAAATGGATTTTGGGGGGCATGTCCCATTTAGGAAGCCCCTATGGTGCCAGAACAGCAAACAAAAAAACCACATGGCCTACTATTTTATAAACTACACCCCTCAAGGAACATAACAAGGGGTCCGCTGAGCCTTAACACCCTACAGGTGTTTGACGACTTTGGATATGTAAATGATTTTTATTTTTAATTTTTTTTACTAAAATGCAGTTTTTTCCCCAAATTTTACATTTTTGAAAGGAGTAATAGAAGAAAATGCCCCCCAGTGCCCCTCTTCTGAGTATGGAAATACCCCATGTGTTGACGTCAAGTGCACTTTGGGCGCACTACAATGCTCAGAAGAGAAGGAGTCACATTTACAAATTTTGCTGAAATGGGTCACATTTAGTAAGCCCCTATGGTGCCAGGACAGCAAAAAAAAGCCCACATGGCATACTATTTCGGAAACTACATCCCTCAAGGAACATAACAAGGGGTACAGTGAGTCTTAACACCTCACAGGTGTTTGATAAATATTCATATAGATTTTTTTACACTAAAATGCTGGGGTTACCCCAAATTTTTCATTTTCACAAGTGGTAAAAGGAGAAAATGTCACCGTAAGTTTGTAAATTCATTTCTTTGGAGTAAGGGCATACCTCATGTCTGGGCGTAAAAAGCTTGCACACTGGTTTCAGAGGAGCAGGTCGCATTCAGGGGCCTTGAGCTTCTGCCTATGGAGCCAGAACAGTGGGACCCCCCCTCAAGGGGCATTAAATGGGGTAAATAACTGGGGTACACTAAATAACTAAATGGGGTACAGTGGGACATAAAATTATAAAACAAGTTATGTTCCCAGAATGATGACCCAGAGCATAGCCAAAACTAAAAAATATGCCCGCCCCAAACCCTATGCTCTGAATCATCATTCTGGGAATGTGACGTGTGTGGCCGTCCCTAACCTGTTGCCTCAAATGCGCACCCCACTCAGGTGGAGAGAGCGCTGCGCATTTGAGGCAACAAAAAAAGTCCCCAATGATGGTGACTCAGTGACCCATGACCCAGAGAAACAAATACCCCCAGAGGCCTTATCAGGTTTTTTTTTTTTTTTAGATGAGTTTTTTTGGGCAATTTAGTGGTTTTATGGTGTTAAAATTTGGAATGTACTCTGGACTTGGTACATTGGGGTCAAGTTATGGAAAATTAAAATGAAAAGGGAAAATTTAGTACTCCATGGAAGTGTGATACTCCCTGAAGCAGTTTTTAATGCAGAGGCCCGGATGATCGAGGCAAGTGTCACATTGAGTGGTGGTATCCTTCCGTATCCCCCTCCTGTCACACACTGCATTTTTTCTGGGATCGGCCCTTCTTTCCAGTGTGGGGGACCTCCCCTGGAAAGTGTTGGCCTGGGATGATCCTGGCACCTATAACTCCAGTTTCTTGGGAAGTCCGGCCTGCTCTTTCCCAGTCGCCAAAGATCAGGACCTTTAGGACTTCTTCTTGGAACTGGAGGAATGTCCCTGTGTTGCCAGTGTTCTGGGACAGTACAAAAGAGTTGTACATGGCAACCTGTACCAAGTAGAGCGCAACTTTTTTGTACCATACCCGTGTTTTCCGCATGGCCATGTATGGCTTGAGGACTTGATCAGAAAGATCAACTCCCCCCATATACCGATTGTAGTCCGGAATACAATCGGGCTTGAGGACCGGTGTTGTGGTAACTCGCACAGGGACAGGTGAGCTGCCATTACCATGAATTGTGGTCAGCATAAGGACATCCCTCTTATCCTTATACTTGACCAGCAACAGGTTTTCATGGGCAGAAAATTTAGAGTGAGAGGGAGGCCTCTCTGTTTTTTCCGTATGGTCCCACAAGCGGACGTGGATGTGGCGGCAAGGGATGTGAACAGAGGGATGCTGGTATAAAAGTTGTCCACGTACACATGGTAACCCTTATCCAGCAATGGGTGCACAAGCTCCCAAACGATTTTCCTGCTAACACCCAGAGTGGGGGAACAATCTGGGGGTTGAATACGGGAATCTCATCCCTCATACACTCTAAACTTGAGAGTGTACCCGGAGGTACTCTCACAAAGTTTATAGAGCTTCATGCCATACCGCGCCCGCTTCGAGGGAATATACTGACGGAAGATGAGTCTCCCCTTAAAACATATAAGAGACTCATCGACCGAGAGCTCCCTGAGGGGTACATAGGCCTCCAAAAATTTGGCCCCAAAATGATTGATGACCGGCCTCACTTTGTAAAGCCGGTCATAGGCGGGATCACCTCGGGGTGGACATGCCTCATTATCTGCATAATGGAGGCATTTCCGAATGGCCTCGAACCGCCTCCGTGCCATGACCATACTGTAAAGCGGGGTCTGGTAGAAGATGTCCCCACTCCAGTACTGTCTGACACTTGTTTTTTTGACCAGGCCCATATGCAGCAAGAGGCCCCAAAATGTCCTCATTTCTGCTGCATCAATGGCGTACCATTCACTGGGCCTGGCCAAAACAGAATCTGGGTGGTGGGCGATGAACTGCCTGGCGTACAGATTCTTCTGCTCCACCATGTGATTGACAAAACTGTCACTGAAAAAATAACTGAAATAGTCAATTTCACTGAATCCAGAATTGTCAATCCGGATTCCGGAGTCGCCAACAAACTCCGGAACCCGTAGCTGATAAGCCTCTGGGGGTCTCCAGACAGGTTCACCGGAAGGGGGCTCCGGTAAACTTGTCTGGGAGGTCGGACTCCTAGTACCAGCAGCATCACCACTCGCACTAGTGCCGGACACTGGGCCACTATCATGGGGGGTGCGTGGCCTCGCCTGGCGGCGCCTCTGCCGCCGTACAGATGACTCATCATCAGTACTAGATGATGAGAAGGACGATGAAGAACACAGGAATGTAGGATCTTCATCGTCCTCACTGACAGATTCAGAGTCGGAGGCAAGAAAAGCGCATGCCTCCGGTGCCGAAAATGCCTGGCGAGCCATCGCCTTTTTTCTATGGTGGTGGGGGGGTGGCGGGGGGAGGGGGTTGGTGTCAGGGGTGGTGGGTGTGGGGTGAGTATGTAGTATGTATGATTGGTGTAACTGTAACTGTATGGGGGAAAAAAAAGCGCTGCTGCCAAAAAAAATTAAATGGGGGGGGGGGAATGCAGCGCCCTGAACCCCTAATAGGGCCCGGGTCACACTAAAAAAATTGGACCTTTAGGTCCTATTAGGGGGTCAGGGGGGGAAAAAGAAGTTTAACTTTTTTTTACACTTTTTTTTTTACTTTACTTTACTGGTTAACTCTACCTGTCCCTGGGGCTGTACTCTCTCCCTGCTCTAAGAGTGGTCTTCTTCTGTGAGGGGCTCCGATCTTCACAGAGAGGGGGATCCCTGGCTCCTTCTCGCAGCTCTGCCCGCTGAATGAACTCAGGGGGCAAGCAGAGCCGCGAGAAGGGGCCGTTAACCCCTCCCCGGCCGGCCAATAGCAGCGATCCTGGGGGGCTGACGAAATCGCCACCTCCCCATAGATATAGTGGGTGATAGGGCATGTATCCTACACCCCCAATCACCTTGTATCTCCGGGTCAGCGGGTTACACGTGACCCGCATCACGGGAATAGCCGAAAATCGCAAGTGAATTTTCGGCAATCACCTACATGGGGGGTCTGATGACCCTCCCTGGGCATTGGCGCGGGGTGCCTGCTGATCGATATCAGCAGTCACCCCGGTCCGGTCCCCGCCCGGCGCGCGGCAGGGACCGAAATTCCCACGGGCGTACAGGTACGCCCTTGGTCCTTAAGTACCAGGGAGCAAAGGCGTACCTGTACACCCTTGGTCCTTAAGGGGTTAACCAACAACTAATCATATGTGACTGCCCACTAAAGAGACTGTAATGTTGTTACACTAACACAGATTGCGCAGCCTATTGGATGTATAACATGTTGGGATTGCAAATCCGTGGTTAAAAATGGAGTTATCTGGCATGATAATATGTATGCACTTTATGAGTCTGAACAGCGCTCTATAATACTGACATACAAAGGACTTTGATAATCATGGTTTTTGACTAGAGACCATTCAGTGCAAACATTTTGGAGAGTTTGAACAAATCACAGTATGTTTATTCTGCCCATATCTTGAAGTTAAGTCCAGAGGTGTGTGGAAAATAATAACACATAGTGGCCCTCAATTAATATTGCAAACCCGACATGTTTTGTCGGGTTGTGTGCCAGATTCTGTCGCATTGCGGCAGAAATTCTGTCTGCGCCAAATTTTGCGCCATAATTTGTGCCAGAATTGAAAAAACCCCGACTAACTCTCCATTTTGCTAAGAAAACCCAAAAAGGGGCATGGCCGCCGTGAAAAGGGGGTGTAGTCTCCGAAAAGGGACGTGTTCCCGACATTTCCACAAAAACCCAACATATTTACTAAGGTTTCCACATAAAATGTGGTGGATTTGAGCTGATGAAAACCCCACAGATCAGAACATCTGTAAAAAAAAAAGCAAAGTGTAGGGAGAGTGCAAAATGTAGGGAAACCTTAGTAAATATTGTGGAAAATAAATTGTAGGGAATTAAAACCCACAAAGAAACCTCCACTCCACTCTTAGTAAATTTGGGACTGTGCAATAGCAAAGATAAATCACAATATTGTACTATATATAAAAAATATGTGATAGTGGTCTAAGGCTATTGTGAATAATTAGACATATGGCCCTGAACTTAAGAAGTTAACTGTTGCAAGTAACTACAAACGTATGTGCTGTGGTGAGCATGCTAGTAGAACATCCGGCTGTGTGATACTCCTAAAACAACGCACTGTTAAAGCATTGATATCCTGAACTACCCAAAAGCTAACAGGTTGAAAATCAGTGATTACCTGAATGTGTGGTAGAGAGAACGCAGGTGGAAGGAGTGTCTGAAGTGAGAGTGAGCACATTTTTTGAAAAAACGCACTACAAACGCAGAGTATATTGGTGCTTATTTATAACAATGTAAAAACCACAGCCAGCTAATATATATATTGTGGGGAGCACGAGAGTATGGCGAATGCTCAACAATTTATCAAAAGTGCATGTTGTCAACCTTTAAACATTGGGTCAGATTATAGATGTCGCTGTGGCTGAATACAGCGTACATACTGTGATAAATATTCACACACTGTATGAGGAATACTAACCTTTCTACTAAAAGGGAACTGAAATGGATAAATGAAATAAAAAATGCATTGTGTGAATAGCAATTTACTCTTCCAAGGAATGATATGATGTGTCTGGCATTGAAGAAAGTGTGATTCGTGAGCCATAAGTCTGAAGTGTGCTGGATCATTTGGATTGCACCAACTAACTGTATTTGTATTCTAGTAAGAACACACTTGGTGGACTTTGTTCATGTAAATTACAATAAGGACTATTTTGGAGTTAAACTATGGAACTCTAACAGTGGAACCGCGTTATCTGTGCAAGAACGATTAATAATCATAGTGATATAATATAAGCAAAATAAGAAGAAAACCTTGGTGCAGTACGTAGACTGGCGGCGGTTGAAGTGTTTATATATTTTAGACAAATGTCACAATTTTTTTAATTAAGGACAAAAATAAAAGTGAAGTTTTATTGGTTCCCGATATTTTTTTTATTTTTTTTTTATTAACTTGAGAGACCTAACTCTGTTGGAATGGTGTGTAACACGTCATTGCTTTATGTATATATATATATATATATATATATATATATATATATATATATATATGGGCAATCTAAGCACATATATAAATAAATACTGCAATTTAAGCACAAATATACAAATATATAAATTAATTGGTTACAGAGACATCAATTTACAATAATAAATAATAAGTGTACAACATTCACATGTATGCTGGAAAAAAAACTTAAATAGATTACATAAAAGTTATAATAATATAATACAATGCATCCTATTATCAGAAATATATATATTCTTTTTTTTTTTTTTTACTTATTGTTTTTATTTTATACCAAAGACAGTACAATACTGTAATCAAAGTAGCTTCAACATAGGTTTGAGTTACATAGCAAGTTTTTGGGAGTATTCCCAAATACATATATATAAAAAGTAAAAGGGGAAGAAAAAAGGAAAAAAAAAGCAAAGAGAGGAAAGAAAGGGGGGGAAGGGTGTAGATGTTATATTATTTGTACCTAAATTTTAACCATTTATTCCAGGATCTAGAAAATCTTAGCGTCTGGTTTGTAGCTAGGGCAATAGATCGTTCCATGATGTAATTTAGCTCAATTACATTCAATAAGTTTTGAATATCAGTTACTTCCATGCTTTTCCACCTGGCTGCTATTGTTGTTTTTGCTGCTGTTAGAAGTTGGATTGCTATAGTAACATCTGATAGTGGAAGTTCAGCAAGCCCCAAATTAAAAAGCGCCACCTCAGGTCCCCCAGGGGAAAGCGTAACCCACTATTTGGCACATCGTTACATAAAATTTTTCCCAAAATGAAAAGATAGGGTCACATTCCCACCAAATGTGGAACGTGGTACCCACCTACCCATTACATCTCCAATATTTTTCAGAGCAGATAGGGTCAATTTGTGACAATCTATATGGTGTTATATACCATCTACATAGACATAATTTTCCTAGCTGTTTCCAAGTGTGAAGAATTATGTAACACCTTAGAATTTAAGTTAAAAGCATGGGTCCATTGTTCCTCGCTATAGGTTTTTCCCAAAATCCTGTTCCCATTTCCTACAGGAGGTTGGTAGATCAGTAGTAGACAAAAGGGATTTATAAGCCTTTGATATGCCCTTGGAGGTTATGCTTTTGTTGGTAAAAAAAAAAAAATACTGTATACTGATTGTGGTTTTGAATATGATAATTGTGATGAGATTATGTAGTGTCTTCACTGTAAGTATAAGTAAAATTCCGATGTTGAGATTGCAAACTTTTGGATAATTGATGAAAATGGTAAGATCCCCCTCTCATCTGAAATATCGGAATAGGAGAGAATACCTTGAGTTACCCAGATAGTAAGTTTAATGTTGGGGATCTGCATCTGCATAACATCCAAGGGCATATCTTTAAAGGGGTACCCTGTGGAAAACTTTTTTTTTTTTTTTAATCAACTGGTGCCAGAAAGTTAAACAGATTTGTAAATTACTTCTATTAAAAAATCTCAATCCTTCAAGTACTTATTAGCTGCTGAATACTACAGGGGAAATGGTTTTTCTTTTGGAACACAGAGCTCTCTGCTGACACCACAACCACAGTGCTCTCTGCTGACTTCTCTGTCCATTTTAGAAACGGTCAAGAGCATCATATGTTTGCTATGGGGATTTTCTCCTACTCTGGACAGTTCTTAAGATGGACAGAGATTTCAGCAGAGAGCACTGTGGTCATGATGTCAGCAGAGAGCACTTTGTTCCAAAAAGAAAACCATTTCCTCTTTAGTATTCAGCAGCTAATAAGTACTTGAAGGACTAAGATTTTTTAATATAAGTAATATACAAATCTGTTTAACTTTCTGGCACCAGTTGATTTTAAATAAAAAGTTTTCCACAGGAGTACCCCTTTAAGTCCTAGAGGAAGTATGGAATTTTTAACTGGAGGGAGAGACTAAATGTGAAAAGATGCTTTCATAGTGGGGCAAATATTAGATGGAATTCTATTTGTTAAATGAGATGCCCATAGTTCTAAAAACAGGGAGCCTGAGGTTGTATAAGAAGACTCCATTTCAACCTATGACGTGGAGAGGTCCCCTGTCCACCAAGGTTTCATCTGATCTAACGATGCATAGTAATAATGTTTTAGATCAGGACAACCCAAGCCTCCTCTTTCCACTGGGAGACACAGATTTCGTAAAAGCAACTCTGGCTTCCTGGTTCTTCCAAACAAACTGCATAAGAAGGTGTTGTAATGTTTGAATTCTATAATTAGGAACTAAAATAGGTAGATTTCTAAAGTAATATAAAATTTTGGGTAGTAAAAACATTTTAGTGGCTGCGATTCGACCCACCCAGGATGTGGGGAATCTTGAATAACCAGCAATGTCTTGAGTAAGAGAGACAGCTAATGTGGAGTAGTTTACAGCAATCAAGTTAGTTACAGGAGATGTAAGTACAATAACTAAGTAAGGGATGTGGCCATTAGATCATTTATATGGGTAAAAAGTTTGGAGTAGCTGTTTATCTGGTATTCCTATGTCTAAAATGAGTGACTTGGAAGCATGTATTTTATAGTAGCTTATTTCGCTGAATTCAGAGGGAATTCGGGTGATTCCTGCCAAAGACTTCTCCGGATGGGTAAGACTTAAAATTACATCGTCCGCAAATAATCCAATACAGTGTCCCTTATTACCTATTGTTACTCCTGTGATGTCTCTACAGTCACGGTTCGGCAGGCAGGAGGTGGATCCTCTGTGTCAGAGAGGGTTTGGCGTGGACCGTGTCGGTGGACCGGTTCTAAGTAGCTACTGGTTTTCACCAGAGCCCGCCGCAAAGCGGGATGGTCTTGCAGCGGCGGTAGCAACCAGGTCGTATCCACCGGCAACGGCTCAACCTCTCTGACTGCTGAGATAGGCATGGTACAAGGGATAAGGCAAGAGCAAGGTCGGACGTAGCAGAAGGTCAGGGCAGGCAGCAAGGATCGTAGTCAGGGGCAACGGCAGGAGGTCTGGAACACAGGCTAGGAACACTCTAGGAAAGGCTTTCTCTGGCACAAGGGCAACAAGATCCGGCGAGGGAGTGCAGGGGAAGTGAGGTATAAGTAGGGAGTGCACAGGTGCAAGCTAATCAAGCTAATTGGGCCAGGCACCAATCATTGGTGCACTGGCCCTTTAAGTCTCAGAGAGCTGGCGCGCGCGCGCCCTAGAGAGTGGAGCCGCGCGCGCCAGCACATGACAGCAGGGGACCGGGACGGGTAAGTGACTTGGGATGCGATTCGCAAGCGGGCGCGTCCCGCTGTGCGAATCGCATCCCCGACGGCCATGTCAGTGCAGCGCTCCCGGTCAGCGGGACCGACCGGGGCGCTGCAGGGAGAGAGACGCCGTGAGCGCTCCGGGGAGGAGCGGGGACCCGGAGCGCTCGGCGTAACAGTACCCCCCCCCCCTTGGGTCTCCCCCTCTTCTTGGAGCCTGAGAACCTGAGGATAAGACTTTTGTCCAGCATGTTGTCCTCAGGTTCCCAAGATCTCTCCTCTGAGCACTCAACTACAAAGGGTCCAAGATAACGTGGTCCGAGATTAAAACTGGGGACACGGAAGCCGATATACTTGGCGGAGAGCCACACAAAAACAGGAGGAGCTCTTCTCTTTTTTCCGGCAAGCTTCTTCACCCGGGATGAGGCTAGTATGAGGAATTTCAGAGTCTTTTTCCAGATGGTGGCGAAGCCCCGGGAAACCACATCAACAGCGGGTACACAAGAAGGCGTGGGGGTGGGGAGGGAGGGAAGAGGGTCAAGCTTGGCACGGGGCAGAGTGTTAACAGGACGGGAGCTGTGAGGAGGAGACACAGCATAGTCCAGATAGGCCTTGGGGAGGCCAGGTAAAGGGGGAGACACAGAGGTTTGACTGACGGGACTGGGAGCAGACGTGAGGCATTTTCTGTGGCAAGAAGCACCCCAGCTCATGATCTCCCCGGTGGTCCAGACAAGGGTAGAGGAGTGGCGTTGGAGCCATGGCAGACCGAGGAGGACTTCAGAGGAGCATTTGGGCAAAACAAAAAGTTCCATTCTCAAGAGCAGGGGTTCTGTGCGGTAACGCACAGTGCAGTATAGAAGTAAATATTCTTTCTTCCTGCGGCGAGTCCTCTCTTCAGGGGTCAGGTGAGACCGATCCACTTGCATAGCCTCCTCGGCGGGAGGCACAGGGGTGGATTGCAAAGGATACTGTGAGAGAGGTGCTCCGGGCGGTGTGGCACATGGCAGGGCCTTCCCAGGCAGGAGACCACGGCAGAGTCTAGAGTCCCCATCAAATTTGTCCGGCAGGGACAAGCAGGGGTTAGGAGCGACCGGTCGCTGCGGAGGAGTTGCAGGAGCCGGCGGAGGAGATGGTTGTTGCTGTTGCAGCTGCTGTGTCTGTGACTGAAGTTGCTGTATCTGCGGCAGCAGCTGCTGTATCTGTGACTGAAGTTGCTGTGTCACGGTGGTCAAGTATGCCAGCTGGTGATTTCGTTGGGTGATCATTAGGGATTGCTGGGCAATCACCGTGGAAATGTCGGCAAGACTTGACAGCGGCACCTCAGCGGAATCCATGGCCGGATCTACAGTCACGGTTCGGCAGGCAGGAGGTGGATCCTCTGTGTCAGAGAGGGTTTGGCGTGGACCGTGTCGGTGGACCGGTTCTAAGTAGCTACTGGTTTTCACCAGAGCCCGCCGCAAAGCGGGATGGTCTTGCAGCGGCTGTAGCAACCAGGTCGTATCCACCGGCAACGGCTCAACATCTCTGACTGCTGAGATAGGCATGGTACAAGGGATAAGGCAAGAGCAAGGTCGGACGTAGCAGAAGGTCAGGGCAGGCAGCAAGGATCGTAGTCAGGGGCAACGGCAGGAGGTCTGGAACACAGGCTAGGAACACTCTAGGAAAGGCTTTCTCTGGCACAAGGGCAACAAGATCCGGCGAGGGAGTGCAGGGGAAGTGAGGTATAAGTAGGGAGTGCACAGGTGCAAGCTAATCAAGCTAATTGGGCCAGGCACCAATCATTGGTGCACTGGCCCTTTAAGTCTCAGAGAGCTGGCGCGCGCGTGCCCTAGAGAGTGGAGCCGCGCGTGCCAGCACATGACAGCAGGGGACCGGGACGGGTAAGTGACTTGGGATGCGATTCGCAAGCGGGCGCGTCCCGCTGTGCGAATCGCATCCCCGACGGCCATGTCAGTGCAGCGCTCCCGGTCAGCGGGACCGACCGGGGCGCTGCAGGGAGAGAGACGCCGTGAGCGCTCCGGGGAGGAGCGGGGACCCGGAGCGCTCGGCGTAACATCTACAGTTCCGTATACACTGGGCCAGGGGTTGCATAATTAAAACAAAAATTTGTTGCGATAGAGGACACCCATGTCGTGTACCGTTCGAAATATTAAACTCTTTTGATAAGGCACCCGAGGTGTATACCTTTGCTGAGGGGCTAGAATATAGTGCCATAATTGCTTTCCCAAAATTTCCCGCCAAACCGAATTTTGTGAACACCTGGGTCAAGTATCCACAATGCACGCAGTCAAAAGCTTTCTCTGCATCCAACGTTAGGAGCAGAGAAGGTGTTCAATAACTTTTCAAAACATGAATAATTAATAGAAGCCGACGGGTTCCATCTGAGGTCTGGCACCCACTCACAAAGCCCACCTGGTGGTTTACTATCAAAGATGGCAGAGTATCTTTAAGTCTGTAGGCTAATATGGCTGCATCAGTTTTCAGCAAAGTAATAGGCCTTAGGTTGGCAGGTTTGCTTGGCTTTGGTAATGTAATAATTATTGCTTTAAGCATTTCCGGTGGAAAAACACCCCTGAGAATTGCTTTGTTGTAACACAGAGTCAGAAATTATACCAAATTTTGTCCATGTAATTTATAATACGCATTTGATAGCCCATCTGGTCCTGGCGATTTGTTGGATTTTAAAAGTCTAATAGGTAATATAACCTCGTTAGGGGAGATGGGACCTGACATAACTTCTAGTTGTTCTTTAGTCACTTGAGGAAGTTCCAAACCCTCCAAAAACGTACCAATACAAGCTTGATTTGGTTGGATGGTAGTATTGTCTTCTTTAAGATTATACAAACGACTATAGTACTCTGATAGGACATTAACTATGCCTTTCGGGTCTGTAATCTTATCTTTATTATTATAAATATATGGAATTGTTGAATTGGTATTTTTGTCTGTTGGCTTTTCAATTGTTTGGCTAACAATACTCCTGGGCACCCCCCGTGCCAGTAATGTGTAGTGTTGAGCGGCACAGGCCATATTCGAATTAGCGAATATTCGCGAATATATGGACGAATATTCGTCATATATTCGCGAATATTTGCATATTCGTAATATTCTCATTTTATTTTCGCATATACGAAAATTTGCGTATGCGAAAATAACCATATGCGAAAATAAGCATATACAAAAATTAACATAAGCGACAATTCGCATATGCGAAAATTAGCATATGCAAATTTTCGCATATGCGAAAATTCGCACACCAGTCTCACACAGTAGTATTAGAGCCTTCTTTACATCACACAAGCTGGAAGCAGAGAGGGATGATCACTGTGATGTGTACTGTGAAAAAAAAATATAAAATATTCGTAATTACGAATATATAGCGCTATATTCGCGAATATTCGTGAATATTCGCGAATATGCGATATTCGCGAATAAAATTTGCATTGCAAATATTCGCGAGCAACACTAGTAATGTGTTAGTTTAAGTTTACGCAGGGCTCTTTCAAATTTATAGCTTTGCAGCATATGCAGTTGTGTAGTTAATTCTGATATTTCTTTAGATCTACATTGGTCAACTTTAATTTTATTTAAAAAATGTAATGTAGATAGTTTTTGTTGAATTTCCATCACTGCCTGTATATTTGTTTTTTTTAAATGTGAGGATTGTTTAATAAAGTGCCCCGGTAGTGTAGCTTTGTGCACGCACCATAGAGTACTGTCAGAGACTAGGCCATTATCGTTAATTTGGAAATAAGATTTTACCATTTCTACCATAGCTGGTATTTTTCATGATTAAGTATAAATTTATTAAGGCGCCAGATTGATTCTTTTGGACGAGGTGCTTGTTCTTTGATTAAAATTGTTATGGGGCTGTGATCACTCCAGGCTATTGTCCCTATGCTGGTAGATTCTATTAAATGTAAGTTGGACCGTTCTATCAAGAAATAAACTATTCTGGAGTACATCTGGTGGCACGGAGAGTAATTATTTAAAGTCGCGTTCCCCTAGGTGTTGAGTTCTCCATGGATCAAGTAATGAGTTTGAATTTAATATCTTTTACAACAAGGAAGGCATAGAGGGGTGGGGATGCACCTTTCTATGGTATCTTCAGGTAAATGTGATGACCCTTATTAGCTGCAGTTCACTCTGGACCCAATGTATGCAATATAGGTGGTGCTGCTACGTGAAAAAGTGTTCACACAAATATACTCTTGCATAGAAGAAAGCACGGAGCACTGACCGTTATCTTGCAGAAGATGTCCTTTATTGGAGTTCACGACATGTTCATGTGTACAGGTGGGGAGAGCGGACGCCAGTAGGAGAAGAGTGGGCAATGGACCGTATCACGCGTTAGCGCTTTTTCAGGCCCTATGACATCACGTCCCTGAGGTGTGCTTTTAAAATCCTCCGACCTGGTGGTCATAGCAACCAACCACGCCGGATCAGATAGACAGGTGAAGGAGGTGCAGGTAAGTGGGGAGGGGAAACAGGTGGGATGGAGAGGAAAAGTAAAAGACACAAAGTAAAGGATAAGGGAGGGGCATAGACGGCGAGGAACACATGAAGGGAGATGGAAAAGGATTTTAAAAGCAGCGACACTGCAGCGAGTCAAATGTGAACAGACACATACAGAAACATTGTATATTATCATATATCTTATATGAACACCCCCATTTCATTGTGATCATTTAGACCTAATGGTCCTGTGTCATCGGTACGTAGAATCCACCTAGCCTCCTTAACTAAGAGGGTATTGTGTCTGCCTGTTCTGTGTGAACAAGGTTCTATCCTTTCAAGGGCTGAGAATTTCATAGCTTTAGGATCGCTATTGTGGACGTTTGCCATGTGGGCAATGAACCTTTGTGACTCCTGTCCTATCTTCAAAGAACGGATGTGTTCTCTGACACGGTGGAACAGGGGTCTAATTGTCTTGCCCACATAGTAGTGGCTGCAATCGCATCGGAGGTAATATACTACGTAGTTAGATCTACAAGTAATGAACTGTCTTACTTGAATACTGTTCCCCCCCAGATTAACCTCTCGGGTCTGGGCATTGAATTTACAAAAACAACAGGAGCCACACTTGAAGTTACCTATGGGTCTACTGTCGGTGAGCCAATCTTTTTTCTGTATAGTTAGTTTTTTTGTTCTCTTTTCAAGAAGTCTGATATAGTGCGTTTTTTTCTGTATGTTATTATGGGACTAGTCTGTGTTAGATTCTTTAGGTCCTCATCCCCTTGAAGCATGTACCAGTTATTGTGAATAGCTTTACATATATGTTCATTAAGAGCTGTATTCTTAAATGAGAAAAAACATCTATCAATATGTTTTTTATCTTTCTTTCTCAATACCTCCTGTCGAGATGTTTCATTAATACGTGCTCTTGCTGCCTCAATAACTTTTTTGGGGTAGCCCCTGTTGATAAATCGTTCACCTAGTTCGTTTAACTGTATATTGATTGTGTCAGGATCGTTATTGATGCGTTTTAGACGGACCATCTGACTGTATGGTATGCTATTTTTGAGCTGCTTGGGATGTGAAGACTCATAATGTAAAGGCATTTTTTTAGGTGGATTTTCTGTGACCTGTTGTAATGATAGTATTGTTTTGTACTTGGAGTGAGACATCTAAAAATTCCAAAGTTTTACCTCCAAACTGTGATGTGAATAGCATATTAACTGTGTTGATTTTTCGCATCATGCGAGTCTGTTGATGAACTCCAGATGCTTAGCACCAAAGCACTAGAGTTCAGAATTAAAATTCTAGCTGAGAAAGAGGTGCGATTATTCTGGACGATCAATTCGTTAACAGCATATGGCAATAATAACCGCACATCTAGAGGACTATGCATGTATAAAAATCTGTTTACATTTTTAGAAGACTCTGTGTTCCTAAAAAAATGGGAAGACCTACATGTTTAACATTCCATTAAAACTCATTTTGGAGAAAAACTAATCTGAATATACCAACACAACAACGGAATTATGCAAGGCCAAGTGTGAACTCCGCACAAGAGTATGAGAACAAGCCTTCAATACATTCACTCAGACTGTGGAGAAAAAAATGGCACAGATACAACACACTGTCAAGCAAGTTAAAAGAGATAAGTTCCTAAGGGATAAAAAAAGACTTTGAGTCCAATCAAGTTTTCTCTTTGAACAAATACCGTTCTCAATATAAAACTAAGGGAAACAAGCCGCAATACAGGAAAGGTTTGTGACCCCGTAAGCAGAAAGATAAACATGTCACAGACTTCCTCATTACTGATTCAGATTCCACCCAATCGGAGGAAAGTCGCAGAACCGACCAAACATCGGCAGGAAACGCATCCATCCCTTTTAAGACATAGATGGCACAAACAACGCAACAATGAGGAAATGTAAGTTGGTGACTTGGAGGAACCCCCACGAGAGAACCTAGTAATTAATCTCACAGAAAAAACTTTGTCTCAGGACTGTATTGATGCCTTAAACAGAGGACTGAACTATAGACTTAACGAACAGTTTGACTACACTACATTTGAAGAAGACTTGTTCCGGGCAAAACGAAAAATTAATCTTAAAAAATATTTTTCTACTCTACATAAGAATAAAAAAAGATAGCATTGCAATACATCAAGAGGGAGAAAAAAATATGTACTATTAGCCCTTTAGGTGTCCTTCCAAACCTTAACATGTCAGACCAAGATATTGATATAGTACGCCAGCTATGTGAACTGGCAGGGGCCAATATGGAACCGTATACAGGGAGTATGCATACAGCTTTTCAGAGGGGGTAACCCCTCCAAATTTAATCCCCCTCTCCAGCCAGGAGGAGCAATAGACTTATTTCAACAAGCTGTTAAAAAGGATGTCAAGGCTTTGATCTATCCTAAAACCAAACTTAACCTTTCCGTCCAAGAGAAAAAAGCTTTGCAACAATTGGCTGGAGACAGGAATTTAGTTGTATGAAAAGCAGACAAAGGAGGATCCATAATTGTTTGGAACCTCACAGACTATGAAAATGAGGCTAGAAAATTATTGGAAGACACGACAAAATATGTTAAGTTGGAAACAAATCCAGTTCAGAAGGTAATGCAGAAGCTTAGAACGCTCCTTATGCAACAGGTTAACAACAATGTAATAGATCTGAAAACAGCAGAGAAGTTCCTACCTACATCCCCCAAACAACCGAAATGGTATCTTGTCCCCAAAATTCATAAAGGTATAATTCCACCTCCTGGCCGCCCAATTGTGGCAGGTATAGGAGCACCTACGGAGTACCTATCCAGTTATTTGTACTGGTTACTCTCCCCTCTCCTACAACACATCCCGACGTATCTTAAAGATACAGGGGACCTCATTCAGATTTTCAATGAGTTTGGGTGGACAGAGGGTTGATCTCTGTGCTCTATAGATGTGGAGAGCCTGTACACCCGCATCCCACACGATGCGGGTGTGCAGGCTCTCAGAGAATTTTTGAGCAGTACTGATCGCTCCCCTGCCTTCATAAATTTTATCACTGATTCACTCCACTTCATATTGACCAATAATGTCTTCCAATTCAATAATCAATGGTACAAACAGCTAAACGGCATGGCGATGGGCACGCCCATCTCGTGTACGTATGCCAACATTTTCTTAGCCATCTTTGAAAGAAAATACATCTTTACTACATCCAACCCCTTTATACAATACATCAAACTCCTCATGAGATATGTAGAAGATGTTTTGGTAATATGGAGTGGCACTGAATCAGATGAATCAGACTTCACTGCTTTTGTTGAATATCTGAATAAAATCAATACAGTTAATATGCTATTCACATCACATTTTGGAGGTAATACTTTGGAATTTTTAGATATCTCACTCCAAGTACAAAACAATACTATCATTACAACAGGTCACGGAAAATTCACCTCAAAAAATGCCCTTTCATATTATGAGTCTTCAAATCCCAAGCAGCTCAAAAATAGCATACCATACAGTCAGATGGTCCTTCTAAAATGCATCAATAACAATCCTGACACACTCAATATACAGTTAAACAAACTACGTCAACGATTTATCAACAGGGGCTACCCCAAAAAAGTTATTGAGGCAGCAAGAGCACGTATTAAAGAAACATCTCGAAAGGAAGGATTGAGAAAGAAAGATAAAAAACATATTGATAGATGTTTTTTCTCATTTACAAATACAGCTCTTAATGAACATATACGTAAAGCTATTCACAATAACTGGTACATGCTTCAAGGGGATGAAGACTTAAATGATCTAACACAGAGTAGTCCCATAATAAAATACAGAAAAAAACGCACTATATCAGACTTCTTGAAAAGAGAACAAAATAAACTAACTATACAGAAAAAAGATTGGCTCACCGACAGTAGACCCATAGGTAACTTCAAGTGTGGCTCCTGTTCTTTTTGTAAATTCAATGCCCAGACCCGATAGGTTAATCTGGGGGGGAACAGTATTCAAGTAAGACAGTTCATTACTTGTAGATCTAGCTACGTAGTATATTACCTCCGATGCGATTGCGGCCACTACTATGTGGGCAAGACAATTAGATCCCTGTTCCACCATGTCAAAGAACACATCCGTTCTTTGAAGACAAGACAGGGGTCACAAAGGTTCATTGCCCACATGGCAAACATCCACAATAGCGATCCTAAAGCGATGAAATTCTCAGCCCTTGAAAGAATATAACCTTGCTCACACAGAACAGACAGACACAAAACCCTCTTAGTTAAGGAGGCTAGGTGGATTCTACATACCGATGACACAGGACCATTAGGTCTAAATGATCACAATGAAATGGGGGTGTTCATATAAGATATATGATAATATACAATGTTTCTGTATGTGTCTGTTCACATTTGACTCGCTGCAGTGTGGTTGCTTTTAAAATCCTTTTCCATCTCCCTTCATGTATTCCTCGCCGTCTATGCCCCTCCCTTATCCTTTACTTCGTGTCTTTTACTTTTCCTCTCCATCCCACCTGTTTCCCCTCCCCACTTACCTGCACCTCCTTCACCTGTCTATCTGATCTGGCGTGGTTGGTTGCTATGACCACCAGGTCGGAGGATTTTAAAAGCACACTTCACGGACGTGATGTCATAGGGCCTGAAGAAGCGCTAACGCATGACACGGTCCGTTGCCCGCTCTTCTCCTACTGGCATCCACTCTCCCCACCTGTACACATGAACATGTCGTGAACTCCAATAAAGGACATCTTCTGCAAGATAATGGTCAGTGCTCCATGCTTTCTTCTATGCAAGAGTATATGAGTTTGAATTTAATGTGTTAACACATGATGTTGGTTCTATTTCATGTTTTAGGGTAGTGGAATCCATAGATTGCCATTGGACCTTATTAAAATCAGCCACCATAAGTAATACCCCGTGTCGAACAGATTTGATCATTTTCAGTAATTTTTTCAGAAATCTATGTTGTTTGGTATTTGGACTGAATATTGACACAATAGTGTAAAGCATATTGTTAATTAAACAAACCAGCAATACATAATGGCCTTCATTATCAATGATTTGATGTTGAAAATTAATCACTACCCTATCATGAAATAAAATGGAGACTCCGCCTTTCTTGCCTACAGCCTGCGATGAGATGATTGTAGATTAGAATTTAACATTTATTCTGTGCCTTGATTTAGATGAGTTTCTTGTATACAACAAATGTCTGTGTTACGCCGAGCGCTCCGGGTCCCTGCTCCTCCCCGGAGCGCTCGCGGCGTTCACTTTCTTGCAGCGCCCCGGTCAGACCCGCTGACCGTGAGCGCTTCATCAGTGTTACTGGCGGGGATGCGACCCGCGTAGCGGGATGCACCCGCTCGCGGCTCGCATCCCAGTCACCTCACCCGTCCTGTTCCCCGATGGCTCAGTCCCGGCGCGCGCGGCCCCGCTCCCTAGGGTGCGCGCGCGCCGGCTCTCTGCGATTTACAGGACCAGTGCGCCACTGATTGGCGCCTGGCTCAATCAGTGCTCACACCTATGCCCTCACTATAAAACCTCACTTCCCCTTCCCAGCATTGCCGGATCTTGTTGCCTCAGTGCCAGTGAAAGCGTTCCTGTGTATGTCCCAAGCCAGTGTTCCAGACCCTCTGCCGTTGCCCCTGACTACGATCCTTGCTGTCTGCCCTGACCTTCTGCAACGTCCGACCTTGCTCTTGCCTAATCCCTTGTACCGCGCCTGTCTCAGCCGTCAGTTGGGGTTGATTCGCTATCGAGTGGAACGACCTAGGGGTTACCTGCTGCTGCAAGTCCATCCCGCTTTGCGGCGGGCTCTGGTGAAAATCAGTAACCCCTTAGACTCTGTTCCCCTGGTATGGCCCACGTCATCACCCCACTGACGCAGAGGATCCGCCACCAGTATCCTCACAGTATACCCATCTGGATCCTGACAGTAGATCCGGCCATGGATCCCGCTGAGGTCCCGCTGCCAGTTGTCGCTGACCTTACCACGGTGATCGCCCAGCAATCTCAACAGATAGCGCAACAAGGACAACAGCTAACCCAACTGACTGTCATGCTGCAACAACTCCTGCCACAGCTTCAGCAACCATCTCCTCCGCCAGCTCCTGCACCTCCTCTGCAGCGAGTGGCCGCTCCCAGCCTCCGCCTGTCCCTGCCGGACACATTTGATGGGGACTCTAAACTATGCCGTGGTTTCCTGTCTCAATGTTCCCTACACTTGGAGATGATGTAGGACCAATTTCCCACAGAAAGGTCTACGGTGGCTTTCGTGGTTAGTCTCCTCTCGGGAAAGGCCTTGTCATGGGCCACACCGCTCTGGGACCGCAATGATCCTGTCACTGCCACTGTCCAGTCCTTCTTCACTGAGGTTCGTAGTGTCTTCGAGGAACCAACCCGGGCCTCCTCTGCCGAGACTGCTTTGCTGAACCTAGTCCAAGGAAATTCTTCTGTGGGCGAATACGCCATCCAATTTCGTACTCTCGCCTCTGAATTATCCTGGAACAATGAGGCCCTCTGCACGACCTTCAAGAAAGGCCTATCCAGCAACATCAAGGATGTACTGGCCGCACGAGAAATTCCTGCTAACCTGTCTGAACTTATCCATTTGGCCACCCGCATTGACATGCGTTTCTCTGAAAGACGCCAGGAGCTCCGACAGGAGAAGGACCTTGTTCACACCAGGCGATTTCTCTCCCCGGCTCCTCTCTTCTCAAGTTCACTGCAATCTGTTCCTGTGCCTTCTGCCGAGGAGGCTATGCAAGTGGACCTGTCCCGCCTGACCCTACAAGAGAGGACTTGCCGCCGTAACGAGAATCTATGCCTGTACTGTGCTAGTACCGAACACTTTCTAAAAGACTGTCCTATCCGCCCTCCGCGTCAGGAAAAACGCACTCCGATTGTCTGTGCGGATTTCTCCTTCTGCTAACTCCTCCTTCTCAGCTATGGCCTTCTTGGACTCCGGTTCTGCAGGAAATTTTATTTTGGCCTCTTTCGTTAATAGGTTCAACATCTCAGTGACCAGTCTCGTCAGACCACTCTACATCTCTTCAGTCAATGGAGAAAAATTGGACTGCACTGTGCGTTACCGCACAGAACCCCTGCTAATGTGCATTGGTCTGCATTACGAAAAAATTTAATTTCTTGTCCTACCCAACTGCACCTCTGAAATTCTCCTCGGCTTGCCATGGCTCCAACGTCATTCTCCTACCCTTGACTGGACCACCGGGGAGATCAAGAGTTGGGGTTCTTCTTGTCTCAAACAATGCCTCACGTCTGCTCCTGTTAGTCAAACCCCTGTAGCTCCACCTATACCAGGTCTTCCCAAGGCCTACCAGGACTTTGCCGATGTTTTCTGTAAAAAACAAGCAGAGACTGTGCCACCTCATAGGCCTTATGACTGCCCTATTGACCTCCTTCCTGGTACTACTCTACCCCGGGGTAGGATCTACCCTCTGTCCGCCCCTGAGACTCAAGCCATGTCTGACTACATCCAGGAAAATTTAAAGAGGGGATTCATTCATAATTCCTCATCCCCTGCCGGAGCGGGGTTCTTCTTTGTTTCGAAAAATGACGGCACCCTACGGCCATGTATTGACTACCGCGGTTTAAATAAAATCACCATCAAAAACCGTTATCCCCTGCCTCTAATCTCTGAACTCTTTGACCGCCTTCGTGGCGCCAACATCTTCACTAAATTGGAATTAAGAGGCTCATATAATCTCATTCGCATCAGGAAAGGGGATGAGTGGAAAACCGCATTCAATACCAGAGACGGACGTTTCGAATATCTTGTTATGCCCTTTGGGCTCTGCAACGCCCCTGCAGTCTTCCAGGACTTCGTTAATGAAATATTTCGGGACTTGTTATATACCTGCGTTGTGGTTTACCTGGACGACATCTTGATTTTCTCCTCTAGTCTAGAGCAACACCGTCGTCATGTCCGCCTAGTGCTCCAGAGACTCCGCGAAAATCAACTGTATGCCAAAATGGAGAAATGTCTCTTTGAATGCCAATCTCTTCCCTTCCTAGGTTACCTAGTCTCTGGCCAGGGACTTCAAATGGACCCAGACAAACTGTCAGCGGTTTTAGATTGGCCACGCCCTTCTGGACTCCGTGCTATTCAACACTTCTTGGGATTTGCCAACTACTACCGACAGTTTATTCCCCATTTTTCCACCATTGTGGCCCCTATTGTGGCCCTGACCAGGAAGAATGCCAACCCTAAATCCTGGCCTCCTCAAGCAGATGAGGCCTTCAATCGCCTCAAAACTGCCTTCGCTTCTGCTCCAGTGCTGTCCAGACCTGATCCATCAAAACCTTTCTTGCTGGAAGTGGACGCCTCCTCAGTTGGAGCCGGAGCCATACTTCTCAAAAAAAAAACTCTACCGAACATAATGTTACTTGTGGTTTCTTTTCTAAAACTTTCTCTCTGGCGGAAAAAAATTACTCCATTGGTGATCGTGAACTTCTGCCCATCAAGTTAGCTCTCGAAGAATGGAGGCATCTACTGGAGGGTTCCAAACACCCCATTGTCATTTACACTGATCACAAGAATCTCTCGTATCTCCAGTCTCCAGTCTGCCCAACGTCTGAACCCTCGCCAGGTTAGGTGGTCGTTGTTTTTTGCCCGCTTTAACTTCGAGATTCACTTTCGTCCTGCTGACAAAAATGTCAGGGCTGACGCCCTTTCACGTTCCTCTGATGCTACCGAATCTGAAGCCCCTCTACAACACATAGTACCTCCATCCTTTACCTGTTCCTGAGCAGCCATGGTCTCAAATTGCCATGGATTTTATTACGGATCTTCCTGTATCCCATGGCAACTCCGTCATCTGGGTGGTCGATGATCGTTTCTCCAAAATGGCACATTTCATTCCGCTTCCAGGTCTTCCTTCTGCGCCACAGTTGGAGAAGCAATTTTTTATGCATATTTTTTGCCTTCACGGGCTACCCACGCATATCGTCTCGGATAGAGGCGTCCAATTTGTATCAAAATTTTGGAGAGCTCTCTGTAATCAATTAAAAATCAAATAAAATTTCTCGTCCTCCTATCATCCTCAATCCAATGGGCAAGTAGAGAGAGTTAACCAGATCCTTGGTGACTATTTGCGACATTTTGTTTCCTCCAGCCAAGACGATTGGGTCGACCTTCTACCCTGTGCTGAATTCTCGTACAATTTCAAAAACTCTGAATCTTCCGCCAAATCCCCGTTCTTTGTGGTGTATGGCCGTCACCCTCTGCCCCCCTCCCCATTCCCACTTCTTCTGGATTGCCTGCTGTTGATGAAGTTACCCGGGACTTCTCTGTCATCTGGAAGGAAACTCAAAAGTCGCTCCTACTGGCCTTGTCTCGTATGAAGAGACATGCCGATAAGAACTCCTCCTGTCTTCGCTCCTGGGGACAAAGTGTGGCTCTCTGCCAAGTATATACGCTTCCGTGTTCCCAGCTATAAGCTGGAACCATGTTATCTTGGACCTTTTTAAAATCAGGAGTCAAATCAATCCTGTCTCCTACAAACTTCTTCTTCCCACTTCTCTCCATATTCCTAACTCCTTTCATGTTTCACTTCTCAAACCTCTTGTTCTTAACCGCTTTTCTCCCAATGTTTGTCGCTCCAGCTCCTGTCTCTGGCTCCTCTGATGTCTTCGCTGTTAAGGAAATCCTCGCGTCCAAAATGGTCAGAGGTAAAAAAAAAATTCTCGTAGATTGGGAGAATTGTGGCCCCGAAGAGAGGTCTTGGGAACCCGAGGATAATATCCTCAACAAGGAGCTCATTCGCAAGTTTTTGGGCTCCAAAAAGAGGGGGAGACCCAAGGGGGGGGGTACTGTTACGCCGAGCGCTTCGGGTCCCTGCTCCTCCCCGGAGCGCTCGCGGCGTTCACCTTCTTGCAGCGCCCCGGTCAGACCCACTGACCGGGAGCACTGCATCAGTGTTACCGGCGGGGATGCGACCCGCGTAGCGGGACGCGCTCGCTCGCGGCTCCTATCCCAGTCACCTCACCCGTCCTGTTCCCCGACAGCTCAGTCCCTTACACAAAGGTTATTCCTTCTTGAGTGGTCTTCCATATCTGTAATTTTTAAGAAAGACCACCTCCTCCTTTAAGCTTTCAACAGTTACCGGAAGATTGTTATGGGCTAGAGTTTGTTCTTCTACTTTATGCTCTATTTGCGCTGTGCATACGCCCAATGCTTGTATTTCTTGGTGAATTGGTTTCACTTCATTTTTTACCACCATAGTAAAAGATAAATCTGATAAAAAAAAATGTCATCTTGTTGTTGAAAAGAGGGTGGTGGTGATCTAAGTAGCTGGCTTAGATTAATGGCTGTTCTAGCTGCAGGGCTAAAAGCTACTGGAGCCGACAAGCTTGCTAATGACAGAATTTGGGGGTTACTGGTTAATTTATTCATTTATTAAATTTCACTTTTGGCTACTATGCCCATATTTAATACTTCCTCCTTAGAAGCATACACCCTTAAGTTTTCCTTTGTTATGTCCTTTTTATATTCCCCATGGTTAACAGAAATGTTGCCAGAGTTATGTGTTGACCAGTCTCTCTCTGCTTCTCCCTCAATTATTACCGCATTCATAGTTTTCTCCAAACCACCTTTATTTCTGTTAGTTTCCTCTCTGGCCGGGGACTGGAACTGCTTCAGATAGCTTCCCCTATGGTGTGCATCAGTGGTTTCAACAGTTTTCAGCATTCCCAACTACCGCATTCGCACCCTGCCCGCATACCTGGCTCTGAGTGTTCTCCGCTGTCTCCCAGCGATGCTTCCATCCTGCCTGCCGGGCTCACTGGACTTGCGCGGAGTCCCGTTGGTCTCGCATCGTCAGATCTCCATTCTTCTGCTCTGCCTCCTCAGCCCCGGCCGCCGATGCCTGGCGTCTTCCCAGTGCCAGCGCTCCTTGTCCGGAGCGCAGCAGGCTCAGAGATACTGATCTTGAAGATACAAAGCTCTGTCTTCCCGATCCTTCACTCCGCTCTGCAGCTAAGTAGCATTGTGTGAGCTTTGCAGGACTGTTCTTTTTTGTTCTGTTGGGTGTAATTTTATTTTTCTTGGTGTATGTTTGGGGCAACTATATACAGGAGTCGTGTACTAAAGGCTTCAGGTCAATTTCTCTTGCCAGGTTGGAGTAGGATAGTGGGGTTTCATGCTCAGGTAGCACAGACCTGAGCTGCCGACGCCATGCTCGTTAGCCAATCAATGCAGAACAATCAATGCAGGGCAAATGATGTATAATAATATCCATAGAATATATAAGAAGTACATGGGGAATACTCATACTAGATACATGAGCATGTACATGTGCCAAAGCAATCTCATATGAACACAGGTGTCTACACATAATAACAAACGCATTTTGCATATTACATGTACCTATGTAGGTGGTATGTAAGGCAATACATTGGTTAATTCCAGAAAAAAAAAACATTTAGAAGTGCCTGGAACTGAAAGGGATAGTAAATGCATTTTTAGATGGAAAGCTTAAGTGGATTTATTAGAAACAATTTTGTTCTGTTTTATAGAATAAAGAGCGATGAACTATACCATACCCTAAGCCAATTGGCAGAACAACCTCTTCTCCCTAATTGCTGCTAGACAAATGTGGACGCACACTCCTAGGTAAGTAGAGAAATCCATTTACCAAACCATGACATTAAGCAGAGAACACAAAAAGTGGATTGCTTCCATTACCCTTCGTATTAGCTCTGCTACATTCCACCTGTGACCCTAGTTTTATGAGGACAGTGCTTTTCCATACAATACCATATTTTTTTTATAAAAATGTACTAGTTGCAGAACATTAAGTTGTGTAACATATCATTCACCCCTACCCCTTCCCTTCAATTCCTTTTCCTTTAACGTACCGTATGTCTTTTTCAACCTTTCTATGTAAGTATGTAACAATTATTGGATCACTCCTTCCTTGTTGCTCTAGGGTAGAAGAGGGGGTTACATTTTTATTCCATAGTGATCTTAGATGAAAGTGGGGGTCTACCTCTGGTATATGAGGGGTTAATACATTTGTCAATGAAGTTGAGGGGTTAATTTGAGGGTAGTCACATAAGTGGTCAGGAAATTGACACTGCAAATTCAGTATAGCTGTCAGCTGAAAGATCTCTTCGCTAGAGTGTGATAGTACAAATGCAGTAAACAGGTGACTTCTTCCCACTGGTGATCCTTGCAGTAAGTGATCCCAACACTCACCAACTGTCGCAAGTAATTTTCAAGTTTATTCCATCATAAAAACGGATAGCAGGTTACAGGACACGATTTGACTTAAGTCTCCTCACACAGCTGAGGAGGACTCCGAAACCTGCTATCCTTGTTTGCTGTAACCTGTTATCCATGTTTATGATGGAATAAACTTTAAATCACTTGCAACAGTTGGTGAGTGTTGGGATCATTTACTGCATTATTCTGAACTTGCTCCACCTTGTGCATGCCATACATAGTGCTGCCAACATCATCTTCAACACTGGTGTGCCTTACCAGCAGTGCTACCACACTTTGACCTATACTACAGCCTTGTTAAACATACAACCATCAAGGGACCCCAGCGGATTGTCACACTCCAGCAACTTATTTATATACCTTATCTCCAGCTATGTGCATCATTAGGAAGCTGAGCATAATGTGCTCATTGCATTGAGCTTCCCTTTTTGTCCCTCATTCATCTTACAGATCAATGCCGGGCATGGGGAAGGAGAACTTTTACTCTATAGTTCTGCCATGGAAGGAAGTTGAATGTGCAACATTGGCTAAGTGTACGTTCGGACATGCGGATCCTCGGACGATGGACCCCTAGTTGGTGCCCCAGATGTGCCTGCTGGCGAGTGGCAATACACCGTCACAAGCAGACACACTGCTGCAATGTGCGAGTTGCTGAGCATGCGCGGTGCACTAGAACACATCACGGCCGCTAGGCAGAGAGCAGCCGCGATTTGTGTGTGTATACTGCCCATGCGCGCAGCTCCAAGCATGCACATCTGAGGCACCTTGCACGGGTCCAGCCTCGGCAGATTCGCAGCGTAAAATACGATGTGGATCAGCCCATCTGAATGTACCCTTATACTGATAATGCAGATCAGTACTGGGTAGAAAGGAGAACTGTGTAGCTTGAATTTTTACTCTTATAGATAGAAAAATACAGTACAATAAAATACATAACCAATGTTATTAATTCTTCATAATGTTATGAAATGCAGAATGTATCAAATGTTTCTATGAACTTGTAGCATAAGTGGAGGATAAAAGCCATGATAAAATGACATGACAGTCACAGTTCCAGCAACATTTTACTATTGGACTTTTGACCCAGTTCTTGTGCTTTGGGTTTTTAAAATGACAGAACTCAATGGCCCTGATCTACTAAGAGTGGATTGTAGTTTTCTTTTGTGGGTTTTAATCACCTACAATTTTTTTCCCACGGTATTTACTAAGGTTTCCCTACATTTTGCTTTTTTTTCATCTGTTCTGATCTGTCTGGTTTTCCTCAGCTGAAATCCACCACATTTTCTGTGGAAACATTAGTAAATATGTTGGGTTTTTGTGAAAATGTCGGGGATATACCCCCTTTTCGGCAACCACGTCCACTTTCCCCGATGGCCATGCCCCTTTTTCGGGTTTTCTCAGTAAAATGGAGAGTTAAGGTCTATTCACACATACAGTATTCTGCACAGATTTGATGCGCAGGATTTCAAGCTGTGCTCAGTCATTCAGTTTACATTGATTTTGATTGATTGAGTTTACATAAAAAATTTTATTCTGGCCCAAATTCTGGTGTAGACCGAATTTCTGTCGCAATACACCAGAATCTGCTGCACAACCCGACAAAACATTTTGGGTTTACAATAGTAAATCAGGGCCAATGTGTATGTGGCCTTCCTATACTTCAGTTATCATATGGAGGCTTACAGATTTTTTTTTCGGTTTGAGTCAATATGAATTTGACAGAAAAATAAGAAGTACTCTATCTTATGCTGTATCAGAGGAGCACTATATTGTGGTGTATGGGAGTCCATGTTCCTCTTTACATACTCGGTGCACATGTCTCTGTCATGTACATGAGCATAAATGGCATTATTAAACACATGCATCCACACATACCTTCTGAAATGTTAGTACATTTAATAATGTGCACAAATCGAAATTCCTTATGATATAATTGGAAATACTTCTTTACAAGCAGGAGCTATCTGATAATAATCGAAGGCATTCAGGCAACGTCATACTCCCCCATTACCCAACAGCTGGGAGTCATTGGCGGGATTTGTGTTACCATTTACAGCAGCCTATATTTTCATAATGTATATCTCCTGGCAGCTCTGAGCAATACAGTTAATAACAATATATTAGGGAACTGCTATTTCATACATTCTGAGAGTAGCTGTAATCCAGATCTTCACTTACCAGCATCCCTGGTGATTTTAAACAATGGATTATAATACTCCTTCCTTTTCACCAACATCTCCAGCTGTGTTGGTGTAATTTAGCCATATTATGTTCCGTCACTTCTACATTATCAGGAAACCGAGGAACTGCTGAGTAATGACTCTATAACCTTTTTAAGAAATGCAACAAGCGGCAATAATTGTATTTGGAACTTTATTAACAGCACAGTCCTCAAACGTAAAGTAGTGCTACTTATTTGGCTTGGATTTTGAATTTAAAGAAATCAAATATAAATATTATCAATAAAAAAAACGCAAATGCATAAAAATCGTAACTCTTTGGAGTAGGGGTGTGTTTGGTTCATATTAAATTGAATGTATTGTATGGTGTATTGTACATGATGACCCTTGCCTTTTTTCCAAATACTGAACCAATAGAATGTATAATGCTTTAATGGGCAAGAAACAATTGGCCCCATGCACTCAAGCAAAAAGTGTTCTCCTAGTAGAGTGGTCTCATACTGTGGCCCTCCAGATGTTAAAATTTAAAATTTCAACTCACAGCATGCCCGGACATCCAACGGCTGTCCCCCTTTAAGTACCCCTTTAAGCTTCTGTCTTTTCAGCTGCTATATGATCTGGGGGAAGTTGTGTAGATCTTTTCAGTCTGACCACAGTGCTCTCTGCCGACACCTTCATTGGAGCAGGAGAGGTTTTCTATGGAGATATGCTCCTACTCTGGACAGTTCCTGACACAGACAGATGTGTCAGCAGAGAGCACTGTGGTCAGACTGGAAAGAACTACACCATTTCCTCTGGAGCATACAGTAGCTGATAAGTAGTTGGATAGACGTAAAACTACAGGGTATTCAGTTTTTACATCCAAAGTACAGACCATTAAATACAATACACTTTGTCAGAATAAAACAATAGTAATTTTCTCCACATTTCAGCACTTAGCAGCTCCAGTCTGTGAGCTTCAGCAGTTGTTCAATTCAGATATTTTAAGTTCTCAATAACAGCATTTACAGTCATACAGCATAACGTATTTTTTTTTTAAATCAGATCTTTTTTTAATCATTTTTAACAGTTTTTATACAGAAAAAACAGAAACTCCATGTTACCCCCAACCCCCCTAACACAAAAGTCCCAAGTCCACCTTCACTGGCGACATCCTGCGAGATGAGCACAAACACAATAGAGAGCCATCCCAGACGTCACCCAACCTAATATTGTCCAGAGCAATAGTAAGAAACCACATATACAGTACAGTACAATACAAAATTGTAGTGCAATGAGACCGGGCAGACGTAACCACATATTTAGAGGTAACAAACGCCACCCACACTGAAGATAGGGAACACACAGGAACACATGAAGGAATGAAAACAAGGTGGGAGGTAATGTCCGTGGACTGGGTGGCAATCCCCCCTGGGCTTCACGGAAAAAATTCATAATAAGGGAATTGTTCTATAAGACCCCGCCTGCATGGGATCTTTACCGGGTTTCGGGAGAAGCACCACTATAGCCTCAAGCATGGAGCAAAGATTGGGCCCTCCAAATGTCTTGAGCACGCGCAACAATTGTGGCAACAGAACTACCTGAAACTGCTTGTAAACCTCATTGTTATTGCTGTCATGTTTTCAAATTGATGGATTTTCTCCTATCCAATTTATTATAAGTTTTGGTTATTACAAATGCTCTTATCAATGTATGTTTTATGTATTTACCTGTAAATGTGGTATACTGTATCTTCCAATTAACAAATCAATGAGGACATCTTTATCTTCCATTTTCAAAAGTGCAAATTTTTTTTATTATTTGCTCAATTTAAATGTAATTTCATATATCTGTATAATAACTTTAGTAAACCCCAAGTTCTAAAGATTCTATAAATTATTGAAAAACAATATGTAGAACAAGTTACTGGGTTGCAGGTATGGTTCTTTCAACATTTCCAGTATCATTTCCCATTGTTCTTATATTAAAGGCAAAGTATGCATTTATGTTTTTCATTGTTGCTTTCCATTAGCCATAAATTTCTTATTTGCCCTGTGACGTAGCCATATGATGGTTTGTTTTTTGTGAAAAGAGTTATATATAAAGTGGTTATCTAGTTTAAGACAATGTATAAGTTGTCTTAAAGGGCTACTCCACTGCCCCAGCGTTCGGAACTGTGAACATATGGAACAGTCTACCTCAGGAACTGGTCACAGCAGGAAAAATTAACAGCTTTAAAACAGGATTAGATACATTCCTGGAACAAAATAACATTAATGCTTATGAAGAAATATAAAATCCCATCCCTTCCCCAATATCGCGCCACACCCCTACCCCTTAATTCCCTGGTTGAACTTGATGGACATATGTCTTTTTTCGACCGTACTAACTATGTAACTATGGAACATTTCGGTCCGAACACTGAGTGCCGGCTGCAGGGATCGTGATGGCACGGCCATGCCGCTCGTAACGTCATGCCACGCCCCCTCATTGCAAGTCTATGGGAGGGGGCGTTGCATTGAGGGGGCATGCCGTGACGTCACGAGGGGGTGTGTCCATAATGTCACGACCCCCGCAGCCTGCACCCAGCGCTCGGAACAGAATGTTCCGAATGCTGGGGCAGTGGAATAACCCTTTAAACTAGATAACCCCTTTAAATTCTACAGGAGCACCGAAGAGACCCAAGTGCAGCACTTGGGTCTCTTTGGCACTCATATAGAATTGAATGGATCGCATGCCATCTCCTGTATGGGCTGTCTCAGCTCTGTTAGAGATCCGGTCCCATTTAGGAGATTGTCAGAGGTAACAGCAGCCAGACTCCCCGCGATCAGACATTAATCCCCTATCCTGTGGATAGGGGATAAGTTGTATTAAAGGAGAAGTATCATTGGGAAAAACGTATCCCCCTATCTTGTGCATAGGGGACAAGTTTTAGATCGTGGGAGAGCCAAACATAGGAGACTGCGGGGGGTCCCAGCAGTTGAACCCCTGCAATCTAAAACTTATTTCCTATCCTTTGTATAGGGGGATACGTTTTCCCCCCATAATATATCACCGTTAAACTGGATAAACCCCTTAAACATTTTGTGTATTATTTTTTTTAAAGGGAGGGGAGTAAAAAAAACAGCAATTCTGCTGAGGTTGTACAAATCCAAGCCAAAGCAGCAATTCTGCCGAGAGGTGGATGAGATACAGGCCAAAGAAATAGGTCAGTTGGAGGTTTTGATTGACATTTACTGCTGATAAAACAGTCTTAGAGTAGTAAAAACCATGACATAGAGTTACACGGTGTACAAAGAGGTTAATATACAAACATTCATTTGAGTTCTGAAAGTAGCTTCTGAGACATTTGGGTCATTAAACCCTTGGTCAGGCCGGCACATGCGGTCATAATACAGTGTAAAACCTACCTATAGAGAAGCACTTGAAAGGTATAATGAAAGATGAAGAAAGAAAGAAATGTGGCACACCAGTTCTTTGAAATGAAATAATCTGAGCTAATTACAATGGCAAATTCCTGAGAATGTTACCTTGGTCTATGGTAATGATAGGGATAATACCAAGCTCCTTATGTAGATAGATCCATTTGGGATTTAGCAATATATTTTTGCCCGTTTTTAGGCCATAAACAGAATTTTTACCACTCAGATAAGTCAGACGTTTTTGTTTACTATTGAGTTTACTGATGAAAATACCATTGGTTAACACTGCGTGTGTACAAGGCCTTTAACCTCTTAAGGACCCAGGGCGTATGGATACTCCCTCACACCCTGGGCCTTAAGGACCCAGGGCGTAGCCATACGCCCTGGCGTTTTCCGGTCTCTGCCGCGCGCCGGGCAGAGATCGGAACTGGATGCCTGCTGAAATCCTTCAGCAGGCATCCAGGGGAAATGCCGAGGGGGGCCATGTAGGCCCCCCATGTCGGCGATCGCCGCAAATCGCAAGGGAAATCGCCCTTGCGATCTGCGGCGATACCGGGCTGATCGGGTCTCTGGGACCCGACCGCCCGGTAATTTCGCATGATCCCGGCTGTCACAGACAGCCAGGACCATGCTAATGTATAGGAGCGAGGTGGCAAGCCTGCCACCTCCTCCGATCCCCTGCGATTTGTCGGTTAGTTAACCGACCAATCGCAGGAGGGGGGCGGTTACTTCCTCCCGTCCTGCCCGGCCCCTGAAAGTCCGGAGAGGACGGGAGGAAGACCAGAGGACGCGGCGGGGGACGGGGGAGTGCTGGGGACCGGCCCCGGTACTTACCTCGTCCCTGAAGACCCAGATCCCTGCGATGAAGATGGTGGCGGCGACAGGTGAGTAGATCTTCAGCCGCGGTCGGGCCCTTTACAGCAATGCACGTCGCCGTAAAGCGACATGCATTGCTGTAATGGGACCCTGTAAACTACAACTCCCAGCATGCCCAGACAGCCCTTGGCTTCTGGGCATGCTGAGAGTTAAAGTTTTGCAACATCTGGAGGTCCACAGTTTTGGGACCACTGTGCCCTTCCAGATGTTGCAAAACTACACATCCTCAGCATGCCCTTACTGTCTAGGCATGCTGGGAGTTGTAGTTCTGTAACATCTGGTCCTTCAGATGTTGCAGAACTACAACTCCCAGCATGTCTGGACAGTTTTGGCATACTGGGAGTTATAGTTTTGCAACATCTGGAAGGGCACAGATTGGGAACCACTGTATAAGTGGTCTGCAAACTGTAGTCCTCCAGATGTTGCAAAACTACAACTCCAAGCATGCTGGGAGTTGTAGTTCGGCAACATCTGGCTCTAAAGATGTTGCCAACTACTACTCCCAGCATGCTTGAGAATGCTGAGAGTTGTGGTTTTGCAACAACTGGAGGCACACTGGTTGGGAAACATTGTCTGTTTCCTAACTCAGTGTTTCCCAACCCGTGTGCCTCCAGCTGTTGCAAAACTATAACTACCAGCATGCACTGATAGACTGTGCATGCTGGGAGTTGTAGTTTTGCAACAGCTGAAGGTCCCCCCATGTGAATGTACAGGGTACATTCACATGGACAGGGGGCTTACAGTGAGTATCAGGCTGCAAGTTTGCGATGCAGCACATTTTGCGCGGCAGCTCAAACTCGCTGTAACCCCCTGCCCGTGTGACTGTACCCTAAAAACACTACACTACACTAACACAAAATAAAATAAAAAGTAAAAAACACTACATATACACATACCCCTACACAGCCCCCCTCCCCAATAAAAATGAAAAACGTCTGGTACGCCACTGTTTCCAAAATGGAGCCTCCAGCTTTTGCAAAACAACTCCCAGTATTGCTGGACAGCCGTTGACTGTCCAAGCATGCTGGGAGTTTTGCAACAGCTGGAGGCACCCTGTTTGGGAATCACTGGCGTAGAATACCCCTATGTCCACCCCTATGCAAATCTCTAATTCAGGCCTCAAATGCGCATGGCGCTCTCACTTTGGAGCCCTGTCGTATTTCAAGGCAACAGTTTAGGGTCACATATAGGGTATCGCCGTACTCGGGAGAAATTGCCTAACAAATTTTGGGGGGATTTTTCTCCTTTCACCCCTTATGAAAATATGAAGTTGGGGTGTACACCAGCATGTTAGTGTAAAAAAATAAATTTTTTACACTAACATGCTGGTGTTGCCCTATACTTTTCATTTTGACAAGAGGTAAAATGGAAAAAAGCCCCCCAAAATTTGTAATGCAATTTCTCCCGACTACGGAGATACCCCATAAGTGGGCGCAAACTTCTCTGGGGGCGCACAACAAGGCCCAGAAGGGAGAGTGCACCATGTACATTTGAGGTGATTTGCACAGGGGTGGCTGATTGTTACAGCGGTTTTGACAAACGCAAAAAAAACAAAACCCCACATGTGACCCCATTTTGGAAACTACACCCCTCACGGAATGTAATAAGGGGTGCAGTGAGATTTACACCCCACAGGTGTCTGACAGATCTTTGGAACAGTGGGCTGTGCAAATAAAAAATTTTGTACAGACCACTGTTCCAAAGATCTGACAGACACCAGTGGGGGTAAATGCTCACTGTACGCCTTGTTACGTTCCTCAAGGGGTCTAGTTTCCAAAATGGTATGCCATGTGGGGGTTATTTTGCTGTCCTGGCATAATAGGGGCTTCCTAAATGCGACATCCCCCCCAAGCAAAATTTGCTCTCAAAAAGCCAAATATGACTCCTTCTCTTCTGAGCATTGTAGTTCGCTCGTAGTGCACTTCAGGTCAACTTATGGGGTACCTCCATACTCAGAAGAGATGGGGTTTCAAATTTTGGGGGGTATTTTTTGCTATTAACCCTTGCAAAAATGTGAAATTTTATTTTATTTTTTTACATATGCAAAAGTCGTGAAACACATGTGGGGTATTAAGGCTCACTTAATTCCTTGTTACGTTCCTCAAGGGGTCTTGTTTCCAAAATGGTATGGCATGTGTTTTTTTTTTTTTTGCTGTTCTGGCACCATAGGGGCTTCCTAAATGCAACATGCCCCCCAAAAACTATTTCAGAAAAACGTACTCTCCAAAATCCCCTTGTCACTCCTTCGGTTCTGAGCCCTCTACTGCGCCCACCGAACACTTTACATAGACATATGAGGTATGTGCTTACTCGAGAGAAATTGGGCTACAAATATAAGTATACATTTTTTCCTTTTACCCCTCGTAAAAATTCAAAAATTGGGTCTACAAGAACATGCGAGTGTAAAAAATGAAGATTGTGAATTTTCTCCTTCACTTTCCTGCTATTCCTGTGAAACACCTAAAGGGTTAAAAGGCTGACCGAATATCATTTTGTATACTTTGGGGGGTGCAGTTTTTATAATGGGGTCATTTGTGGGGTATTTCTAAGATAAAGACCCTTCAAATCCACTTCAAACCTGAACTGGTCCCTGAAAAATAGTGAGTTTGGAAATTTTGTGAAAAATTGGAAAATTGCTGCTGAACTTTGAAGCCCTCGGGTGTCTTCCAAAAGTAAAAACTTGTCAATTTTATGATGCAAACATAAAGTAGACATATTGTATATGTGAAAAAATTTTTTTCATATTTTGAATATCCATTTTCCTTACAAACAGAGAGCTTCAAAGTAAGAAAAATGCTAAATTTTCTAATTTTTCATAAAATTTTCAAATTTTTCACCAAGAAAGGATGCAAGTTACAAATTTTTTTTTACCACTATGTTAAAGTAGAATATGTCACGAAAAAACAATCTCGGAATCAGAATGATAACTAAAAGCATTCCAGAGTTTATTAATGTTTAAAGTGACAGTGGTCAGATGTTCAAAAAATGGCCGGGTCCTAAGGTGTGAAATGACCGGGTCCTTAAGAGGTTAATGGACTCTTTTCTCTCAGGTGTCATCTTTCACTGTAATCCTGTCTGTAATGCCAGATTTTTTAAAAATAATAAACGGAAAATTGGAAAAAAAATACCCACAATTTTTAAACAAATATGTGTAACATAAAATTTGATTTAAACAATAGGCCATTTTCTGATGGTACATTCCCTTCAAACACTGCAGGGAGAAATTTACAGTATCTCACATAGGTGAGACCACCCCTCACATTTCATGTGACAACACTAAAGAAATGATACTGTGCAACAATGTAGGGAGTGCACAGTATGTATAACAGTGTATAAAGTTGTGTCTCCTTAAAATAACTCAACACAGACATTGATGTCTAAACCTTGGCAACAAAAGTGAGTACACTCCTAAGTGGAAATTAAGCCCAAAGTGACAATATTTTGTGTTGCAACCATTATTTTTCAGCACTGCCTTAATCCTATTCGGCATGGAGTTCAGAAGATCTTCATAGATTGTCAATGGAGTCCTCTTCCACTCTTCCATGACGACATCACAGAGCTGGTGGAGACCTTACGCTCCCCACCTTCTGGTGAGGATACCCCACAGATGCAAACTGTTTGCAGGATTTCTTGTGCATCAGCTTCAGAAGGGGATTCTTCGGGGACGACAGCCATGCAGGCCAATTTGATGCAGTGTATCATCTGAGCACTGACTCCTACCCCTACAACCTCTGCAGCAATTCTAGCAGCACTCATATGTTTATTTCTCTAAGACAACCTCTAGATATGATGCTGAGCACAAGCAACCTGTCCTGTCCTGTGAAACCATTGTTTGGTCATGCCCACCATGCTGCAGTTTAGTTTCAGGGTCTTGGCAATCTTCCTATAACCTAGGCCTTCTTTATGCAGAGCAACATTTATTTTCCAGATCCCTAGAGAGTTCTTTGCTGTGAGAAGCTATATTGAACTTCAAATGCCTAAAATAAGAGAGAGAGAGAGAGTGTGGGAGCCACAAAACCAAATTTAAGATACATGCTCCCAATTCACACCTCAGACCTTGTAAAACTAACGAGTCACATGACACCAGGGAGGCTAATTGGGCCTAAATTGGACATTCCAGTTAGGCGTGTACTCATTTTTGCTACCAAGGTTTAGACATTAATGGCTGTGTGTGGACTTATTTTGAGGGGACAGCAACAGTAAAGATTTTATTCATGACGATAGCGGGGGGGGGGGGGGGGGTAAAAGTATGTCCATTGTGTGGGGTATAACAAAATAAAAAAACAAAACCATGTGTGCAACTCACAAACCGATCCCCACCGGCCAGAAAGGGTAATAAATAATATCAATATTAACCACAACTCTAAGATCTCACCATGTCATATGGTGCATAATGATTGAAGACAGAATAGTTTGAAAACATGCATAAAAAAACAAGGTAAAACAATAAAGAAGCACCAAATAGATATTCTACCACTGGGCCCTAGTGGTAGACAGTTTATGGTAGTAATCACTAGTTGGTAGTTGAGATGGTTAATCACAGAAATGTCCCAAATAGAAGTCCTCTATAGATGGTACAGTCCGTGGCTATATTTGATCCAAATGGAAGAAAGTTCTTATATATAAAAGCACCTGTGGAGACTCGCTATTGCTGTAGTTGGAACAGGTATAATACACTCCCTAGTGTGGTCCCGTTCTGCGACGGGCCTCGTGGATGTGAAGTTGGTCATTTAAAGGGGTACTCGGGTGGAAAACTTTTTTTTTTTTAATTAACTGGTGCCAGAAAGTTAAACAGATTTGTAAATTACTTCTATTAAAACATCTTAATCCTTCCAGTACTTATTAGCTGCTGAATACTACAGAGGAAATTATTTTCTTTTTGGAACACAGTACTCTCTGCTGACATCATGACCACAGTGCTTTTTGTTGACATCTCTGTCCATTTTAGGAACTGTCCAGAGCAGTATATGTTTGCTATGGGGATTTTCTTCTACTCTGGACAGTTCTTAAAATGGACAGAGATGTCAGCAGAGAGCACTGTGCTCGTGATGTCAGCAGAAAGCAATGTGTTCAAAAAAGAAAAGACTTTCCTTCATAGTATTCAGCAGCTAATAAGTACTAGAAGAATTAAGATTTTTTAATAGTCATTTACAAATCTGTTTAATTTTCTGGCACCAGTTGATTTAAAAAAAAAAAAAAAAAAAAGTTTTCCACCGGAGTACCCCTTTAACACTGGGAGAGTTACTCACGGAGACAGCCAGTAATGCGCTGTGCTGGTATGAACAAACTACGACAGCAGATGTCATATCAGGGCTCTGGCAGGAGCACAAGGATCGTCGGGCTAGGGCTCTGGCAGGAGCGTACCGGTCACAAGCGCAGTCTGGCTGGAGCGCCGGCAGATAGAGGAATGGAAATTTGCGGTCTCACTTGCAGCAGGTGACATCAGCAGCTATTGAAGGCTCTGAGAATGGATAAATCCTGGATGGCTCAGATGGTGGATCCTCCGGATAAATGCCGTTGGTGCTATATGTATATTAATCTAGACGTGTTTCAGGGTACTTTTAATATATGTATACGACCCCTTCCTCAGTAGATAAACTTGTGTAGAGAATAGCTGGATACGGTCTTATTTAAATAGCCGGTCCACATTTGTTTGTCATTAGGCATAATGTGAAACCTATGGAATGGACTAAAAAGAGAATTGATTTTCCAACATACAGGGTACTATACAAAACCTGGATTGAGCTATGTGTGGAAACAAAAGCATATAAGACAAAAATCACACCAATGTAGCGGCCAAAGGAAAATTGCCAACTTTCTGCAAAATGTATATATTTCGCACAAAAGGAATAATTGTAAAAATGAAAAAAAAGAGAGAAAAATGGTATATGAAATAAAGTAAACCTGAGATCCAACAGAATAATCGTCAGCCTCAGTTCCCACTGGTATAGAGTAGAGCAACTCAAACATAAAATAATTTAAAGACAGTTGGTGTCAGTAGTTTACACTCTGAGATATATATAAGATTGTAGTATATGTGGAGATGGAATGATGCAAAAAAAAAAAAAAAAAAGGTAGTGGAAGTTGAAAAAATATATATAAAATATATAATATAAACTAGATTGAAGTACAGTGGGGATCAAAAGTTTGGGCACCCCAGGTAAAAATTGTATTAATGTGCATAAAGAAGCCAAAGAAAGATGGAAAAATCTCCAAAAGGCATCAAATTACAGATTAGACATTCTTGTAATATGTCAACAAAAGTTATATTTTATTTCCATCATTTACACTTTCAAAATAACAGAAAACAAAAAAATGGCGTCTGCAAAAGTTTGGGCACCCTGCAGAATTTATAGCATGCACTGTCCCCTTTGCAAAGCTGAGACCTGCCAGTGTCATGGATTGTTCTCAATCATCATCTGGGAAGACCAGGTGATGTCAATCTCAAAGGTTTTAAATGCCCAGACTAATCTGACCTTGCCCCAACACTCAGCACCATGGGTTCTTCTAAGCAGTTGTCTAGAAATCTGAAACTGAAAATAGTTGACGCTCACAAAGCTGGAGAAGGCTATAAGAAGATAGCAAAACATTTTCAGATGTCAATATCCTCTGTTCGGAATGTAATTAAGAAATGGCAGTCATCAGGAACAGCAGAAGTTAAAGCCAGATCTGGAAGACCAAGAAAAATATCAGACAGAACAGCTCGAAGGATTGTGAGAAAAAAACAATTCAAAACCCACGTTTGACTGCACAATCCCTCCAGAAAGATTTGGCAGACACTGGAGTTGTGGTACACTATTCCACTATAAAGAGATACTTGTACAAATATGGTCTTCATGGAAGAAAACCTCTTCTACGTCCTCACCACAAAAATCAGCATTTGAACTTTGCAAATGAACATATAGACAAGCCTGGTGCATTTTGGAAACAAGTTCTGTGGACCGATGAGGTTAAAATTGAACTTTTTGGCCGGAATGAGCAAAGGTACTTTGGAGAAGAAGGGGAACAGAATTTAATGAAAAGAACCTCTGTCCAACTGTTAAGCATGAGGGTGGATGAATCATGCTTTAGGGTTGTATTGCAGCCAGTGGCACAGGGAACATCTCACGAGTAGAAGGGAAAATGGATTCAATAAAATTTCAGCAAATTTTGGATGCTTACTTGATGCCATCTGTGAAAAAGCTGAAGTTAAAGAGAGGATGGCTTCTACAAATGGATAATGATCCTAAACACACCTCGAAATCCACGGGGGATTACATCAAGAGGCGTAAACTGAAGGTTTTGCCATGGCCTTCACAATCTCCTGACCTCAACATAATTGAAAATCTATGGATAGACCTTTAACCCCTTAAAGGGGTAGTCCAGTGGTGAAAAACTTATCCCCTATCCTAAGGATAGGGGATAAGTTTGAGATCGCGGGGGGTCCGACCACTGGGGCCCCCTGCGATCTCTCTGTACGGGGCCCCGGCTCTCGGCCCAGATAGCGGGTGTCGACCCCCGCACGAAGCGGCGGCCGACACGCCCCCTCAACACATCTCTATGGCAGAGCCGGAGATTGCCGAAGGCAGCGCTTCGGCTCTGCCATAGAGTTGTATTGAGGGGGCGTGTCGGCCGCCGCCTCATGCGGAGGTCGACACGCCCCCTTCCCGCGGGCTGTCGGGGCTCCGTACAGGAGATCGCAGGAGGCCCCAGCGGTCGGACCCCCCGCGATCTGCAACTTATCCCAACTTATCTGCAACTTAGGGGATAAGTTGCTCACCACTGAACTACTCCTTTAAGGACCAATACAAATAAACGTGTACGCCCCTGAAAGACCAGGCCTGTTTTTTCAAATCGGGGATGTCTGTCTTTATTAGAGAATAACTCTGGTAACGTTTTGCCAATCACGATATGTCTGACATTGTTTTTTTGTCACAAGTTGTCCTTCATGTACATAGTAAAAGTAAGCCGATATCATTTGTAGTTTTTTTTTTTACAATGCAAAAAATCATGAAATTTTTACAAAAAAATTAAGATTTTTTGCTATTTTAACACTAATAGGTTGCATATATTTATACATACTGACCAAATAGTTTATGAAACTTATACTTTCAGATGTCATTTTTTTGTTTTTAATTAACATTTTAAATTAGTTAGAAGCCTAACAATTTAACTTGAAATTTAGAAAATTTGAAAAGTACATCTTTTTTTGTGTGCTATGCAAGGTTTGCAGAAATTAAAAGGTAGTAGAACATAGGAACATTCCCCAAATGACCCCATTTTAAAAACTAGACCCTCAAGGTATTCGCTAGGGGGTACAGTGAGTATTTTAACACCATAGTTTTTTGGCAGGAATTATTACAAAGTCAGTGTTAAAAATTCATTTGGGGGGCATATTTTTTGTACATCCCTTCTGATATTGAAAGAAATGCACCCTATATTTTATTTAGCTGCTTGTCCCATGTTCGGAAATACCCCGCTTTGGCCATATATGGTTCCTTGGCCGCGTGGTAGGAGAGGAGAGCCATTTGGCTTTCAGGGCAGAACAGTACCCCCACCCCCACAAGTGACCCCATTTATATACCGCACCCCTACAAGTTATTGGCTGCACCAGGGACCTCTCTGATTGGTCCTTGGTCGGCTGGCAGTATAACGCGTCTGTCTGTGACAGTTAAGGCTCCTGATGGATATATCCGCCATGTTGTGGGAATAAGCACCCGCTCATGGCGAATAAATCCATCACTGCTGCGGCTGGGTAGCTCAGTGTGTCCGCTCATGACTGCCGGCGGGAAATCCGCCGCTATGAGTGGACACACAAAGCTACCCAGCCGCAGCAGGGAGCTCATTACCGTGACTGCTGCATAATGTGTAGGATCACATGGTGGACATCCGCAGCATATTACATGCTGCGGATGTCCGCCAATGCGATCCTACATATTATGCATTTTTTTTAATTAGATTCATTTAATAAATGTATTTTTAATATATATATATATATATATATTTATTTTTTAATTTTTTTTACACTTTTATTACATTTTTATTTATTTTTGCACTTTTATTTTATTTATTTTTACACTTTTTAATGCTTTGAAATACTTAGTATTCCAAAGCATTGCAGTTATATGCTGCCTGCCAGTTTTCACTAGCAGGCAGCATATCAGGACGTGCCTCTAGCACGTCCTTTCAGGCAATACCCAGTGCAGACCTGGGGGTCTTTGTAGGACCCCCGGCTGCCCAGGTATGCAGCAGCACCCCGCGATGCTCCGGGGTGCTGCAGGAGAGACAGAGGGAGCCCCCTCCCTCTGTCAGAACTCCTTACAGCGCGCGGTCACTTCTGACCGCGGCTGTAAGGGTTAAACTGTCGGGAGTGAACTTCACTCCCGGCAGTGCGGCAGGACCCGGACAGCCGCGGCCACACACAGCACCCCGCGATCGCGATGCGGTGTGCTGCAGAGGAGACATAGGGAGCTCCCTCCCTCTATAATACCACTTACATCCCGCGGTCACTTCCGACCGCGGCTGTAAGGGTTAAAACTGCCGGGACCGAAGTTTACTTCAGTCCTGGCAGTGCAGCAGGGTCCCGGCTGTGTGATACAGCTGAGTCCCTTCCGCGATCTCGTGGGTGCACTGGGCAGCACCCACGAGAATAATGGACGAGTATAGACGTCCAGGTGCGGGAACGGCCGCCAACCTGGAGGTCTATACTCGTCGGTGGTCGTTATCGGGTTAAAGAGCAGTGTGTGACAGACAGCCCAGAAATCTCAAAGAACTGGAAGACTTTTGTAAGGAAGAATGGGGAAAGATACCTCAAACAAGAATTGAAAGACTCTTGGCTGGCTACAAAAAGCATTTACAAGCTGTGATACTTGCCAAAGGGGGCAGTACAAGATATTGACTCTGCAGGGTGCCCAAACTTTTGCAGATCCCATTTTTTTTGTTTTCTGTTATTTTGAAAGTGTAAATGATGGAAATAAAATCTAACTTTTGTTAATATATTATAAGGATGTCTAATCTGTAATTTGATGCCTTTTGGAGATTTTTCCATCTTTCCTTGCTTCTTTGTGCACATTAATACAAATTTTTACCTGGGGTGCCCAAACTTTTGATCCCCACTGTAAATGAACACAGATGAAATATGCATATAAATAGCAATGAAGATAATGATGAATGAATGTGAAAAAAATTGAAATGAAAATAGAAATGAAAATAAATGAATAAAATAGATGAAAAATAAAATATAAATAATAATATAAAAATAAAAAATAAAAATAAATATTTGTGTAAAATTGTGAATATAAATAAGAATAAAATAAATAATGAAAATAAAAATAAAATAAAAATAAAAAGTGAAAATGTGTGTACTAGTGCAAATGATAAATGGAGACAAATAAATAAAAAACAAATAAAAAACCATAAAAGCATTATGTGAAATAAAATACATCAGGATGTTGATTAGGGCTGCAGCTAACGATTATTTTAATAATCGACTAGTTGTCGATTATCGATTAATCGGAAAAAAACGTCAAAATGCCAAAATAAGGGGTCCAGGTGATTCTACTTGAAGAATTATGTAAAATGGCCATATTAAAAGTTTCTAGAATGTTATGTGACCAAACAACAGAAATTTTTGACTTTTTTTAATTTAGTTTTTAGTTTTACGCCGATTGCTGTACAGGATCATTATTAATGATCCTGTACAGAAGCCAGCGTAAATGTCATATTTCTGCATGGGTAACTGTCTGAACTATTAAAATAAAATGTTAATGATTTACTAACATTTAACCTCTTCAGGACACGTCGTACCGGTACGTCATGGGACCCCGGTACTTAACCCCTTAAGGACCAGAGGTTTTTCCGTTTTTGCATTTTCGTTTTTTGCTCCTTGCCTTTAAAAAATCATAACTCTTTCAAATTTACACCTAAAAATCCATATGATGGCTTATTTTTTGCGCCACCAATTCTACTTTGTAATGACGTCAGTCATTTTGCCCAAAAATCTATGGTGAAGCGGGAAAAAAAATCATTGTGCGACAAAATTGAAAAAAAAACGCTGTTTTGTAACTTTTGGGGGCTTCCGTTCCTACGTAGTACATTTTTCGGTAAAAATGACACCTCATATGTATTCTGCAGGTCCATACGATTAAAATGATACCCTACTTATCTAGGTTTGATTTTGTCGGACTTCTGGAAAAAATCATAACTACATGCAGGAAAATTAATACGTTTAAAATTGTCATCTTCTGACCCCTATAACTTTTTTATTTTTCGGTGTATGGGGCGGTATGAGGGCTCATTTTTTGCGCCGTGATCTGAAGTTTTTAACGGTACCATTTTTGCATTGATAGGACTTATTGATCACTTTTTATTCATTTTTAAATGATATAAAAAGTGACCAAAAATGCACTATTTTGGACTTTGGAATTTTTTTGCGCGCACGCCATTGACCGAGCGGTTTAATTAATGATATATTTTTATAATTCGGACATTTCCGCACGCGGTGATACCACATATGTTTATTTTTATTTTTATTTACACTGTGTTTTTTTTTTTATTGGAAAAGGGGGGTGATTCAAACTTTTAATAGGGGAGGAGTTAAATGATCTTTATTCACTTTTTTTTTCACTTTTTTTTTGCAGTGTTATAGGTCCCATAGGGACCTATAACACTGCACACACTGATCTTCATCATTGATCACTGGTTTCTCATAAGAAACCAGTGATCAATGATTCTGCCGCATGACTGCTCATGCCTGGATCTCAGGCACTGAGCAGTCATTCGGCGATCGGACAGCGAGGAGGCAGGTAGGGGCCCTCCCGCTGTCCTGTCAGCTGTTCGGGATGCCGCGATTAGCCGCGGCTATCCCGAACAGCCCGACTGAGCTAGCCGGGAACTTTCACTTTCACTTTTAGCCGCGCGGCTCAGCTTTGAGCGCGCGGCTAAAGGGTTAATAGCGCGCGGCGCTGCGCGCTATTAGAGGCGGGTCCCGGCTTCACTATGACGCCGGGCCCGCCATGATATGACGCGGGGTTACTGTGTAACCCCGCGTTATATCAGAAGAGCAGGACCAAGGACGTACCGGTACGTCCTTGGTCCTTAAGGGGTTAAGGACCCATGACGTACATGTACGGGCGTGGGAATTTCGGTCCCTGCCGTGCAGCGGGCAGGGATCGGACCGGGGTGACTGCTGATATCGACGACCAATAGCCGATCGGGGGGTTACTTTCGGGTTCCCCGTTCTGCCCACCCACAATAGGCGGGGCAGGTCGGGGAAACCGACAGGGACCAGTGCCGAAAGTCACTTACCGATCTGCGGAGGCTGCGGGAGACGATGTCGTGAGGCTGGCTCACTGGATCCTACGGAAGCAGGTGAGTTGCCTAGCAACATCTGGAGGGCTACAGTCTGAGACCACAATACAGTGGTATCTATACTGTAGCCCTCCAGATGTTGCAAAACTACAACTACCAGCATGCCCAGACAGCTGTTTGGGCATGCTGGGAGTTGTAATTTTGCAACAGCTGGAGGTCTACAATTAAGAGACCACTGCACAGTGATCTCCAAACTGTAGCCCTCTAGATCTTGCAAAACTACAACTCCCAGCATGCCTGCACAGCAGTTTGCTGTCTGTGCATGCTGGGATTTGTAGTTTTGCAACATCTGGAAATCAGTTTGGAGATCACTGTGCACTGGTCTCTAAATTGTAGACCTCCAGATGTTGCAAAACTGCAAAATCCAGCATGCCCAAACAGCAAACAGCTGTCTAGGCATGCTGGGAGTTGTAGTTGCATACCTCCAGCTGTTGCATAACTACATCTCCCAGCATGCCCTACGGCAATCAGTACATGCTGGGAGTTGTAGTTTTGAAACAGCTGGAGACACACTGGTTGGAAAATACTGAGTTAGGTAACAGAACCTAACTGAAGGTTTTGCAGCCAGTGTGCCTCCAGCTGTTGCAAAAGTGCAACTCCCAGCATGCACGGTCTGCCAGTACATGCTGGGAGTTGAAATTTTGAAACAGCTGAAGGGTTTGCCCCCCCATATGAATGTACAGGGTACATTCACACGGGCAGATTTACAGTAAGTTTCCTGCGTGAAGTTTGAGCTGCGGCAACCCGCCAGTGCGAATGTACCCTAAAAACACTACACTACACTAACACATAATAAAGGGTAAACACTACATATACACCCCCTTACACTGTCCCCCCAATAATGGCAGTGTTTCCAAAATGGAGCCTCCAGCTGTTGCAAAACAACAACTCCCAGCATTTCAGGACAGCCACTGACTGTCCAGGCATGCTGGGAGTTTAGCAACAGCTGGAGGCACCCTGTTTGGGAATCACTGGCATAGAATACCCCTATGTCCATCCCTATGCAGTCCTCAAATGCGCATGGCGCTCTCTCATTTCAGAGCCCTGTCGTATTTCAAGGAAACAGTTTAGGGCCACATATGGGGTATCTCCATACTCGGGAGAAATTGCACTACAACTTTTGGGGGGCTTTTTCTCCATTTACCGCTTATGAAAAGGAAAAGCTGGGGGCTACACCAGCCTGTTAGTGTAAAAAAAAAAAAAAGCAAAAAAAGCCCCCAAAATTTGTAACACAATTTCTCCTGAGTACGGAAATACCCCATATGTGGAAGTAAAATGCTCTGTGGGCGCACAAGGCTCAGGAGTGAGAGCGCACTATGTACATTTGAGGCCTAAATTGGTGATCTGCACAGGGGTGGCTGATTTTACAGCGGTTCTGACATAAACGCAAAAAAAATAATACCCACATGGGACCCCATTTAGGAAACTAAACCCCCTCATGGAACCTAACAAGGGGTATAGTGAGCCTGAACACCCCACAGGTGTTTGACAAATTTTCATTAAAGCTGGATGGGAAAATGAAAAAAAAAAAATTTACACTAAAATGCTGGTGTTACCCTAAATTTTTCATTTTAACAAGGGAAAAAAGCCCCCCAAAATGTGTAACCCCATTTCATCTGAGTAAGAACATACCCCATATGTGGATGTAAAGTGCTCTGCGGGCGAACTACAATGCTCAGAAGAGAAGGAGCGCTGAACTATTGGGATTTTGAAAAATAATTTTTCCGGAATTGAAGGCCACATGTGTTTACAAAGCCCCCATAGTGCCAGAACAATGAATGGACCCCCCCCCCTACATGTGACCCAATTTTGGAAACTACACCCCTCACGTGATGTAATAAGGGGTACAGTGAGCATTTACGCCTCACAGGTGTCTGACAGATTTTTGGAACAGTGATCCGTGAAAAGGAAAAAATTTTCATTTGCACAGCCCACTGTTCCAAAGATCTGTCAAACGCCAGTGGGGTGTAAATACTCACTGCACCCCTTATTAAATTCTGTGAGGGGTGTAATTTCCAAAATGTTGTCACATGTGGGGGGGTCCACTGTTCAGGAACCATGGGGGCTTTGTAAACGCACATGGCCCCCGACTTTCCATTCCAAACAAATTCTCTTTCAAAAAGCTCAATGGCGCTCCTTCTCTTCTGAGTACTGTAGTTCGCCAGCAGAGCACTTGATGTCCACACATGGGGTATTTCCATACTCAGAAGAAATGGGGTTACAAATTTTGGGGGGCATTTTGTCCTATTATCACTTGTAAACATTTTAAATTTGATGGAAAACAAGCATTTTAGTGGGAAAAAAATGATCATTTTCACATCCAACTTTAACGAAAAGTCGTCAAACACCTGTGGGGTGTTAAGGCTCACTGGACCCATTGTTACGTGCCTTGAGGGGTGTAGTTTCCAAAATAGTATGCCATGTGGGTTTTTATTTTTATTTTTTGCTGTCCTGGCACCATAGGGGCTTCCTAAATGGGACATGCCCCCCAAAAACCATTTCAGCTAAATTTGCTTTTCAAAAGCCAAATGTGACTCCTTCTCTTCTGAGCATTGTAGTTCACACGCAGAGCATTTTACGTCCTAATATAGGGTATTTCCATACTCAGAAGAGATGGTGTTTCAAATTTTGGGGGGCATTTTGTCCTATTTTCCCTTGTCAAAATTTTAAATTCGAGGGAAAACTAGCATTTTAGTGGAAAAAAAAATAATAATGGGGTGTTAAGGATCACTGGACCCCTTGTTACGTGTCTTGAAGGGTGTCGTTTTCAAAATAGTATGCCATGTGGGATTTTTTTGCTGTTCTGGCAACATAGGTGCTTCCTAAATGTGACTTGCCCCCCAAAAACCATTTCAGAAAAACTCACTCTCTAAAATCCCAATGTCGCTCCTTCCCTTCTGAGCCCTCTACTGCGCCTGCCGAACACTTGACATACACATGAGGTATTTTCTTACTCGAGAGAAATTGGGTTACACATTTTAGGAAGATTTCTCTCCTTTTACCCCTTGTAAAAATTCAATAACTGGGTCTACAAGAACATGCCAGTGTAAAAAAATGAAGATTTTGAATTTTCTCCTTCAAATTGCTGCTATTCCTGTGAAACTCCTAAAAGGTTAACAAACCTTTTGAATGTCATCTTGAATACATAATGGGGTCAATTGTGGGGTATTTCTAATATGAAGGCCCTTCAAATCCACTTCAAACAGAACTGGTCCCTGAAAAATTTTGATTTAGAAAATTTTGTGAAAAATTGCTGCTATACTTTGAAGCCCTCCGATGTCTTTCAAAAGTAAAAACATGTCAACTTTATGATGTAATCATAAAGTAGACATGTTGTATATAATTTATTTGGAATATTCATTTTCCTTATAAGCAGAGAGCTTCAAAGTTAAAAAAAGAATGCAACATTTTCAATTTTTTCATCAAATTTTGGAATTTCTTGCCAAGAAATGATGCAAGTATCGACCAAATTTTACCACTAACAGAAAGTAGAATATGTCACGAAAAAACAATCTCGGAATCAGAATGAAAGGTAAAAGCATCCCAGAGCTATTAATGCTTAAACTGAAAGTGGTCAGATGTGCAAAAAATGGCCGGGTCCTATAGTGAAAATTGGCTGGGTCCTTAAGGGGTTAAACTCTTTTTGCATATTGTAATTGCAGCCAAAACCCTCATAGCTAAACACTGGAGGTGTACCTTGCTCCATCTAAGGATGAGCTGGTGGCTAGGATTCGGGAGATTCGCTCCCTGGAATCTCTTACGGCTTCCTTGAACATTAACCTTCCACAATTTCTGTCTATCTGGGACCCGTGGGACAGATTTATTGACAGCCATCCTCTATGACCTGTTTGCCCTCTATCCTCCTCCAATGTGGGGGGTCTAATGTTCTGGCACCATGGGGGCTTTCTAAACACACGTGGCCTTCAATTCCAGCCTAATTCTCTCTCTAAAAGCCCAATGGCGCTCCTTCTCTTCTGAGCATTGTAGTTCGCCTGCAGAGCACTTTACATTCACATATGGGGCATTTCCTTATTCAGAAGAAATGGGGTTACAAATTTTGGGGGGCTTTTTTTCCTATTACCCCTTGTGAACATGAAAAATTTGGTTTAACACCAGCATTTCAGGAAAAAATTTTTTTTTTTATTTTCACGTCCAACTTTAACAAAAATTTGTCAACGACCTGTGGGGTGTTAAGGCTCACTATACCCCTTGTTACGTTCCTTGAGGGGTGTAGTTTCCAAAATGGGGTCACATGTGGGTATTCATTGTTTTGCGTTTATGTCAGAACAGCTGTAAACTCAGCCACCCCTGTGCAAATCACCAATTTAGACCTCAAATGTACATAGTGCGCTCTCACTTCTGAGCCTTGCTGTGTGCTCGCAGATCACGTTACACCCACATATTGGGTATTTCCGTACTTTGAAGAAATTGCTTTACAAATTTTGGGGGTCTTTTTCTCCTTTTACCTCTTGTGAAAATGAAAAGTATGGGGCAACACCAGCATGTTAGTGTAAAAATTTTCATTTTTTTACACTACCATGCTGGTGTAGACCCCAACTTTTCCTTTTCATAAGAGGTAAAAGGAGAAAAAGACCCCCAAAATTTGTAACGCAATTTCTCCCGAGTACGGAAATACCCCATATGTGGCCCTAAACTGTTGCCTTGAAATACGACATGGCTCCGAAGTGAGAGAGCGCCATGCGCATTTGAGGACTAAATTAGGAATTTGCAATAGGGGCGGACCCGGATACAAGAATGGTGCTTTTCTCCACCAAAATTCTACGACAGTGTTTCCGAAACAGGGTGCCCCCAGCTGTTGCAAAACTCCCAGCCTGCTGGAGGCACACGGGTTGGAATCACTGAGTTAGGAAACAGACTTTAGCTCAGTGTTTCCCAACCAGTGTGCCTACAGCTGTTGCAAAATTACAACTCCCAGGATGCACTGACAGCCGAAAGGCATGCTAGGAGTTGTAGTTATGCAACAACTGGGGAAGAACAGTTTGGAGACCGCGGTGGTCTCCAAACTGTAGGCCTCCAGATGCTGCAAAACTACAATTCCAAGCATGCCCAGACTGTCCTGGCATGCTGAGAGTTGTAGTTTGGCAACATCTGAAGGGCCGGATGTGGCAGCACTACAACGCCCAGCATGCTTGACTGTCTGGGCATGCGGGGAATTGTAGTTTTGCATCATCTGGAGGTCTACGGTTTGGAAACCACTGTCTAGTGGTCTTCAAACTGTGCCCCTCCAGATGTTTCAAAACTACAACTCCCAGCATGCCAACACTGTCCAGGCATGCTGGGAGTTGTAGCTCTGCAACATCTGAAGGGCCAGATGTTACAGAACTACAACTCCCAGCATGCATGGACTGTCTGGGCATGCTGAGAGTTGTAGTTTTGCAACATCTGGATACCACAGTTTGGAGACCACTGCACAGTGGTCTCCAATCTGTGGCCCTCCAGATGTTGCAAAACTACAACTCCCAGCATGCCCAGACAGTCAAAGGCTGTCTGGGCATGCTGAGGTTTGTAGTTTTGTAACTTCCAGCAGGCCACAGTGAAGATCACTCACCAAAGAGGATCTTCACTGTCACCCGCAGTCTCGTCCTCCTCCTCCGCAGCTCTTCATGTGTCTGCCGTCGCTGCCCCTGCCGGGTAAGACCCCGTACCACCTTCCAGCGCCTAGGTACTAGAAGGATTAAGATTTTTTAAGTAATTAAGATTGTGTAAGTAATTTACAAATCTGTTTAACTTTCTGGCACCAGTTGATTTAAAAAAAAATTCCAGTGGAGTACCCCTTTAAGTTTAGAAGAGTCCAAAAAAAACAACTTGAGAAAGTGCTATAAAAATACTTTAATTGATCCAACATTAAGGCACAAAGAAAACATCAATACAAGTGTTATAAAAAAAAAGCAACCAATATAAATCTGAACAATATTAATAATATACATCAGTATGTTCTAAAACTGCAACTGGCATCATGCCCTGCAGCTGTCTGGGTATGACAGGTGTTGTAGGTTTGCAACAGATGGATAGCAGCAGGTCGAGGAACACTGATATATATGGGTAGCAAACAAGATGTTATTCTGGACAATATTAAAACTCACTAACTGTTTACATTTCCTATTAGCTTGTATTGTTTTGTCATACCCATTGTTATTAAAAAAAATATATATTGCACTCATCTTGCCAAACCAGTTTGGTTTCTTGCTTTTAAAAGAGACAAGGTCGCTGTGTCCTAGGAAATTAAGCATAACCCATGGAAAACACATAAAAAGTAGGCTGATTTATCAAAGCGTTCTCTAAGAAAAACTGCCTTTGCCGTCATAGCAACCAAGCAGATCCCATTTCTTAAACTGTTCATGTGAAATTAAAGCTGAGCTGTGATTGGTTGCTACGGACAACAAAGAGTTTTTTTTTTTTGACAGTTCTAATTATTAAGCACCAAGGTTAATAAAAATAAAAAAAGATGAATAATAAGTGTTCCATAGGGCTATCCTACCAATGATCTTGCAAGTGCTTGGAAAGTTATGGGCTATATTACTATTAAAAAAAAAAAAGAGCACGGACGATATCTAGGAACTCAATAAAGGCAAATTGCAAACATAATATGGAATTAACCGCAAATAGTAATATCGATTCTCTTTAATATTATAGTTTTACAACTTGTTTTTCAAAAGAATACACTCTTCCTCCACATGAATGGTCAGTTAAAAAGGTTCAGACAGTGGAGAGTCAGTCACATCCATATCTTTGTCCTGTTACCGATTTATCCGTCTCCTCAAACTTGCACTAGTTTCTTCACTGACCTCTTGTAAGGCCAGCACACTAGCTTCTGATGTTGTAGGGTTGTATGAAATGGTCATGATTCCACAGAAATCAGTCAGCTCCCTCTGACACTTCTGTAGACCATCTAAAAGTTTTTTCTGCTGGCTAGGATCCTTTTTAAGTCTTTTCATTTCAGGCACTGTAAATCCTATAAGTTTTGTGAGGACATTATTGTTGAACTCAACATCTAGGTATCCGGTTCCATCAGATATCTTGGCTTTTATACTCCAGATGCCACTACTACTGGTGAGATTTCCATTCAAAGTTACAATAAAGGACTTCAACTGCACACATTTGACAGTGGTACTTGGGTAAGTCAACACGGTTGACAAGTAAGTAAACGGAGGAAGATCTAGTTGACCGGAGACGACTTCAGGTATCGATGTTTGATTAGTAGATGGAGTATTGGTAGGGTTAGCGGTAGAAGAAACTATTCTTGCAAATGAATTGTCTGTGATTTCAGGCTGTCCCAATGCCATCTCTTCTAATTCCCTCTCTATTTCTTCCTCTAAAAATAATTCATCATCTAAATCATAAACCTCATCCATATTTGTAGCCTGAATAGTTTCATTTGCAGTGGGTACTGTTCGCCTAGAATTTGATACTTGAGTTTGTTGGCGTTCCGTGTAAGAGATCCCGGAAGCATGACTTGAAATTTCACTTCTACTGTAATAGCCACTTTCTGGAACTGTATTATTATTGATTGTCAATTCCTCATTCTCATTTAGACTTGCTAACAGATCTTCATCAGATAAGTCTATTGCTTCCACAATTTCCTCTTGTGGCCTTGCTGTAACCTGGTTTTGCACCAGTGTTTGTTGTGGCAAAGCCTCTTCTTCCATACCAATTAATCTAGAAAGAACCTTATCTTGTGAATGTTCCGCTACAAGAGCCTCCACTTCACCCCCTAGAACTTTCACATTTTCTGGTTTGAGTAGTAGTACACCTAGACGGCAAGATATGACACCCTGTAACAGAATTTTAGTTCCTGGAGGAAGCCCAGCATGAAGCACTGGTACAGTCTGGTATTCCATTCCCTGAATGTTCTGAATTCCATCCGTTAACTGCAGCATGAGCATTCGAGATGGTTTGGACTCCCATGAATGTTGAGTAGCCTGTGTTATAGCCGTAACCTGGTCATTTGCATTTTCCCTTCCTCTCAATTTCTGTAGTTGAGAGTAAGCAGGCAGACTGACGTCAACTAAGGAATCCATCTGTATAGCATAAAACCCATTCAGTTCAAATTTTAGGGAATCCAGGACACCTGCTGGTAGAATGGGATATTCCAAGTCTCGTAAATCAGTAAGTAGCCATTGTTCAAAAACTTGTTTATTGACTTCAGCCTGGGACACAGAAGAACCCCCATTTTCTTCTTGAATCCAGTTAATGCAAGCCTCTAACCATGGATCTGGAACTTTAATATGCCAGGTTGATGACAGCCATGTTTTCACTCTAACATCACATGTACTCATTTTGAAACCTAAGATAAAAAAAAAAAAAAGGTATGATAATTTCTCTGAACAACATTTCCAAATAATTTGAAAAAAGTTTGAAGAATATGCTCATGCTGTCATGCTGCCTAAAGATGAAGAAAAACTGTACTTCCCTTCCTTAACCTCAATAGCCTCTTTTACCACAGCACCTGGTCTCTCCCGAGCTCGACTTCCTAGTGCTGGCGGTCAATGCGTCACATTCCCCCTCAGCCAATCATTGGCTGCAGTAGTGTCGTACCTCAGTCAGCGGTTGATAGAGAAATTGACCATAGCTCCTGATGTCCGCCATGCTCCATTTCCTGGTGCTGTAGTAAATTTGTTTAAGCAGGTAGCCTGGGCATATTTTTGCTGGAATACCATACCTTTAAGGGCTTGAGCCAACTTCAGGGTGACTTGCCAACAAATGGGAATTCCCTGCTTAGCCAATTACTGGATGATATGGGTCATAACTACAGCAAGTAATGGTCTAAGGAGGTATTTCCTCTGTATCACCATATAACCTAGAAACAGGTAGCATCAAGTGAGTATGCATTAGTTTTATTTTTTTGACCCCTTAAGGACACATGACGTACTGGAACGTCATGTGTCCGCTCCCGATCTATAACGCGGGGCCACGGCCGGGACCTGTGGCCAATAGCGTATTAACCCTTTAGACGCGGCGTTCAAAGTTGAACACCGCGTCTAAAGTGAAAGTATGCCGGTTAGCTCAATGGGCTGTTTGGGATAGTCGCGGCGAAATCGCGGCATCCCGAAAAGCTTACAGGACAGTAGGAGGGTCCCTACCTGCCTCCTCGCTGTCCTATCGCCAAATGACTGCTCAGTGCCTGAGATGCAGGCATGAGCAGTCAAGCGGCAGAATCATCGATCACTGGTTTCCTATGAGAAACCAGTGATCAATGTAAAAGATCAGTGTGTGCAGTGTTATAGGTCCCTATATGGGAGCTATAACACTGCAAAAAAAGTGGGAAAAAAAATGAATAAAGATCATTTAACCCCTTCCCTATTAAAAGTTTGAATCACCCCCCTTTTCCCCCCCCAAAAAAAAACCCACATTGTAAATAAAAATAAACATATGGTATCGCCTCGTGCGGAAATGTCCGAATTATAAAAATATATCGTTAATTAAACCGCACGGTCAATAGCGTACGCGCAAAAAAATTCCAAAGTCCAAAATAGTGCATTTTTGGTCACTTTTTATATAATAAAAAAATCAATAAGTCCTATCAATGCAAAGATGGTACTGTTAAAAACTTCAGATCACGGCGCAAAAAAATGAGCCCTCATACCGCCCCATATGCGCAAAAATAAAAAAGTTATAGGGGTCAGAAGATGACAATTTTAAACGTATTAATTTTCCTGCATGTAGTTATGATTTTTTCCAGAAGTACGACAAAATCAAACCGATATAAGTAGGGTATCATTTTAATCGTATGGACCTACAGAATAAAGATAAGGTGTCCTTTTTACCGAAAAATGTACTACGTAGAAACGGAAGCCCACAAAAATTACAAAACAGCGTTTTTTTTTTTCAATTTTGTCTCACAATGATTTTTTTTCCGTTTCGCGGTAGATTTTTGGGCAAAATGACTGATGTCATTACAAAGTTGAATTGGTGGTGCAAAAAATAAGCGATCATATGGATATTTATGTGCAAAATTGAAAGAGTTATGATTTTTTAAAGGCAAGGAGGAAGAAACGAAAATGCAAAAACGCAAAAACCCTCGGTCCTTAAGGGGTTAAGGTGTCCTATTAGCATATACAAAAAAAAATAACTTATGTTATTTAAAACAAAATAGAATGTATTAAGCATTTTTAACCTCTTAAGGACCCAGGACGTACTAGAACGTCCTGGCGCCCTGGGCTTTAAGGACCCAGGACGTACTAGTACGTCCTGGTGTTTCTCCGGTCTCTGCCGCGCCCCGGGCAGAGATCGGAAGCGGATGCCTGCTGAAATGCTTCAGCAGGCATCCAGGGCAAACGCAGAGGGGGGCCATGTAGGCCCCCCATGTCGGCGATCGCCGCAAATCGCAAGGGAAATCGCCCCTGCGATCTGCGGCGATACCGGGCTGATCGGGTCTCTGGGACCCGACCGCCCGGTAATTTTGCATGATCCCGGATGTCACACACAGCCACGACCATGCTAAAGTATAGGAGCGAGGTGGCAAGTCGGCCACCTCCTCCTATACCCTGCGATCCGTCGGTCAGTTAACCGACCAATCGCAGGGGGGGGGGGCGGTTACTTCCTCGCGCCCTGCCCGGCCCCAGGATGTCCGGAGAGGACGGGAGGAAGACCGGAGGACGCGGCGGGGGACGGGGGAGTGCTGGGGACCGGCCCCGGTACTTACCTCGTCCCTGAAGACCCGGATCCCGGCGATGAAGACGGCGGCAGCGGCGACAGGTGAGTGGATCTTCAGCCGCCGTCGGGCCCTTTACAGCAATGCACGTCGCCGTAAAGCGACGTGCATTGCTGTAATGGGACCCTGTAAACTACAACTCCCAGCATGCCCAGACAGCCCTTGGCGTCTGGGCATGCTGGGAGTTGCAGTTTTGCAACATCTGGAGGTCCACAGTTTGGAGACCACTGTGTCCTTCCAGATGTTGCAAAACTACACATCCTCAGCATGCCCTTACTGTCCAGGCATGCTGGGAGTTGTAGTTCTGTAACATCTGGCCCTTCAGATGTTGCAGAACTACAACTCCCAGCATGCCTGGACAGTTTTGGCATACTGGGAGTTGTAGTTTTGCAACATCTGGAGGGCTACAGCTTGGACACCACTACACAGTGGTCCCCAAACTGTTCTCCTCCAGCTGTTGTGTAACCACTACTCCCAATATGCCCTTCGGCTGCCTGGGCATGCTGGGAGTTGTGGTTTTACAACAACTGGAGGCACACTGGTTGGGAAATATTGTCTGTTTCCTAACTCAAAATTTCCCAACCCGTGTGCCTCCAGCTGTTGCAAAACTATAACTACCAGCATGCACTGATAGACTGTGCATGCTGGGAGTTGTAGTTTTGCAACAGCTGGAGGACCCCCCCCCCCCCCCCCCCCCCCCCGTGGATGTACAGGTTACATTCACATGGGCAGGGGGCTTACAGTGAGTATCAGGCTGCAAGTTTGCGATGCAGCAAATTTTGCGCGGCAGCTCAAACTCGCAGCGGGAAACTCGCTGTAATCCCCCGCCCGGGTGACTGTACCCTAAAAACACTACACTACACTAACACAAAATAAAATAAGTAAAAAACACTACATATACACATACCCCTACACAGCCCCCCTCCCCTCCCCAATAAAAATGAAAAACGTCTGGTACGCCACTTTTTCCAAAATGGAGCCTCCAGCTGTTGCAAAACAACAACTCCCAGTATTGTCGTTGACTGTCCAAGCATGCTGGGAGTTTTGCAACAGCTGGAGGCACCCTGTTTGGGAATCGCTGGAGTAGAATACCCCTATGTCCATCCCTATGCAAATCCCTAATTCAGGCCTCAAATGCACATGGTGCTCTCACTTCGGAGCCCTGTCGTATTTCAAGGCAACAGTTTCGGGCCACATATGGGGTATCGCCGTACTCGGGAGAAATTGCCTAACAAATTTTGGGGGGCTTTTTCTCCTTTCACCCCTTATGAAAAGGGGAAGTTGGGGTCTACACCAGCATGTTGGTGTAAAAAAAAAAAAAAGCCCCCCAAAATTTGTAATGCAATTTCTCCCGACTACGGAGATACCCCATATGTGGGCGCAAAGTGCTCTGGGGGAGCACAACAAGGCCCAGAAGGGAGAGTGCACCATGTACATTTGAGGTGATTTGCACAGGGGTGGCTGATTGTTACAGCGGTTTTGACAAACGCAAAAAAAAAAAACACATGTGACCCCATTTTGGAAACTACACCCCTCACGGAATGTAATGAGGGGTGCAGTGAGAATTTACACCCCACTGGTGTCTGACAGATCTTTGGAACAGCCCACTGTTCCAAAGATCTGACAGACACCAGTAGGGGTAAATGCTCACTGTACCCCTTGTTACGTTCCTCAAGGGGTCTAGTTTCCAAAATGGTATGCCATGTGGCGGTTATTTTGCTGTCCTGGCACCATAGGGGCTTCCTAAATGCGACATGCCCCCGAGCAAAATTTGCTCTCAAAAAGCCAAATATGACTCCTTCTCTTCTGAGCATTGTAGTTCGCCAGTAGTGCACTTCAGGTCAACTTATGGGGTACCTCCATACTCAGAAGAGATGGGGTTACAAATCTTGGGGGGTATTTTCTGCTATTAACCCTATGCAAAAATGTGAAATTTGGGGGGGAAACACATTTTTGTGACATTTTTTTTTTTTTTTACATATGCAAAAGTCGTGAAACACCTGTGGGGTATTAAGGCTCACTTAATTCCTTGTTACATTCCTTAAGGGGTCTAGTTTTCAAAATGGTATGCCATGTGTTTTTTTTTTTTTTTTGCTGTTCTGGCACCATAGGGGCTTCCTAAATGCAACATGCCCCCCAAAAACCATTTCTGAAAAACGTACTCTCCAAAATCCCCTTGTCGCTCCTTCGCTTCTGAGCCCTCTAATGCGCCCGCCGAACACTTTACATAGACATATGAGGTATGTGCTTACTCAAGAGAAATTGGGCTACAAATACAAGTATAAATTTTCTCCTTTTACCCCTTGTAAAAAATCAAAAATTGGGTCTACAAGAAAATGCGAGTATAAAAAATGAAGATTGTGAATTTTCTCCTTCACTTTGCTGCTATTCCTGTGAAACACCTATAGGGTTAAAATGCTGACTGAATGTAATTTTGAATACTTTGGGGGGTGCCGTTTTTATAATGGGGTCTTTTGTGGGGTATTTCTAATATGAAGACCCTTCAAATCCACTTCAAACCTGAACTGATCCCTGAAAAATAGTGAGTTTGAAAATTTTGTGAAAAATTGAAAATTGCTGCTAAACTTTGAAGCCCTCTGATGTCTTCCAAAAGTAAAAACACGTCAATTTTATGATGCAAACATAAAGTAGACACATTGTATATGTGAATAAAATAAAAAATAAAATATTTGGAATATCCATTTTCATTACAAGCAGAGAGCTTCAAAGTTAGAAAAATGCTAAATTTTCAAATTTTTCATAAAATTTTGGGATTTTTCACCAAGAAAGGATGCAAGTTACCACAAAATTTTACCACTATGTTAAAGTAGAATATGTCACGAAAAAACAATCTCGGAATCAGAATGATAACTAAAAGCATTCCAGAGTTATTAATGTTTAAAGTGACAGTGGTCAGATGTTCAAAAAAATGTCCGGGTCCTAAGGTGTAAAATGGCTGGGTCCTTAAGGGGTTAAAGAATTGAGTTTACAATGCAAGGCCAACACTCAACAATGATTTTATGCAGTTTGCAAATGTGGTAGACCTCACTACGAAGCATGCATGGAGTTGAATGGGCAATATTGTACAAATGGTATTTTGGTTAGTACAACAATGCATAAGATTTAAACAAGCGGGCACTCACCATTTCTGTGGCTCTTCAGTATACAGATTCCATATTGCAGGGAGTCTGGTACGGACATGCAGGGGCACTCAGAGGCGAACGACCATTTTCATGCACAGCTGTGCACTTCTGCTTGGCCGGAAGAAGTGCACGGCTGTGCATGAAAATGGTTGTTCGCCTCTGAGTGCCCCTGCAAGTCCGTACCAGACTTCCTGTGATATAGATTCTGAATAGTGAAGAGCCACGGGAATGGTGAGTGCCCGCTCGTTCAAATCTTATGCATTGTTGTATTGAATATGGTCTTTTCTGTTAGAGCAGAGCACCTCCAGCATGAGTTTTAATAAATAGCTACGGCCACTGTGTTAGCTGATTCATATTGATCCAGCACCTGCAATACTATTGCACCCTGTGCCCTCAGTCTGTTCTTATGCATGAGGTATTTTGGTTAGGCTGGACACGAAATAGCCGTCTACACAATTCAAACAATTGTTCTCAACAGACCAGACTCAAGGCTCTTTCACCCCCTACTCCCAGCAGTTGCATTCCTATAACAGTTATATACATATGTTTGGTTCTACAAAAGCAAAGTGTTTACACTTAGGAAAACTATTGTTGCCAGCTACCTTTACTATGAATAGGCTATGACAGTGAACAAACAGAAAGCAATGCAAATAAGGTAAGCAAGCAACACTTGCTGAGCAAGGTGTTAGGCTGGGTTCACACCCCGTTGTTGCAATACAGTTCCTGTATACGTTTTCAATTTGAAAACCGCATGGAACCGTATTGAAAACCGTATGCATTGAAAACCATATGCCAAAAGATGCATCAGGTTGTGTCCGTTTTGCCTCCTGTTCAGTTTTGTCAGTTTTTTTCGTTCCCAAAACCGTAGCCTACCACGGTTTTTGGTCTGGGTGAAAAACCGTATAGATTTTTTTTAACATGGGAGTCAATGGGAACCGTACGTGCGTTTGCACCATATGGTTTTTGTCTTTGCACAGTTTTTTTTCTTGGAATTTCAATCAAACAAGTGAAACTTTATTCATAATGGAATGAAAAGTTTAAAAAGTATACGTTTTTTCTTATAAAAATGGATGCAACCGGACATCATTGTTCAAACTGCATACAGTTTTCAACCGTATACGGATTCAAATTTGTACACACGTTTTGATACAGTTTAGTACGGTTTTGAGGAATCCGTTTTTTATCAAAAAACTGATACGGGAACTGTGTTGCAAATACGTGGTGTGAACCCGGCCTTACACAGAAAGTAAAAAAAAAAATCTGTGAAAAAAACCTTGTCCAATGTTGTGTGGGTCAAGACAGTGAGAAGGAAATTAATCTGGTTAACAATCCAACTTGTTTCAATACTTATTTCATTAAATAATACCAACTCCAGTGCCCAAGGAACACCTTTTGAATTCCTAAGGTTAATATTGTAGAAAATCTGCAATAATTATCTAGCACGTATATGACTTATGTGTATGAAGCCACTGGCCAGACCTTTGAGCTTTCAGAAATTTTATTTCCATACTATCTTTGCAAATGATTCCCTCATTACTAAAGGTGCTGTTAGGGTGCAGGCAGATCACAACTTTGCTATACAGTTCCCATATAATGCTTTGTATAGGAAAACCGTACACATAGGCATCCCATGCAAAAACTTATGCAACAAGATGCATCCAGTTGTGTATGTTTTTGGTCGTGTGCGCTTGTGTGTGTTTTTTTTTTTTTTTTTTTTACTGTATACAAAACTGCAGTCTACTACGGTTGTGTGTCCGGTTTAAAAACCGTATACATTTTTTTTTAACATTGAAGTCAAAAACGGATGTGTCAACAGTGCTATAGGTTTTTTTTCTTGTGTATGGTAAACCACACCTAGTTTCCTTGGATTTTCAATAAAACAATTGGAACTTTATTGCACTAAAGTGTTAACGAAAAAAAAGTATACTTTTTTTTATTGCATAAACTGATGCAACAGGACCTCTAAATTCAAACCGCATACAGTTTAAAACCGTATGGAGTTTCATTTCAGAGCACAGGTTTGCATACAGTTTTGTCAGTTTTTAGGGCATACGTTCTGTGAAAAAAAAAATGATAAAAGACAGTATGGCAAAATCGTGATGTGAATGCACCTTTACACAGTGAAATCTCCCTTGTGGACACCTCCCAATAGTGGACAGTTTTTAATTTCTTGGCAGAGTCCCATAGGACTTAATGTATTTGCACCCTCTGAATAGGGGACATTCCCAATAACGCCACACCAAATAGAGGACAAAACACTCCCAATAGGGGACAACTAGGCTTATGTGCCTTCCTACCTTGTACACAGGGCCACTGTCAGGGGGGTACAGCCAATATCCCAGTAAGTGGCTTGGGTTCCAAGGGGGCCCTGGCCCCTGCTTGACCCCCCTGTAGCAGCACAGCACACCCCTTGTGCCAAATCATCACCCCCTTTGCCAAATCATCCTCCCTCCCATGCCAAATCATTCCCTCATAGCCCTGTTGTTCTTACTTCTTACGTGGTCAGGCAGTGACGAGTGACACTCCTCTGCGCTTCACACACTGAGGGCAGCGGTAGTTGCCCAAAATAACAAGTGACGTATGGAGCATACTGGTCACTGCCTGGCCAGGTAAGAAGAACAGGGGGGGATGAGGGAATGGGGGAATGATTCAGCATTGTTGGGGGACCATTTGGCATGAATTATTTGGCATTAACTATATTGTTGATATTTTTTTAAAGCCTTATTACAGTGCAAAATTATTTATTTATATTTAGCTTTTTAGCATGTTTTGTAGGTGATTACACTCTGGAGTGAGTATAGAACAGTATACCGTCATTTAGAAAGATTTAAGAATTTTTTCCCAATAGTGGACACTTTTTTATTCCCCGTGAGTGTCCGCTATTGGGAGATTCTACTGTACTTGCTACAGTGGTAAATGTGATGGCATGCTCAAAAAACTGATGTCTTCTTTCTCTATAAGGAAAGTCTCATGGTAACAATCCACATGACAAACACTGCTAAGCATGTATGAACTATGGGTATGAACTACGGAGAATGATTCATTTTGATTAGTGGTAAAGAAATACTTTTATTGTTTGTCACCCACAAATAAACACAGACTCTCTCATTTAAGAGTGGATTCAGACGTGGTAATTTTACCAGATAGGCCTCTGTGCATTGCAAATTTTTTTGCTGCATGTGAATGGGGTTTGGGACACCTCATTCACTAGAATGGTATTGTATTCTGTAGCACATTTTTGGTGTGAAATACCCATAACAAGATTTGCATGGAGGCCATGATTTATATTACCACCAAATGGAATACCGCTTCCCTTTATTCAGAATTAGTGAAAGATAAATAAATAAATGTGAAAAAAAAAAAAAACAACAGATACTAACAGATACTGTGAACAGATATCTCCCACTTGGCAGTTCTGGATTGGTCAACATGGTACAGCAGTACTGGATAATTTGGTCAGGTCATAATAGGCCCTTACTTCATATTTATTTTCTGCTTTACACTTTCCAGTATCTTGAAACTAAAATAACTAAACTAAAATATACAGAATTCCATCAAATGCCAAATAGACTCCCTATTTGATCACAGTAGCCAATACCACAAAATGTATTTTTTTCACTCAGTTGTACTTAAAAACATAGGACTATGTCTAACATATGACAATGGAGCCTTTTCGGCTAATAAAGCTCTATTTGGCCTAAGCATACAGCAAACATATCCACAGTCCCTCTTTACCCACCAGAGGGCAAGTGTGTAATTTAGGCTTCTGTTCAGATGGTTTCAGTGTGAAAAAGCCTTAAAACAAAAAAGTGTTTTTTTCCCTTTTAACCTGTTAAGGACGCAGGGCATACCTGTACAGCCTGCGCCTGCTCTCCTGCTATGATGCGGACTCACGAGCTGACCCCATGTCATAGCGGGTAGCTATGAACGGCCGGGACCCGTGTCTAATGCCAGACATCACTGATCGCATTGAAGCCTGGAATTCACCCCCTTGACACGGCGAAGGTAGAAGACTCCGAGAGAAAAAAAAACAACATGTGTGACGGCCACCACGCCTCCTCCCATAGACTTGCATTCAGGGGGTGGAGTGTGACGTCACGAGGGAGCGGAGCCATGTCATCATGCCCGCCCCCTCAATGCAAGACTATTGACACACAAAAACCTCCACATTTTTACTAGCAAATATATAAAATAATAATCTGGAATGATCAAGCGCTCCAGTTGTTTAAACATACAATCTAAATACCAAGAATTAAAATGGTCCTTATATTATACCCCATGTGCCATTCACATTGACTGCAGATGCATGCTTGTAGGCTTTTTAAATAAACAAAAGTATATTTTACATAAACAAGCATTGCTTTTATAACATCTGCTCACAAATACATTTTGAACACATGCAAATTATTTATTGTGCCGTCTACAGCTTCAAGGAATTAGTGATTATACAATACCTGTGTGTGGGAGGCATAATAAAGACAATGTTTAAAACAACTATTTATTCTACATTGCTAAATGATGAGATGTCAAACCAACAACGTCTGAATGGTTGAAAATGATTTTCCTATTGCATCGTAAACCCTATTTGGAGACATTTGCTACGAATCACTGTTACGTGACTGATACTATACGGAAAATAAGGTGTTTCTTCATATTTCCCAGAGCCAAGGCTACTGCCGCAGGAACCAATTAATGTTCTGCATCCCTGTTGCAATGGCAACCAAAGCAAAATGCCTGGCAGTGGGAGGAGGGCAGCCTTTTCTTACCGGCTCAAAGCAACTGGATGGTGTGATATTTATGATCACAGAATTGTATGACATTATTTGATTAACAGAAATATATATAACGCTTTCTGTTCTGTCATCAGGGCAAACCTTTATAGATGTAGAAATTTGAAAGATACTGTACTAAGGGTAAATCTATATGTAAACATACTAACAGAGAAAAGTGCAAAACATCCTATAACAGCTCACCTCAATTTACCACAACCAACTTTTCCATTCAATACTTCTTGACACCATTTTGTGGATTCATGTTAAACCTTAATGAATAATATTATTACAGAAGACTTTACTTGAAGGGGCCTGTTCTGATGAAAGATTCCCTATTTCATGCTACCCGAACTAGGCAGCATGGAACACTGACAAGCTCCATTACCACAATGATCCAGCACTCACTGTCAATGGCTGAGCCATTTCAGAGGAACCATAGTCGTAACTTCGGCCGAGAATGGGGCTCTGAGTCATCAGGGTGGTGCCTGGCCCTAACTGACAGATCTCTTCCTATTTGTGTATAGGGATTGGCAGACCACCACGATTACTCGAAGCCCCACTACCAACGGAAGTTACAACTATGATTACACAATGGCTCAGAGTGAATTATGGATCCTTGTTACAGGAAATGCTGTCAGTGTTCTATGCTTCCCATAGATCAGTGAAACTGATGAAATTCGATAACAGGATTCGTTGTCAACGAATCCTGTTATCGAACAATCGTCCGATTCATTGTCCGGACACCGGCGGTCATAAGGCTGCTGCGAGCGCTCAGTCAGATGCTAGGCCGCACCCTCTGTTCAAGTCCCTGTCCCACCCTCCACTGACCCACTGCTCACCAATCACACGTGCTGCTGCTTCTCTCCTATCCTCCCCTTCCCCGGCACTTGTGGATGCTATGTACATTGTGCCTCCATTTTATGGAGGCTCAGCCTGGCCTGGAGGACCTCACCCGTACTACTACCACCGGTAGGCCAGTTTCCAGCTGTTTAATGTGCCCTGCCACTGTTACTGACGCATTGAATATTGACACACACAATATCTGCAGAGCATTGCACCCTAGTGCCATCTACAGACACTATGATGCAATGCGCTGCATATACCACTGTGTGTATATCAGTGTGCAGTGCACACCGCTTTATCCATGGGGGTATGGGCAGAGCATTGCACCCTTGTGTCTCTAGTACAGATACTAGGATGCAATGCTTTGCACATACCCCCATGTGTATAGTTGTGTAAGTTTGTACTACATACACACTACTATACACAGGGTAGTATGTGCAGAGCATTGCATCCTAGTGTCTGTACTACAGACACTAGGATGCAATGCTCTTCCCATACCCCCATGGGTAAAGCAGTGTGTATGTAGTACATATACACTGCTATACACATGGGGTGGGTGTGCAGAGCATTTGCACCCTAGTGTTTGTAGTACTACAGAGTCTGAACTACAGACATGGGTCATGTGCAATGCTCTGCAGTCTGCACATACCCCCATATGTATAGGAGTGCTATATAAAAAGTGTAAAGTAAAAAAAATTAATGTAAATAAACCCTTCACACAATAAAAATTAGCTCCCACTTTTCCTATTGCTATACAAAAAAAAAGTTTAAAATTTTTTTTTACATATCTGATACTGTCGCATGGCTAGCTGTCTGAACTATTAAAATCAAATGTTAGTAAATCATAAACATTTTATTTTAATAGTTCAGACAGTTACCCATGTGGCAATATCAAATTTACGCTGGTTTCTGTACATGATCATTAATAATGACCCTGTATAGCAACCGGCATAAACGTAAAAAAAAAAAAAAAAAAGGCCAAAATTGCTGCTGTTTGGTCACATCACATGCTAGAAACTTTTACTACGGCCATTGTACATAATTTTTCAAGTAGAATCAGCTGAACCCCTTTTTTTGGCATTTTGACTTTTTTCCGATTAATCAATTAAATCGATGAAATGATCGGCAACTAATCGATTATTTAAAGAAATCGTTAGCTGCAGCCCTAGCACGGACATTTTGCAGTGTTAACATACCCTCAGGGAATCTGTCAGCTGTACCATAAAGGGGTAGCCCACTAGCCAGGGTTGGCCATGCCACCTCGTGATGTCACGCCACATCGCCTCAATGCAAGTCTATGGGAGGGTCATGGTGGCCGTCAGGCCCCCTTCCAGACTTACATTGAGGGGGCTTACCATGCCCAGGAGACGTTCCTGCCCACAGCGATGGTAACTTTGAAAGATATTAACTTTGAAAGGTGTCCCCTGTTGGCCTGCAAGTAGGGGAGCCATCCTCTTCTAGTACAGTCTTCTCGGGCTGTAATCACGCCTCCTCAGTATGACTGACAGCCTAGGAACAGACAGGATCATCCCTCTGCTCTGGGAGCAGAACGGTGACAATGGCTGTCAATCACGCTAAGGGGGAAAAATTACAGCCCGAGCAGATGTGACTAGAAGGGGATGGCTCCCCGCCCAGGGGACTACACATATATCACCATCACTGCCGACAGGAACATCTCCCAGCCATGGTGAGGAAGAAGATATTACCATATATAACCCAAAATCTAATGTCAGGTTCCCTTAAAAGTCAGAGGTGTAGTGTCCCCTGACATGATTGGTGTAAAGGGTTCATCCTCCAGCATTCACTGATGCATTTCAATCAATCAAGGTAGGGGAGGGAAGAAGCTCAGCACAGACTCTTTTACAATTCAGTTCTGAGTGCGATAAATTTCGATGGTCTATCCTTCAATAGTTGATCTGTGGAGGCCAACTCCCCACAGTTAGTTTTGCATCCAGAAAACAAATAAACAATAAAAAAAAAAAAAAAAAAGTCAAAGTGCAATATCAGTGCAAAGCTGTCCATAGTCTTTAACCCCTTATGGGTCGAGTGAGGGGAATATGACGCAGGCCATAACTGGCAGATACCTGCTGCTATCAGCAGCTGACATCTTCCTGTAATGATGGACTTTGGGCCGATGGGTTGCTGTGGAAGAACGTGGACTAACCCTTCCTTCCTGGTGCACAGTGGGTCAGCCATTGCTTAAGGCTGCCTTAATGTAATCCCTTAGCAAGTCAGCGCCGATAACATAGATCAATGTAATGTAATAGCATTACATCAATCTATGTAATTCATCTACTGATAGTAGGGTTAAAAAGGGGGGAGGGGGGTTAAAAAATATAACCCCCCCCCCCCCACCACCACATTAAAATTTCAATCACCCCAATTTCCAATTTTTCAAATAAAACACTGTAAACAAAAACAAAAAATGTATTCGGTACCGCCGCATGCATAATTGTCCGAACTACTAAATTATTACATATCTGATCCTGCACGGTAAACAGTGTTAATTGAAAAAATTGGTGGTTATTGGTCTCATCACTTAGAAAAAACATAAAAAGTGATCACAAGGTCACATATACGCACTAGTGGTACTGTTAAAAACTACAGCTCATGGCGCAAAAAATAAAACTAACAGCTCCATAGATGGAAAAATAAAAATGCTATAAGAGTCAGAAAATGGCTTTTTTTCTTGTTATCTATTTTTTTTTTTTTTACCATAAAACAAAGTATAAATTATCCAACTTTGGTATTTTTGGAATCGTACTGAACCACAGAATAAAGTTAGTATGTCAGATTTACTGTATTGTGAACTCTGAAAAAATTATTGCACCACAAAATTGAACAATTTCGTATTTTTTCAACTTTGCCTTAGATATATTTTTTCTGGCTCCACAATACATTATACAATAAAATAATGTGTGCCAAGTACAAAAGTACAACTTGTCCCACAAAACATAAAAAGGTTATGAGTATTAAAATGTGAGGAAAAAGAAAACGGAAGCCATAAAAACTAAATTTGCTGGGTCATGAAGGGGTTAAGCTTATTAAAATGTGAGACATTCAACTAGTTTGCTATAATTACTACTATTACTATTTAATTGAAGAACAAGTACGTGAGTAAATTAGGTCATGGCACATATAGTGTACACCTTAAAGGGGTACTCCGCCCCTAGACATCGTATCCCCTATCCAAAGGATAGAGGATAAGATGTCTGATTGCCGGGGTCCCGCTGCTGGGGACCACGGGGATCGCTGCTGCAGCACCCCGCTATCATTACTGCGCAGCGCGAGATCGCTCTGCAGGTAATGACGGGCAATACAGGGGCCGGAGCATCGTTACGTCACGGCTCCGCCCCTCGTGACGTCACAGCCCGCCCCCGTCAACACAAGTCTATGGGAGAGGGCGTGGCGGTCGTCACGCCCCCTGCCATAGACTTGCATTAAGGGGACGGGCCGTGATGTCATGAGGGGCGGAGCCATGATGTCACGCTGCTCCGGCCTCTGTATCGCCCGTCATTACGCACAGAGCGAACTCGCTCTGTGCAGTAATGATGGCGGGGTGCAGCAGCGGCGATCCCTGGGGTCCCCATCAGCGGGACCGCGGTGATCTAACATCTTATCCCCTATCCTTTGGATAGGGGATAAGATGCCAGGGGCGGAGTACCCCTTTAAGAGTGCATTCCCACAGGGCGTATATGCAGCGTATTTGACGCTGCGCAAAATTTATGGCAGCAGCGGGAAATACTCTGTGTATTTCTTGCTCTCTATACACACAGGGCTTTCCGGCGGCAGCCCTATGTGTGCAGTGAGTTTTGGAGGCGGAGCCGCGCTTCACAGGCACGCCAGCACACCGCCCCGCTTCCAAAACTCACTACACACATAGGGCTGCCGCCGGAAAGCCCTGTGTGTATAGAGAGCAAGGAATACGCAGCGTATTTCCCACTGCTGTCATAAATTTTGCGCAGCGTCAAATACGCTGCTTATACGCCCTGTGGGAATGCACCCTAAAGGAAAACTGTCATGTTTTCTCCCGCACTATCCACAGGTAGCAATGGATAGTGCGGGAGACGCTGAACATTTTGAGTCCTACCTTGCCCGGATGCGCTGCGCCATTCGCCCGTTATATTGCAGTTTTTCTGTATATTTAAATTAGCTGCTAACTGGCACGGGCAGGGTTACTGCCTTCATCTGGCACTGTGACGTAACCGCCGCCCGGCAAATGAATATTCATATAATGTCTTACACTTTCCTTCTCATCCCGGCCGATACTGCGCATGTGCAGGATTTACTCCAGCGCTGCTCCAGACTAATGAAGCAGCGCTGAAGACCGCTTCTGGGTATAGTAGGAAATCCCGCACATGCGCAGTATCGGCTGGGATGAGGAGAGTGTGAGACATTATATGAATATCGATTAGCCGGGCGGTGCTGCGGGTCGGGCGGCGGTTACGTCACAGTGCCAGATGAAGGCAGTAACCCTGCCTGTGCCAGTTAGCAGCTAATTTAAATATACAGAAAAACTGCGCAGCGCATCGGGTGAACGGCGCAGCGCATCCGGGCAAGGTAGGACTCAAAATGTTCAGCGTCTCCCGCACTTTCCACCGGTACCTGTGGATAGTGCGGGAGAAAACATATGCCAGTTTTCCTTTAAGTCTTGGGGTCCTCTCCTCCTCCTCAGTGGCTCGCCATCTTCTTAGGTACAGACGGGGGTTCTTAACTGTAAGAGCTGTGAGACTGTGAAACTCTCTCCCGCGAAAGGTGGTCATGGTGAACCCAAAAGGGGCCTGGATGCCCCCCAAAGAAATGCCACCCCACACCATTACTGACCTATCGCAAAATTGGTCATGCTTGAGGATGTTGCAGGCGTCTCCAGACTCTGTCACATGTGCTCAGTGTGAACCAATTTTTATCAGTGAAGAGTACAGGGTGCCAGTGGCGAATTTGCCAATCTTTGTGTTCTCTGGCAAATGCCAAACGTCCTGCACGGTGTTGGGCTGTAAGCACAACCCCACCTGTGGACGCCGGGCCCTCATAAAACCCTCATGAAGTCTGTTTCTGACCGTTTGAGTGGACACATGCACATTTGTGGCCTGCTGGAGGTCATTTTGCAGGGCTCTGGCACTGCTCCTTGCACACAGGAGGAGGTAGCGTTCCTGCTGCTGGGTTGTTGCCCTCCTACGGCCTCCTCCACGTCTCCTGATGTATTGGCCTGTCTCCTGACACTACGTTGACAGACACAGCAAACCTTCTTGCCACAGCTCGCATTGATGTGCCATCCTGGATGAGCTGCACTACCTGACCCACTTGTGTGGGTTGTAGACTCCGTCTCATGCTACCACTAGAGTGAAAGCACCGCCAGCATTCAAAAGTGATCAAAACATCAGCCAGGAAGCATATAAACTGAGAAGAGGTGTGTGGTCACCACTTGCAGAGCCACTCCTTTATTGGGGGTGTCTTGCTAATTGCCTATAATTTCCACCTGTTGTCTGTTCCATTTGCACAACAGCATGTGAAATTGATTGTCAATCAGTGTTGCTTCCTGAGTGGACAGTGTGATTTCACAGAAGTGTGATTGACTTGGAGTTACATTGTGTTGTTTAAGTGTTCCCTTTATTTTTTTGATCAGTGTATAAAGGGTATTTTTAATTTTGCCTGAATGAATGGAGTGCACCTTGTTTGGGGCTAGCACTCCACTTGCACTCTATGGTACTTCCAAGCATTGCTGAGCTCAGCACACGGCAATGTTCAGGATCCCCATAGAGAATGAATGAAGAGCTATGTCATGTAGGCACTGTGCTCTCCATTCATCCCGGAGGACTTTTCATGTCTGTTGTCTCAGTCAGACACCTACAGATCTGCTTGTTATATGCTATCCTGTAAATAGGGGATAACCTTTTGAGATAGGAATAGCTCACCTTAAACTCACTCATTTTAAGTTTCCATTGCATTTATTTGTAGTAGATACAGTCATAAAGTACATTATAAGGGCTTATATTAAGAAATAACACTGGATTTTTACGATTCCTATGTAGCCATACACTTGCACCTCATGTCTTACAATAAATTGACAGTTTTACATCGCCCTATTTTGGGCAGCGCATTTCATTTTATGGGTTGGAAGGACAAACAGCACAAATTTGGTGCAAGTTTAGATACGACTTTATCAGCTGTGTAGTTTCCTCTAAAGTCGGGTCTAAACTGAATAATACATGTGGCCCATTATGTTCACTCCTCCATGCACAACTTACAGAATAGCCAACTAGGCCAGACAATACCCCACGGACAATAGATCCACAAACAAAAACCTGAAAGCCTGTCCCCAATGGGTTGAATAACCAAATAGCACCAAACATTAATTCCTACTGACCCCACCAAGATGGTGCACATTTGACCATCAGTGTATGTTTAATAAGAAAAGAGGAAAATACCAGCAGCTTAAATCCTGTATGCTGGAAGTTGTAGCTCTGCAATAGCTGGTGGCACCCTGGTTGGGGAACACTGCTCCATACACTTGACTATGGTCTGCAGATCCAACACACAATAAACACCAGCACCACCCCCACAGGTATACAAGGCTTACAATGGGGTCTGTTGTGCTTAAAAACAACTAACTAAATCTGCACGTGAACAGCACCTTAGGCTGGGTTCACACTACATTTTTGTTTCTATCACCAATTTAATTTTGCCATGTACAAAAACACTCCTGTATGCAGCATGAAAAACCTATACATTGCAATTTTTTTTTTATTTTGTTTTTACCTTTTCAAGTTTTCTAAGACATATGTAAAATGGATATGGTATAATATACGAAGGGTATTCATCTAATCGGACACAGGGCACCGTTGTTATATTGAGAATAGGACCCATACCGAATATATGCTGCTCATCAGATGATAGCCTGATATCCCAAATCTAGTATGGCCTCCATGTTGGAAAATGCAGTCCAGTGTACATCTTGCACAATGTATGCAATTCTTGAACAGCAGTTTGAGGGTGCATATTGTTGTGCGAGTTGTTCATTTGGAAGACCAGAACCTGGATCTAAAGGAGCAACTGGCAACACTGAGATGCATTGAAAACTTGGAGAGGAGTCTCCTGCTCACTGAGCAAGTAGTCTCTGGGGTAGAGGTGTGGGAGGATAGTGGGACGGTGGTGCAGGACAGTCAGGAAGTTAGCTGGGTTACAGTTAGAAAACAGGGTAGAGGGAAAAGTGTCAGGGAAGCTAGTTTTGATCTGGCACACCCCAACAAGTTTGCCCGGTTGGCAGATGAGGGGGATGCCGTTTCAGAGCCAGCAGTACTGAAGCAGGACTCTGCCTCTGACCGCCAGGGGGGGTGTCTGCTACAGTAAGGAGGGAGGGAGGAGTGCAGGGCAGGCTAGACAGGTACTGGTAGTGGGGGACTCTATTATTAGAGGGACAGACAGGGCGATCTGTCACAAAGACCGGGATCAACGAACAGTGTGTTGTCTTCCTGGCGCTCGAGTTCGGCACATCGTGGATCGGGTTGACAGGTTGTTGGGTGGGGCTGGAAAGGACCCAGCAGTCATGGTACACATTGGCACCAATGACAAAGTAAGAGGTAGGTGGAGTGTCCTTAAAATTGATTTCGGGGACTTAGGCCGCAAGCTTAAGGCAAGGACCTCCAAGGTAATATTTTCTGAAATATTATCTGTACCACGAACCACAACAGGCACGCAGCGGGTGATCAGGGAGGTAAACAAGTGGCTCAGAAGCTGGTGTACGAAGGAGGGGTTTGGGTTCATGGAGAACTGGGCCGACTTCGCTGTCGGATACCGGCTCTACCGTAGGGACTGGCTGCACCTCAATGGGGATGGTGCAGCTGTGCTTGGGGAGAAGATGGCTATAAGGGTGGAGTGTGTAAACTAGGGACTGGAGGGGAGGGAACCTACAATGTAGAGGGAGAAGATAGTGTAGAAAGAGGGGGGGGGGGAGAGACTTATTAATATACCTGGGGGTGGAGCGGAAGGAGGGGTTAAAATAGTTAATAGGGGATAGGCATCATAAGAAGAAAAATCATACACCATGCATGTTGACTAATGCCAGAAGTCTGTCCAATAAAACTGACGAACTGGAGTTTATAATGTCTGAGGAGAATTATGACATAGTGGGTATAACATAGACTTGGTTGGACGATAGCTATGACTGGGCGATAAGCATACAGGGTTATAGTCTATTCAGGAAGGATCGGACAAAAGGGGGGAGGGGTTTGTCTTTATGTGAAATCGGGTCTGAAGGCCGCACTGCGGGAGGATATATGGGAGGGAAATGATAATGTGAAGTAATTATGGGTAGAAATATATGGAGAGGAAAATTAAAAAAAAATTCTGATAATGGAAGAGGGAAAAGATCAATAACTGAGGCAAATAAACAAGGCAGCAAATCAGAATGAGGTGATAATAATGGGGGACTTTAACTATCCTGATATAAACTGGGAGACTGAGACCTGTGAATCTCATAAAGGAAACAGATTTCTGACCATAGCTAAAGACAGAAATCTATGGGGGTATGTGTAGCTCACTCACGTAAGGTTACTGAGGTTAACTGGATTGGTGTAAATCCCAGAAAGACCTTGTAACATGGAAAATATGTATATAATAGATATTATATGACCAGCCCTCAAAGGATAGTAAAGAGAAGAGGAGAGATGGAGAGAAATAGAAGAAAAAAGGAAGGGAAAAAGATAGCAAAAATAAGCTTACTCAATATAGTAAATGTAGACAGTAGAATTATAGAAAACCTGAATCAAGGTTAGGAATAATAGAACAATGTTTAACCCCTTAACGACCACGGACGTAAATGTAAGTCCTGGTTTGGCGGTACTTCGCGCACCAGGATGTACATTTACGTCCTGTGTATGACCGCAAGCAGCGTAACGGTGCTTGCGTCATACACGGCAGGTTCAGGCTACTAGCAGCCGGGGACCCGTCCGTAATGGACGACATACACAATCGCGTGGATGTCCGCCATTAACCCCTCAGATGCCGTGATCAAAACAGATTACGGCATCTGCGGCAGTGCGGTACTTTAAATGGATGATCGGATCGCCCGAAGCGCTGCCGCGGCGATCCGATCATCCAGCATCGCGGCCAGAAGTCCCCTCACCTGGCTCCGGACGTCTCCCGGGGTCTGAGATCGAGCAGACCAGAGCAGAAGATCACCGATAATACTGATCAGTGTTGTGTCCTATACATAGCACTGAACAGTATTAGCAATCAAATGATTGCTATAGATAGTCCCCGATGGGGACATAAAAAGAGTTTTAAAAAAAGTTGAAAAATGTAAAAATAAAAAGTAAAAAACAAAGTGAAAAATCCTCTCCCCCAATAAAAATTTAAATTGGCCGTTTTTACCATTTTACCCCCAAAAAACGTAATTTTTTTTTAATAAACATATTTGGTATTGCCGCGTGCGTAAATGTCCGAACTAATAATATATAATGTTAATGATCCTGTACGGTGAATGGCGTAAACGTAAAAAAAAATAAAAATAAAAAAAATGCTGCTTTTGTTGTCGCTTTTTATAAAAAAAAATGTAAAAATGATCTAAAAGTTTTATATATGCAAATGTGGTATCGATAAAAAGTACAGATGACGGCGCAAAAAAATGAGCCCTCATACCGCTCTATATACGGAAACATTTTAAAGTTATAGGTGGTCAAAATAGGGCGATTTTAGATTACCGATTTTGTACAGAAAGTTTTAGATTTTTTTAAGCGGTACATAAATATAAAAGTATCTAGCCATGGGTATCATTTTAATCGTATTGACCCACGGAATAAAGAACATATGTCATTTTTACCGTAAAGTGTACAGTGTGAAAACAAAACCCTCCAAAATGTGCAAAATTGTGGTTTTCATTAAAATTTCTTCCGTAAAAAAAAATATTTTTTGGGGTTCGCCGTTTCATTACAAAGTACAATTGGTCACGCAAAAAAACAAGCCCTTATATGGGTCTGTAGATGGAAATATAAAAGAGTTATGGATTTTTGAAGGCGAGGAGGAAAAAACGAAAATGCAAAAATAAAATTGGCCTGGGCCTTAACCTCTTCAGGACACAGGGTGTATGGATACGCCCTGCATTCCGAGTCCTTAATGACATTGGGCGTATCCATACGCCCGTGGGAAATCCGTTCCCCACCGCTAGCCGGTTGGGGACCGGAGCCGGATGCCTGCTGTAATCGTTCAGCAGGCATCTCGGCATATCGCCCAGGGGGGTCATCATGACCCCCCCATGTCGGCGATCGCAGCACATCGCTTATCAATTCAGACGAGCGATGTGCTGCGTTTCCCTTCCCCGCCGCTCGCCGGGCGGGGATCGGAGCCGGATGTCAGCAGACATCCTGGCAGTGTGCCGAAGGAGGTCTGAAGGAGCTCCTATACCGGCGATCGCTGCAGGACGCCGTTAAGTATATACCGGCGTTCTGCAGCTGTTCCGCGTCATCAGGGTCACGTGTGACCCTGTAACCCGGATATAGATAGTGACTGGTGGTGTAATATATACCACCAATCACCATCCGTGCTGTACTGGGGGCTGGCATTGTGGTCACCCCCCCTCAGTACAGTTGTGATTGGGTGGCCAAAGTGGCCACATCAATCACAGTGCAATGGGAGGGGATGGTGGGGGCTAGGAGCATGTTGCTCCGTTCTGCCCGCCATTTCACAGAGATCTGGCGAGCAGGACGGAGCCCCGTGCTGCCCACCATCACCTCACTGTAAAAAAAAGTGCCCCTTGCCCCCTTTCTGTGGCCCCTTGGCACAGAAATCCCCAGGGATAACTTTAGATTTAGGTAGGGACAGGTTAGGGTTAAAAAAAAAAAAAAAAGATTTTCAAAAATTTTTTTTCCTAAGCGTGTGTGCGGACCCTCTTAGTTATAAAAGAGCGGTTCGCCACCGTTTGTTAAAGCCCACCCACTGCTGATCAATCCCGTAGTACTGATCAGCGTTTTTTTTTTGTGGTAAAGGCACTTTTTTCGGTTAACGTGTATTTTTTTTGCACCCATAGGCGGTCCGTGCCACCAGTAGCAGGCGTGTACTGTGTGGATGGACCGTACCTGTGTGTGCAGCCTGCCCCACCAATGTCAGTGATTTATCACTGATGAGCGTTTTTTTGGGGGGTTCAGGTGGGTGCATTTTTTCGGGGTTAAGCAGTTTTTTATTTTATTTTTCTGTTTTTTTTGTGTGGGGGTCTGTGTACAAGCCACTGTTCTGGGCTGAGTGGCCGGACCCCCACTGACTTCTGCGCCCCCTGCCGCCACAAGCGCTAATCAGTGCGCACACCACTGATTAGATAAAAGCTTTTTTTTGGCGCAGGGCTTTTTTGCGCTAGAAGTCCCTTAAAAAAAAAAAAGTCCCCTTTTTATTTTTGTTCTGTTAGGGCGGATTAGTTTAGTTAGGTTAGGGAGGGTTAGGGCGGGATAGGAAGGTAGTATCGCACCACATCACACACAGCACATACACCAATAAAGTTTCCCCCCCCACACACATGCACACACACACACACATACATCCGTATCCCCATTAGAGCAGGGAAATGGCCCGCCGAGCATTTTCGGCGGAGGAGGCATATGTCATAATTGCCTCCGACACCGAGAGCGGCTCAGAGGACGATGAAGACCCCACCTTCCTTATTTCATCATCCTCCTCCTCATCTAGTTCTGATGATGAGCCACCAAGGCGGCGGAGACGCCGCCGTGCGGTGCCGCAAACCTCCTCTGTCCTTGATCCTGTGCCCCATGCTAGTATGAGTCCCCCTGGCGCTCATACTAGTGAAGCCCCCCTGCCAAGGTCACTGGTGCCTCGTATCGGAAAACTTGTCTGGGCTGAGCCAGCGGACCACGAGCCCGTGATTCCTGAGTTTGTTGGCGACTCAGGAATCAAGATTAACATCGCCGGGTTCACTGAAAAGGATTTTTTCAGTCATTTTTTCAGTTACGACTTTGTTAATCTAATGGTTACACAGACGAATCTGTATGCCCAACACTTCGTCGCCGCTAACCCGGGCTCACTTTTAGCTAGACCCGGCCGCTGGACTCCAGTCGATGCAGCCGAAATGAGGACCTTTTGGGGCCTTGCGCTGCATATGGGTCTAGTTAAAAAACCCAGTGTCAGGCAACATTGGAGTGGGGACATCTTTTACCAGACCCCGCTCTACAATATGGCCATGGCACGTCCCCGGTTCGAGGTCATTCGGAGATGTTTGCATTATGCTGATAATGCGGCATGTCCCCCCCGAACTGATCCCATGAACCCGGTCATCAATCACTTCGGGGCCAGATTTTGGGAGGCCTATGTCCCTGGAAGGGAGGTCGCTATTGATGAGTCTCTCATCAGCTTTAACCCCTTAAGGACCCAGCCATTTTACACCTTAGGACCCGGCCATTTTTTGCACATCTGACCACTGTCATTTTAAACATTAATAACTTTGGAATGCATTTAATTATCATTCTGATACCGAGATTGTTTTTTCGTGACATATTCTACTTTAACATAGTGGTAAAAATTTGTGGTAACTTGCATCCTTTCTTGGTGAAAAATCCCAAAATTTGATGAAAAATTTGAATATTTTGCATTTTTCTAACTTTGAAGCTCTCTGCTTGTAAGGAAAATGGATATTCCAAAAAAAATTTTTTTTTTTATTCACATATACAATTTGTCCACTTTATGTTTGCATCATAAAATCAACGTGTTTTTACTTTTGGAAGACACCAGAGGGCTTCAAAGTTCAGCAGCAATTTTCCAATTTTTCACAAAATTTCCAAAATCACAATTTTTCAGGGACCAGTTCAGGTTTGAAGTGGATTTGAAGGGTCTTCATCTTAGAAATACCCCACAAATGACCCCATTATAAAAACTGCACCCCCCAAATTATTCAAAATGACATTCAGTCAGCGTTTTAACCATTTTGGTGTTTCACAGGAATAGCAGCAAAGTGAAGGAGAAAATTCACGATCTTCATTTTCTACACTCGCATGTAGACCCAATTTTTGAATTTTTACAAGGGGTAAAAGGGGAAAATGTATACTTATTTGTAGCCCAATTTCTCTTTTGTAAGCACATATCTCATATGTCTATGTAAAGTGTTCGGCGGGCGCAGTAGAGGGCTCAGAAGCGACAAGGGGATTTTGGAGAGTACGTTTTTCTGAAATGGTTTTTGGGGGGCATGTTGCATTTAGAAAGCCCCTATGGTGCCAGAACAGCAAAAAAAAAAAAAACACATGGCATACTATTTTGGAAACTAGACCTCTTGAGGAACGTAACAAGGAATAAAGTGAGCCTTAATACCCCACAGGTGTTTCACGACTTTTGCATATGTAAAAAAAATTTCGCTAAAATGTGTGCTTCCCCCCAAAATTCAAATTTTTGCAAGGGTTAATAGCAGAAAATACCTCCCAAAATTTGTAACCCCATCTCTTCTGAGTATGGAGGTACCCCATAAGTTGACCTGAAGTGCACTACAAATGCTGAACTACAATGCTCAGAAGAGAAGGAGTCATATTTGGCTATTTGAGAGCAAATTTTGCTCAGGGGCATGTCGCATTTAGGAAGCCCCTATGGTGCCAGGACAGCAAAAAATACCCACATGGCCTACCATTTTGGAAACTAGACCCCTTGAGGAACGTGACAAGGAATAAAGTGAGCCTTAATACCCCACAGGGGTTTCACAACTTTTGCCAGTCGCATTTAGGAAGCCCCTATGGTGCCAGGACAGCAAAATAACCCCCACATGGCATACCATTTTGGAAACTAGACCCCTTGAGGAACGTAACAAGGGGTACAGTGAGCATTTACCCCCCACTGGTGTCTGTCAGATCTTTGGAATAGTGGGCTGTACAACATTTTTAATTTGCACAGTCCACTGTTTTAAAGATCTGTCAGACACCTGTGGGGTGTAAATTCTTACTGCACCCCTCATTACATTCCGTGAGGGGTGTAGTTTCCGAAATAGGGTCACATGTGGGTTTTTTTGGGGGGGGGTTTGTCAAAACCGCTGTAACAATCAGCCACCCCTGTGCAAATCACCTCAAATGTACATGGTGCACTCTCCCTTCTGGGCCTTGTTGTGTGCCCCCAGAGCACTTTGCGCCCACATATGGGGTATCTCCGTAGTCGGGAGAAATTGCATTACAAATTTTGGGGGGCTTTTTTCCCTTTTACCTCTTGTCAAAATGAAAAGTATAGGGCAACACCAGCATGTTAGTGTAAAAAAATTTATTTTTTTACACTAACATGCTGGTGTAGACCCCAACTTCACCTTTTCATAAGGGGTGAAAGGAGAAAAAGCCCCCCAAAATTTGTTAGGCAATTTCTCCCGAGTACGGAGATACCCCACATGTGGCCCTAAACTGTTGCCTTGAAATACGACAGGGCTCCGAAGTGAGAGCACCATGTGCATTTGAGGCCTGAATTAGGGATTTGCATAGGGGTGGACATAGGGGTATTCTACGTCAGTGATCCCCAAACAGGGTGCCTCCAGCTGTTGCAAAACTCCCAGAATGCTTGGACGGTCAACGGCTGTCCGGCAATACTGGGAGTTGTTGTTTTGCAACAGCTGGAGGCTCCATTTTGAAAACAGTGGCATACTAGACGTTTTTCATTTTTATTCGGGAGGGGAGGGGGGCTGTGTAGGTGTATGTGTATATGTATATTTAGTATTTTTTACTTTTTATTTTATTTTGTGTTAGTGTAGTGTTTTTAGGGTACAGTCACACGGGCGGGGGATTACAGCGAGTTTCCCGCTGCGAGTTTGAGCTGCCGCGCAAAATTTGCTGCATCGCAAACTTGCAGCCTGATACTCACTGTAAGCACCTGCCCATGTGAATGTACCCTGTACATTCAAAGGGGGGGGGGGGGGGGGGGAATCTCCAGCTGTTGCAAAACTACAACTCCCAGCATGCACAGTCTATCAGTGCATACTGGTAGTTATAGTTTTGCAACAGCTGGAGGCACACGGGTTGGGAAACACTGAGTTAGGAAACAGACAATGTTTCCCAACCAGTGTGCCTCCAGTTGTTGCAAAACCACAACTCCCAAACATTCTCAGGCATGCTGGAAGTAGTAGTTCGGCAACATCTTTAGAGCCAGATGTTGCCAAACTACAACTCCCAGCATGCTTGGAGTTGTAGTTTTGCAACATCTGGAGGACTACAGTTTGCAGACCACTAATACAGTGGTTCCCAATCTGTGCCCTTCCAGATGTTGAAAAACTACAACTCCCAGTATGCCAAAACTGTCCAGGCATGCTGGGAGTTGTAGTTCTGCAACATCTGAAGGGCCAGATGTTACAGTACTAAAACTCCCAGCATGCCTGGACAGTAAGGGCATGCTGAGGATGTGTAGTTTTGCAACATGTGGAAGGGCACAGTGGTCCCAAAACTGCGGACCTCCAGATGTTGCAAAACTGCAACTCCCAGCATGCCCAGACGCCAAGGGCTGTCTAGGCATGCTGGGAGTTGTAGTATACAGGGTCCCAATACAGCAATGCATGTCGCTTTACGGCGACGTTCATTGCTGTAAAGGGCCCGACCGCGGCTGAAGAAGAAATCACCTGTCGCCGCCGTCAGGGATCCGGGTCTTCAGGGACGAGGTAAGTACCGGGGCCGGGCCCCAGCACTCCCCCGTCCCCCCCTCCGGTCTTCCTCCCGTCCTCTCCGGACTTCCAGGGGCCGGGCAGGACAGGAGGAAGTAACCGCCCCCCCCCTGCGATTGGTTGGTTAGCTAACCGACGGATCGCAGGGGATAGGAGGAGGTGGCAGGCTTGTCACCTCGCTCCTATACTTCAGTATGGTCCTGGCTGTCTGTGACAACCGGGATCATGCAAAATTACCGGGCGGTCGGGTCCCAGAGACCCGATCATCCCGGTATCGGCGCAGATCGCAGGGGCGATTATCTACATGGCCCCCCTCGGCGTTTGCCCTGGATGCCTGCTGAAGCATTTCAGCAGGCATTCGCTTCCGATCTCTGCCTGGAGCGCGGCAGGGACCGGAATACGCCATGACGTATGCATACGTCATGGGTCCTTAAAGCCAAGGGTGCGGAGACGTATGCATAAGTCATGGGTCCTTAAGGGGTTAAGGGGAAACTCAGCTTCCGGCAACACATCCCTACCAAGCGGGCGCGGTATGGCGTGAAGATGTATAAACTTTGCGAGAGTACCTCCGGGTACACTTGCAAGTTTATGGTGTATGAGGGACGAGATTCCCGCATTGAACCCCCAGATTGTTCCCCCACTCTGGGTGTTAGCGGGAAAATCATTTGGGGCCTTTTGCACCCATTGCTGGATAAAGGTCACCACCTTTACGTGAATAACTTTTATACTAGTATCCCTATCTTCACATGCCTCGCCGCCAGATCCACGGTCGCTTGTGGGACAGTCGGGAAGAATCAAAGTCCTATCCCCCTATCCCCTGCAGACTCCTATCCCCCAGGGTGAGTCCCGTGCCTTTTCCCATGAGAAACTGTTGTTGGTCCGGTATAAGGACAAGAGGGATGTCCAATTCATGGGAATGGCAGCACCCCTGTCCCTGTGCGAGGTACCGTGGGACCGGTCCTCAAGCCCGATTTTATTGTGGACTACAATCGGTATATGGGGGGAGTTGATCTTTCTGATCAAGTACTTAAGCCATATAATGCCATGCGGAAAACAAAGGTATGGTACAAAAAATTTGCGGTCTACATGGTACAGGTTGCCATGTACAACTCTTTTGTACTGTACTAGTACGCTGGCAACACAGGGACATACCTGGAGTTCCAAGAGGAAGTTCTAAAGGCCCTCATCTATGGTGACCGCCAAAGAGCGGGTCAGAGCACCTCTGGAACTTCAGGTCCCCAGATCGTCCCCGGCCAACACTTTCCAGGTGTGACACCACCACTCAATGCGACACTTGCCCAGATAATCCGGGCTTCTGCATAGGCTGCTTCAGGGAGTATCACACTTCCATGGAGTACTAAATTTTCCATCCTTTGCCCTAATTTTCATTCCCCAGAATTCGGCTCCAATATACCAGTCCAGGGTACATTGACTTCCAAATTTTAAACCAAAACACCCTCCCCCCCCAAAAAAAAACCAAAAAACTTTTTCCCAATACCCCAATATCTTTTTTCCCCCCCTAAAAAATGGGTCATGGGACACAGAGTCAACAGCATTGGAGGTTTGCAGTTGCCTCAAATGTGCAATGCTCTCTCCCCACCTGAGCAGGTTGCGCATTTGAGGTAACAGAATAGGGACGGCCCCACACATCCCCTTCCCAGAATGATGATTCAGAGTATAGGGTTTGGGGCGGGCATCATTTTTACTTTTGGCTGTACTCTGGGTCATCATTCTGGGAAAATAATTGGCATATCAGTACTAAAATTGCAATTTTCTTTCCCCCCATAGTACACTTCATCCATTCCTGGAAAATAAATGAAGGGAACACCCTCTGTTCCAAATCTCCACTTCACCCTATACACCTTCCCTAGGGGGTGTACTGTTTGTAATAATCTCACATATGGATGTTCATTTCTTGTATTTTCCTCTGAATGCATGTAACTGTTAGGTCCGTAACAAACATCCGCCTCAAATGCGAAGAGTTCTCGCTGAGCTCTGTCGTATTTCCAGGCGACAATCCGGAGTCACATGTTAGTTGTTCCCAGAAAAATGAAGCAGAGCATAGGTTGAAAATTGCAATTTTCAAAAGCTACCCTTCATCCATTCCTGGAAAATAAATTTAGGAAACACCTGTGCGTTCAAAATGTCCTCTTTACCCCTATACCCATTCATCAGGGTGGGTACTTTCTGTAATGGTGTCACATGTGGGTGTTTCATTTTTGTATTTTCCTCGGAATGTATGTAACAGTCAGCTACTGATATGCCATAGGCCACAAATACAAAGTGACCTCTATGACTTCTGAGCCTTGTTGTGCGCCCGCCCAGCACGTTACCCCAGATGTGGATGTATTTTCATAGTCAGGGGAAAAAGCCCTCCAAAATTTGTAACCCAATTCCTCATATTACCCCTTGTGAAAATGTTAAAAATTGGGTAACCCCAGCATTTTAGTGTAAAAAAATCTAACTTTTCAAAAAACCTGTGAGGTATTATTTCCCACTGTACCCCTTGTTACGTTCATTGAGGGGTGTAGTTTCTAAAATGGTGTGACATGTGTTTTTTTTTTTTTTTTGCTGTTGGGGGCTTTATAAATACACATGACCCCCGACTTCAATTTCAACAAAATTTTCACTCCTTCTATTCTGAGCATTGCAGTGCGTCCACAGAGCAATTTACATCCACATATGGGGTATTTTTTTTCTCAGACAAAATTGTTCTACAAATTTTGGGGGCCTTTTGCCGTATTACCCAATGTAAAATGAAACATTTGGGGTAACACTATCAATATAGTGCAGGTGTAAGTACTCACTGTAACACTGTTACATTCCCCAAGGGGTCTAGTTTCCAAAATGTAATGCCATGTGGTTTTTTTTTTTTTTTGCTGTCCTGGCACCATAGGGGCTTCCTAAATGCGGCATGCCCCCAAAGCAAAATTTGCTTCCAAAAAGCCAATTGTGACTCCTCCACTTCTGAGACCTGTAGTGCGCCAACAGAGAACTTTTCACCCCCATATGGGGTGTTTTCTGAATCAGGAGAAATTGGGCTTCAAGTTTTGGGGGGTATTTTCTGCTATTACCCTTTTTAAAAATGTAAAATTTTTGGGAAAACAAGCATTTTAGGTAAAAGATTTTTTTTTTTTTTACATTTGCAAAAGTCATGAAACACCGAGGGGTCTAGTTTCCAAAATGGTATGCCATGTGTTTTTTTTTTTTTTTTTGCTGTTTTGACACCCTAGGGGCATCCTAAAGGTGACATGCCCCCCAAAAACCATTTCAGAAAAATGTTCTCTCCAAAATTCCCTTGTCGCTCCTTCCCTTCTGAGCCCTCTACTGCTCCCGCCGAACACTTTACATAGACATATGAGGTATGTGCTTACTCGAGAGAAATTGGGCTACAAATACAAGTAAAAATTTTCTCCTTTTACCCCTTGCAAAAATTCTAAAATTGGGTCTACAAGAACATGCGAGTGTAAAAAATGAAGATTTTGAATCTTCTCCTTCACTTTGCTGCTATTCCTTCAAAACTGAACTGGTCCCTGAAAAATAGTGAGTTTGAAAATTTTGTGAAAAATTGGAAAATTGCTGCTGAACTTTGAAGCCCTCTGGTGTCTTCCAAAAGTAAAAACTCATCAACTTTATGATGCAAACATAAAGTGGACATATTGTATATGTGAATAAAATAAAAAAATTTGGAATATGCATTTTCCTTACAAGCAGAGAGCTTCAAATTTTTCAATTTTTTCATGAAATTTTGGGATTTTTCACCAAGAAAGGATGCAAGTTACCACAAAATTTTACCACTATGTTAAAGTAGAATATGTCACGAAAAAACAGTCTCGGAATCAGAATGATAGATAAAAGCATTCCAGAGTTATTAATGGTGGTCAGATGTTCAAAAAACACTCTGGTCCTTAAGGTCAAAATGGGCTTGGTCCTTAAGGGGTTAAGGTTAAAATGGGCTTGGTCCTTAAGGGGTTAATAGTATTAATAAATATCACACCTCACATCTGGGCAGGGCCCTTGCACCAGATGTTAGCATATAAAAACATATGAATATATGAATACAACAACCACCTAAAAGATAAGTATACAGTGGTCCCTCAACATACGGACCATCGTTTGTTGAAACCATTGTATGTAGAGGGATCCGTGCAATGTAAAGTATAGGACAGTGGTCTACAACCTGCGGACCTCCATATGTTGCAAAACTACAACACCCAGCATGCCCGGACAGCATGCCCGGACCACTGTTAGAGGAAGTTGTACTCACCTGTCCCCGCCGCTCCGGTAAGGCCTCTGCTTCCCCGGCATCCGCTACGCACACCGCTCCTTTTTGATGACGGGATGGCGTGCGCAGCGACGGGATGACGACGATGGAAAGCGCTGACAATGCAGAGGATCCCGAAGAGGACGTGCCGGAGTCCCGAGGATAGGTAAGTGACCATGACCGAAGCTCACGGGGCACCGTAAACGGCTATCCGGCGGCAGCTGAACCAGTCAGCGCTGGCCCCGACATAAAAAAGCATCATATGTTGATGCTGCCTTCAGCATGCGATGGCCTCTGAGAGGCCATCGCATTGAAATTATCGTATGTCGGGGCCATCATAGGTCGAGGGGTAACTGTATAAAGATGGCGTGAAAATGTCCGTGTATATATAGAAAAAAATTGTGAATGTCCATATATAAGAAAGTTCAATGATATGATATCACGGTAAATTGCAGTGTGACAAGTTCAGGGAGCGGTAGTTTACAATATTCTTGGTATATTCGATAGTACCTGTTAGGCGGGATATAGTTCACTTACTGACAATATGCAGCTGGTATTCTCGAGAGTGGCAGTCTCAGAGTGAGGGCAGGTATCGGCGCTGGCACGGAGTGGTGTCCGGCCTCCGTACAGGTTAGCAGTCTCGGTGAGGTAGATGATCCCGGCAATGTGCAGGCTGGCATGGAAAGCATCCTGCCAATTGAGGTAGATGTATCAAGGTGATCGGTAAACCGCAATCCCTGGCGTCCTCGTGTTTAGGAGGAAAGAGGATCGCGCGCGCGATCAGCAGTGGTCCGATAAAATGGCTGCCCAGACAAAAATAAAATGGCTATAAAAGTCATATAAAGGTGGTTGTTATAAATAGTTGGTTAAAATACAAGGCTATACGTGTTTCAAGACGGCTGTCTCATTCCTCAGTAGCCATAAAATGTGTAGTTTATTGCTACTAAGGACACATTTTATGGCTACTGAGGAATGAGACAGCCATCTTGAAACGAGAATATAGCCTTGTATTTTAACCAACTATTTATAACAACTACCTTTATATGACTTTTATAGCCTTTTTTTTTTTTGTCTGGGCAGCGCTGCAGTACCCCATTTATCGGACCACTGCTGATCGCGTGTGCGATCCTCTTTCCTCCTAAACACGAGGACGCCAGGGACTGCGGTTTACCTATCACCTTGCTACATCCCCTGCACATTGCCGGGATCATCTACCTCACCGAGACTGCTAACCTGTACGGAGGCCGGATGCCACTCCGTGCCAGCGCCGATACCTGCCCTCACTCTGAGACTGCCACTCTCGAGAATACCAGCCGCATATTGTCAGTAAGTTAACTATATCCCGCCTTACAGGTACTATCGAATATACCAAGAATATTGTAAACTACCGCTCCCTGAACTTATCACACTGCAATTTACTGTGATATCATATCATTGAACTTTCTTATATACGGACATTCACAATTTATTTCTATAAATACGGACATTTTCAGGCCATCTTTATATACTTATCTTTTAGGTGGTTGTTGTATTCATAGTTTTTTTTTATATCTGCCCTGCCCAGATGTGAGGTGTGATATTTATTAATACTTCTAAGCATTGTTCATATTATTCCTAACCTTGATTCAGATTTTCTATAATTCTACTGTCTACATTTACTATATTGAGTTACCGTATATGCCGGCGTATAAGATGACTTGGCGTATAAGACGAGCCCCAACTTTTACAGTTAAAATATAGAGTTTGGGATATACTCGTCATATAAGACTACCCCTCCTACCGCGATGTACGGTACCTTGTAGTTCCCCCCACATTAGGTAGGCAGTATAGTTCCCCCCACATTAGGTAGGCAGTATAGTTCCCCCCACATTAAGTTGGCAGTTCCCCCACATTAAGTTGGCAGTTCCCCCACAATAGATTGCTAGCTACCCCACATTAGGTTGGCAGTTCCCCCACAATAGTAGGCAGCTCCCCCACAATAGGTCGGGAGTTACCCTACATTAGGTCAGCAGTTACCCCACATTAGTAGCAGCTCCCCAACATTTGTAGGCAGCTCCCCCCACATTAGGTCAGCAGCTCCCCCCACAATAGTAGGCAACTCCCCCCACATTTCTAAGCAATTCCCCCACATTAGGTCAGCATTTCCCCCACATTAGGTCAGCATTTCCCCCACAATAGTAGGCAGCTCCCCCCACATTTGTAGGCAGCTCCCCCCACATTAGGTAAGCAGTTCCCCCCACATTAGATTGGCAGCTCCCCCCAACAGACATACAGCTCCAGCCATATACAGTGTATGGTTGCAGGCTGTATGTCTGTACTGGTCTGCCCCCACAGGGTTCCGATCACCGCTCCTCCGGCCCGGGTCACCATCTACTGCTATGGCCTATGGACCATAGCAGTAGGTGCAGGGACCGGGGAGCGGTGACCGGATCACTTAAGATAGCACGGCCGGTCACTCACCAGGCCCCGGTTGGCACGCGTCCTCCTGCGGTCCTCCTGGTCCTGCGCTCCTCCGCCTCTATGGTTGTAGGCACGTGACGTCACTGACGTCCCGTGCGTACAACCATAGAGACGGAGGACCAGACCGCAGGAGGACCGGAGGAGGATCGCAGGAGGACACGCGCCGCTGGGGAATGGTAAGTGACCGGCGGACATTCTTATGTCCCGCAAAGATTTTTCGGGACACAGGGATGTCCGGCATAGGAATACCTATGATTATCTGCCTGGGCCGGCTCCCGTGTGTGGCTGCAGGCAGGGGCTGGCCAGAGCAGCTATACAGTATTAGTTTTTACTTGCTCTGGCCAGCCCCCAACTGCAGCCACACACGGGAGCTGGCCTGGGCAGATAATCAGAAGTTTTCCTATCTCGGACCTCAATACCCGGCGTTTAAGACGACCCCCGACTTTTCAGAAGAAAATTCGGGGTTAAAAAGTCGTCTTATACGCCGGGATATACGGTAGCTTATTTTTGCTATCTTTTCCCCTCCCTTTTATCTTCTTCTATTTCTCTCCATCTCCTTCTCTTTACTATTATTTGAGGACTGGTCATATAATATCTATTATATACATATTTTCCATATAGCTAAAGACAATTATCTGTCCCAAATGGTGCAGGGCCTGACCAGAGGGGGTGCCCTACTGGGCATAATATTAACCAACAGACCTGACAGACTAACTAATGTGCAAGTAGAAGGACATCTAGGAAACAGTGGTCATAATATAATACATTGTAACTTGTTCTTCAATAAGGGAATCTCTCGAGGGGCCACAAAAACAATGAACTTTAGGAAGGCAAAGTTTGATCAACTCAGTAGAAGTCCGACAAAATCAAACCTATATAAGTAGGGTATCCTTTTAATCATATGGACCTACAGAAAAAAGATAAGGTGTCGTTTTTACCGAAAATTGGACTGAGTAGAAACGGAAGCCCCAAGAGTTACAAAATGGTGTTTTTTCTTAAATTTTGTCGCACGATTTTGTTTTTTGGTTCGACGTAGATTTTTGGGTAAAATTACTGATTTCATTACAAAGTAGAATTGGTGGCGCAAAAAATAAGCCATAATATGGATTTTTAGGTGCAAAATTGAAAGGGTTATGATTTTTTTTTTAAAGGTAAGGAGGAAAAAAATTAAAGTGCAAAAACAGAGAAACCCTGCGTCCTTAAAGGCGTACTCCGCTGCCCTGCTTTGGAAGCTCCGCTCCCCAGCGTCCGGAAGTTTATTGTTCCAAACCCTGCGTTCAGGGCCGCCCCTCGTGACGTCATGCCCGCACCTTCAACGAAAGTCTATGGGAAGGGGGTGCAATGGCCCCCTTCCCATAGACTTTTGTTGAGGGGGCGGGCATGACGTCACGAGGGGCGGCCCTGAACACTGAAGCCCGCACGCAGCGTTCGGAACAATGAACTTCCGGACGCTGGGGAGCGGCGCTTCCAAAGCAGGGCAGCGGAGTACCCCTTTAAGGGGTTAATGGTACTTATTCTGATTGAGTGATTGTTACTAGTGGGGTACCACAGGGGTCAGTCTTGGGTCCTGTTTTATTTAATATATTCATTAATGACCTTGTAGAGGGGTTGAATAGTAAAGTAGCAATCTTTGCAGATGATACTAAACTCTGTAAAGCGGTAAACACTATAGAGGACAGTGCACGGTTACAAATGGATCTGGATAGGTTGGAGGTTTGGGCTGTGAAGTGGCAGATGAGGTTCAACACTGATAAACGTAAGGTAATGCACATGGGGAGGAAAAATCCGGGCTGTAATTATGTATTAAATGGGAGCACACTTGGGACGACTGACGTGGAAAAGGACTTGGGAGTCTTAGTTAACAGTAAATTTAGCTGTAGTGTCGGGCAGCTGCTGCCAAGGCAAATAAAATCATGGGGTGCATCAATAGGGGCATAGATGCCCACGACAAGGAAATAATTCTACCGCTGTACAAATCACTAGTCAGACCACACATAGAATACTGTGTACAGTACTGGGCACCAGTGTATAAGAAAGATATAGTGGAGCTGGAGAGGGTTCAAAGACAGGCAACCAGGGTAATACGGGGAATGGGAGGACTATAGTACCCAGAAAGATTATCAGAATTAGGGTTATTTAGTTTAGAAAAAAGAAGGCTTAGGCTGCATTCACATCTCGTTTTTGCAATAAGGTTGCCATATCCGGTTTCAGCAAAAAAAACATATTGAACCGTATTCCAAACCGCATGCATAGACATTACATTGACAACCGTCTGACAACCGTAGCATCCGGTTGCGTACGTTTCGCTTCATTTACGGTTGTATGTGTTTTTTTTCCGCACACAAAACCGTAGTCTACTACGGTTTGAAGTCTGGTTGAAAAACCGTATCCAACCTGTATACGGTTATTTTAAAATGGAGTTCTATGGGAACCGTATGTGCGTATGGCTACATCCAGTTTGCACAATACTGTTTTTCTTTTTAATTTTTGGGGAAATTCAATAAAAAAAGAACTTTATTTAAAATGTTGAAAAAAATAAAACCGTATCCGTTTTTTTAAAATGAAAATATATTAAAACGTATGCAAACAGACATCCGTTTTCAAACCGTATACAGTTTAAAAACGTGGAGGCATATACGGTTGCATACGTTTCGGTCCGGTTTGGAGACATACGTTTTTTGTACAGAAACGGATATGAGACCTGTATTGCAAAAACCAGATGTGAATGCAGCCTTAGGGGAGACCTAATTACTATGTATAAATATATTAGGGGACAGTACAGAGATCTCTTGCATGATCTATTTATACCCAGGACTGTATCAATAACAAGGGGGCATCCTCTATGTCTAGAGGAAAGAAGGTTTCTACACCAGCAGACGGGGGTTCTTTACTGTAAGAGCAGTGAGACCATGGAACTCTCTGCCAGAGGAGGGGATTAAGGGGAACTCTGTAAAAAACTAAATTAAAAGGGGTCTGGATGCATTTTTGGAGAACATTACAGGTTATGGCTTCTAGATCTATATCAAATCAGTATGGACTCATTAGGGTTATAGGTTGAACTTGATGGACTCTGGTCTTTTTTCGACCTTATGAACTATATTACTAGGCTACTACAACTCACAGCATGAAGTTGCATCACTTTGTACCCTACATCAATCATATCAGGTTGTGTGTGGAATTACAGCTCAGTTCCATTGCAGTGAATGGAGACAAGTTGCAATACCACATACAACCAGAGACAGGTGAGGTGCTGTTTTTTCTATTCCTTAATATCCTTGTATGATTAGCTATGTTTTACCATGTACTCATTTCTGTGGATCACCATGTGCATATGGGCAGGAGCTGAGCCCTCCATCGGTTGGGACTGTCCTTGCTTTATTACACTGCTGCGTTATCGCTCCCCTACCTACACAGTGTGACTAGTGACCAGGCCGGACTCTTGTTCCACCTCTCACCTCCTATCAGTCCCGTCCTCTCACCATCAGTGTACAGCCAGCCTCATCTATACATACACGCCGCTCACACGAGGCGCCAAGCACGCAAGCAGCTCACATGATTGGAGCAACGGGCCGCGGGCTGCGCAGGAACTCGCCGCCTATCGCGAGATGTCTCCCCTCCCCCCGTTCCATTGTCTTGGCAACCGGGATTACTGGACAGTGCCGAGAACATATGGAACCCTATTCTGTATTGTTCATGCACTACTCTATTATGTATAAATCAGCACTAGGCCCCTGCTCAGCCATTATTGTATTTCTTTGGCCGCAATGTCTTTTGTTACAATTCACACCTCAGCAAAGCTCATAACCGCCCGCGTGTGTACGTGCTCCACGCACCAGGCGCCGCTTTCATTTTCTTCATCTTGCCAGGATTTCGTTTCAACCAAGCTTAGTTTGCATAGGCCAGTGCCCCATTTTAAGCGGTGGGCGGGGTTACGATTGATTGGCTTCTTCCACAGCCAATCGGATCTGCCCTCTCGGTGAGTATCCAATGAGAGCTAGAGAAGCGAGCCCTTCACTTCTCAGTTCTCTAGGTTGCATCCTGTGTGGTTTCGTCTTGTGCTTCGGCCGCGCTAGTGGAGGGAGCTCGGGAGCGGCAGAGGAGCGAGGTAAGCCCGCGAAAAGAAAGGCTCTATCGTGCACCCTTTACACACTAAGGTCCCTGAGTACCACCTGGTCAGGGTCGTAAGGGCTTAGACGGGTTATAAGTGTGTGCGTCACTCGGGCGGTGAGGGTCGTGGCGTGTACAGCTTGACGGGAGGCGGTAAGTACTTAGTAGTGGATGTGATATACGAAGCCCGGTGAGCAGATAGACACGGACTCCCCGTGAGGGCTATTCTATTGTGTGAGGAGGCCTGATGACGTCATGGGGAGCGGTGTGGCCGTTAGCGGGTATACTCTGCCCCTCCCTCAATACCAGCTTAGCCTCCGGTACCGCCGCTATAATCGTCTAGTTACGGCGGACTGAGCTGGCGCTTCGGAAAGCCTATTCCGCCCGAAGGGGGTGGGGCGCGCGCCTTACGGTATGACCGAGGAGCCGGATGTGGTGTTACATTCGGCTCCAGGGCATCGGTTTTTTTCTCACTAAAACGGGGACCGGCCAGAGCATTAGGCGGGCTTTGTATTATTCGCAGCCGCCATGCTGTCTGTCTCCGTCGTCTTAGTCACAAAATGGCTGGTGGCGGAAGCTTGCGGCTGAGGGGCGGGGCTGCTGTGGCCGGTGTCCTGTAGCCTCCCAGAGAGCAGACAAAGGAAGGAGCCGGGTGTCGTCTGCCCCAGCCTTTTGTCCTCTGTGCACACTGCGCGGATCGTGTGTCGTGTGCAGCCGTATGATCAGGCACAGGAGATCTAGTAATGATCCCATAGAACGCACTGCAGCCAGCGTCACGGCAGCTGGATGTAATGTAGTGTTCCCTGTTATCAGCCACTTTAGGCTGAAGATCAAACTTAGTGTTATTGATGGACATTATTTCCCCTCCTCATGTCTACAGATGTTTTCATACAGATGTTAGCAACTCATGTATAGTCTTACTGTAAGCCCCTGCCCCCACGCTATTGTGATTGGCCATCAGCATTGCTAATGACTGGTTGTCTCCAGGCCGGTTCTCATAGGTCAGTCAGCTGCAGAGGAGTCCTGGCAGCGTCCCGCCCCTATGTCTTCTGTTTTATAACCTTGATCTGGTTTTGTTCTCTCATAGGCTTGTTTCCTCCATCAGCATGTCGGTCACCAAGAGCACATCAATGACCATCTGCTTCTTTCCTTGTTGTCTCTACACAGATAGCTGCCACCACCTTTTAAGTTCATTTAATGAAGATGGAGACAGAGCAGGAAGAGGTTGAATTCACTAACACAGAGACCAACGGTGAGATGGCGCCAAGTGGTGTAACTGCTTGCTTCCTATGTGCTAGATAAACATCTGCATTGAATACTGACTTAATACCGTTGACTTTCCACAGGAAAACGTCCAGCAGAAGACATGGAGGACGAACAGGCTTTCAAAAGATCCCGAAACACAGATATGATGGTTGAATTGCGCATTCTGCTCCAGAGCAAAGTACGTTTACATAAC